>NW_028318682.1:4277298-4609596 GCF_062004578.1 Staurois parvus | reverse complement strand
ATGAGGAAAGGACGAGGACTTTAGCAGTTTATCAAAACACAACTGGGCAGAGCTGACACCGATTGTGATTTCAGTGCACAAAACTGTGTTGTCAGCCAAAAACAGGGTTTAGGTGCTTAATGCATTTTTGGCAAACTGACAGGTATTCCTCTGCACTTGTAGGGTATTTAAAGACATAAATAATGGACAAATGTGCATATATTACTTTTTGTTGTCCTCATAAAACACTTAAGCATGACATCAAAGTCTGACTTTTGTCATAAAACAGATACAACATAACTTACATGTATTCTCTTTTTCCCCAATAAAATGGTCTCTTCTGGATTTACTTTTCATGTTGTCCACTGGCTGTTCGAACCCACACCACACGTTATATGTCTGCCACTGCACCCCTGGGTACCTATGATGTCCTATAGGAGTCTCCTGCCCTGTACTACAACTATGTGCAGCCATTAATGTCACTTGTTTTTTTTATTGCCAAAAAGGACATACTAAGGGGATCAAGGTAAAAGATGGGTGGGATTTAACCTCAAGGTGTTGGCTTAGACCAGTGGTCTCCAAACTACGGCCCTGGGGCCGAATGTGGCCCTTTGCCTGCTTTTATCTGTTACTTGGGCTCTTATTGCCCCCACTGTTAGCAACAGCGGGGCATAGTTCCTGACACTGACAGTTCCTGCCCTATTCCTCCCACTCACACCATTAATGTTGCACTATTCCTCCCATTGACGCCAACGATGGGGCACTATTCCTCCCACGGACGCCAACGATGGGGCACTATTCCTCCCACTGACGCCAACGATGGGGCACTATTCCTCCCACTGACGCCAACGATGGGGCACTATTCCTCCCACTGATACCATTGATGGAGCACTATTCCTCCCACTGATACCAATGATTGGGCACTATTCCTCCCACTGACACCAATGATGGGAAACTATTCTCCCCTAATAGCATGTTCTGCTGCCGCTAGACACAGTCTGTCTAAACAAAAGGGCCAGTTCACTGTCCTTCAAACTTTAGGAGGGCCAGTTTGGAGACCCCTGGCGTAGACCAAAAGTAGATTGAGCCCTCAGTAACAATCAGGTCCAAGTGAACTGCAATGCAGCGTACAATGTAGCAAATATTGATAATGAATGGACAGTGCTCTAATTTGAACAATTGGCGCTGCATGCAACTGCGTTTTACAATCCCCAAAGGTCACTTAAACAATTGCTAGAGTCTTGTGTGTTTGTTTGGTTTTTTTTAAAGATTTATAAAACAAACATTTTTCGTTTTGTTTTCTTGTAAGTCAAATTGCAAAAATAATAAATAAATGTGCGATTTTAAGGACTTGTTCCCACTAGGCTTTTGTAGGCAGGGGAGGTCTCTGTTCTCCACTGTAGCAGGCACTTGGCCAGAGCGGTACTGCAACTGGAGAGGGAGTCAAGAGAAACCTGGTTACTCTATGATTTCCTTGGTACCCTGGGCAGTGTTCCATTTGGCTATGCTGTATTCAGGTGACCCTGGTGGCCATCTTGGGTCAGCAGAGCTTTTTAGGCACCTTCCCCTAGGCTTTGTTTTTGCGAGTAGATACTGTTGAAATAGTTCACCCGTCTGTCAAGGAGAGTGAATAGGGGTAGGGGAAGGTTCCAGATGAGTAGAGAAAGGCTAGGAACACATCATCCTGCATCAGAATTTTTCCCATTGGATCAGCGAGACCGCATTCTGTACTCTGGAGCAGTTTTTGATGCACGGACAGCACCTGTTTCAATCTACAAGTTGCATAGAACAGTGAGTATTTCCCAGCTGAGTGACTTCCCACTGGGCTGTTTATATCTTTGAACCCTTACTTCAATACAAGTTTTGTTTGTTGCAACTAGACTCCACCAGGCTGCACCTACCCACAGATTAAGGGTCAGTAAGACCCAATGGTTAAGCCTAACTTTTACTAAAAATTCTTCCTGCGCCAAGTGAAAAACACTACTACAGGATCTATCCTGCTGCTGTGCAATGTGATGAACACAAAATGTGATAAATATAAATAAACAGCGCAAACATAGACCTCTCTCTCACAACAAATATATAAAGTGCAAACATAAATAAAAAATTATATTAGTAGTGAAAGTCCATCATGATAATAGACAACAAAAGTTCAGAAAATTCGTGCAAAAAGATCAAAAAATTCTTCTAATGAAAAGAACAAACTTCCACCTTCCAAACCATCAAATGCACTCACCAGATATAGGTGAATGAAACGCCTTTTAGGAATTTTTATGGGATCCTAAACCCTCTTTCGTGTCCACTCTATAGGAATCCTCACCTTCAGTATAGGCTCCACCATACAACCGGGGAGAGAAAATATCAGATAGTGTGATATTGCAAACTACTGTTTTTAAATAAAATCAAGGATTAAGGCCACTCACATTTAAATCACTTTAAAAAGGCATATTTATTAGGACAAGCTTCTTCTAGATGGACAATGAATGTCAGACAACCTCCTCAGGAATCTCACATCACAGCTCCAGGATACAGCAGAAGCTCCACAGAGATCAAACATGCACAGATCCCAAAAGATGGCCGCTGGAACGCACCGCTCAGCGTGCGCTCCACTCACCGGAAGTGACGTCAGACGTACGGGGTGAAGACCGGAAATGCGTCAACGCGTTTCGCCCCTCCCATCGGGCGTTCTCAAGACGTCCATTTCCTGTCTAAAGCTCCCTTATAATTTTTTATATATGTTTGCACTTTATATATTTGTTGTGAGAGAGAGGTCTATGTTTGCGCTGTTTATTTATATTTAAGCCTAACTTTTACCATCCCCCAACTGCTCCCTTTTTAGCTACAGAAGCAGGTGGTATATACATGCAGACGCAATGCTTTAATTTGCAGATGCGGTAGAAATGTCACCTTTCTCTGCAATGTATATGGTTGCAGTGCACTAGTGGAGAGTTCAAGGGGTTTAAAGCAGGCAATAAGGAGGTATTACAATGCCTCCTCACCATCTCTCAAAAGCTCTCTGAAAGGCAAAATGAACACAGATCAATCTTCAGAGACCAAAGCAAGTTTAAACTGTCCTTTAGAGCAGCGTTTTTCAACCTTTTTTGTGCAAAGGCACACTTTTTTCATGAAAAAAATCACGAGGCACACCACCATTAGAAAATGTTAAAAAAAATTTACCTCTGTGCCTATATTGACTATATATAAAGTAATTCTCTTGAATAGGAATCAAACACAAAGAAATTATTTTATAATTACTTTATTATGAAATAATAAAGTATTTTATAATTGGACCCGGGGGCCGGACCAAGAGTAGATGATGTGTATGTGTCATCCATAGTAAGTATAGTAATATTCCCCCATAGTAAGCATAGTAATTCACCCCCCATATAGTAATTCACCCCCCATATAGTAATTCATCCCCCATATAGTAATTCACCCCCCATATAGTAATTCACCCCCCCTATAGTAATTCATCCCCCCTATAGTAATTCATCCCCCATAGTAATTCATCCCCCATATTAAGTCCCCAAGCCCCCTCTGTCAATTCACTTACCTTTGCTCCGCGCGTTCCTCTCGCCGTTCTGGTGTAGCATGAAAATCTGTCTCCTATGAGGATCTGTCCCCCTCGACGTATCTGCGCATGTGCCAGTTTCAGGCATTAGCAGCCGATCGGCGATCTCCGGCACATGCGCAGATACGTTGAGGGGGACAGGTCATCCTGACAGTATCACGCTCCGCGGGCCGGATTAAAAGGTCCGCCGGGCCGTAGTTTGCCCATTGCTGTTCTAATGATTGGTCTATTTGTGAGCCGAGGCCACATGTTACGGATGAAATTGCAATTTTTCCCACGGCACACCAGACAATATCTCACGGCACACTAGTGTGCCGCGGCACAGTGGTTGAAAAACGCTGCTTTAGAGTATGATCACGATGCCAAAATTCAGCCATGTGTGCCCAACATAAAGTGTCATGTTTCACATGACTGTTATATTGACTGTCATATGCCTTTAAGTATTTCTGTATTTTGTCTCTGCTCCTCCCTTTCCTTTGGTTTGGTTAATGCTGTATAGATAGCCCTCCCCCTTTACCAGAAATGCATTGCAGCTCTAGCCTCATGTCATGGAGCAGGAAACATTATGATCTTTTGACCTATCAAATGTTCATTGTTGTAAGATTCTTTCAGTTTATGGAATAAACTTCACAAGATCTACAAGATGTCTTATCGATTGAGTCACTGACTGTGGTATCCAGATGAGGTTGAAGTTATCGCTATCTCATCACAACTGTAAGTTACAGAGATCACACTATCAATGCTTAGATTGGAGAGACAGAACATAAAGATAATAGCAGGCACTTTGAGATAGCAACTCCAACTTGAAACAGTCATCTGGCTCATAGGTTCACTGTAGGGTCCACTGACACCACTGCACTGTGTGTGCTACAATGCAGGATCACAGCATGCTAAAAGTACAGGAAAACTAGTTACCATTTTAATCTACGAAACTCCTCACATCAGAGTGTTGGGTTAAAGGGCAGTGCATCACCTTTATTTTAAATCCTGCTTGCTGCATTTTTTGTGCTTTTTGGTTAAAAAACAAAAAAAAAAAAAGGATGCTACTTTATAATCATTGGCAATACATGTAAAACACTGAAAAACACACTAAAAATGCACTATTTATTATTTTAAAATAATAAACACATGTAAAATGCAAATAAAACACACTGTGTTGCATTACATTGCATTTAACACAATGAATTAAAAAAGTGATACAACAAATGCTATGATGTGAATGGGCCCTAAGGCAGTGAGAGGTTTCTCATCATGTTTAGCACTGGTGGGATCTGCTACAGTCTTCTGATTCAGATGGGGTTTGGGGGCTCCTTCCCTACCGCCACTGAACACAGGATTGGCGCTAGCTCACACAAAGATTTATAGCATACTGTAAAATCTTTGTGTACAATAATGAATGATTTTGATACTCTGAAGCTCTCATCATCACCCTTCAATGAACCCTCTACACGGCTTGACAGTTGCAAAGTCAGATATAATATGCTAACCTTGAGTCTGGTTTCTGTAAAAATATTTTATTGCAATGGAATCTTAAACCCAATTCTTATCAAAGGAAAAGTCACAGAGGCCAAATTTCAAACAAGGTTCACGTAGTTTGGCCTCATGTTCTGTTCTATAAGGGAGGGTCTGAGCAAAGAAAAAAAAGGAAAAGGGAGATTCTTGTCACGACTACAAAATATAAGCACTGCTGATGTAATGAGAACAAATGCGTCTTGTATAAACAAACTTGGAGTGCCACTCGCTTGAAGAGCTAATAGACTGCCCCGGTGATCTACAGCTCTATCTGGTGCCGACATCCGAATACACATCTAGGATAGCAGTAATATGTAGAAGTCTAACTGCTTGCCCGCTGCCCTATAGCAGACATACCGCTACAGGGCGGCATGGCTGCGCAAAATCACACACGGAATATATATATATATATACACACACACACACACACACACACACACACACACATTTCTTTCCTCTGTCACCTCCAGCACACTGCTTTGTATTGCTCTGCATAGCATAGCAGAGCAATACAAAGCAATGTGCTGACACAGTAAAAACCATACAGTAAGGCTAGGTTCACATAAGTGCGGGTAGTGCCGCTGCAGATCCGCATGAAAATCCGTACAGCCGCACAGAGCATTGTGGACCCGCAGGCAGGTGCCATTAGTTCTAATGGCACGCCGCCCGCACTGGGAAACGCAACCATACTGGGAACCGAGGTTCCCGTGCGGGCTGCGTTTTCAGAAGAACTGCAGGGGCTTCTTCCCTGTGTGTCATGGGAGTCCATTCAAATGAATGGGCTCTCGTGCCCGCGCAATACGCGGCCTGCACGGCCGCATATATGTGAACCAGGGCTAAAACAGCACACAGTTAACCCTTCGATCGCCCCCAGATGTTAACCCCTTCATGCCCAGTGCTATTAGTAGTGTCAGTGCTTTTTATTAGCACTGATCACTGTAATGGTGTCACTGGAGATGTCCGTCACAGTCAGTTCCCACCAGTGTCAGAATGCCCCCTGCAGTCCCGCTATAAGTCACTGATTGCTGCCATTACTAGCGTTAAAAAAATAAATAAATAAATCCAGTATATATACACCACCCTTTGTAAACGCTATAACTTTTATGTAAACCAATTAATTTACACATATTGGGATTTTTTAACAAAGACATGCATCAGAATACATTTTGGCCTAAATTTGATGAAATTAGATTTTTTTAATTTTTTTTACTGGACATGTTTAATAGCAAAAAGTAAAAAATATTGTTTTTTCAAGTCTTTTTGTTTATAGCGCAAAAAAAAAAAAAAAAAGCAGAGGTGATCAAATACCACCGAAAGAAAGTTCCATTTGTGGGGGAAAAAAGGACATTCATTTCATTTGGGTGCAGCGTTGCATGATTGCACAATTGTCAGTTAAAATACAGCAGTGCCATATTGCACAAAATGGCCTGGTCAGGAAGGGGGGTAAATCCTCTTGAGGGCAAGTGGTTAAGGACTCCACACTCCTATCAGTCAGAATAGCAAGGTTCCAGTAAAATGGCCTCAGCCCCTCTCTGACCACACCCTCTGATGCGCTTCACCCCATCCCAGGATTTAATTGTAGAGGTAGATTGGCAGGGCAAATGGATTTTTATGCCTCATCGGCCGCCTAACCAAAAACAAATCTGCATGAAGGTGAGAGACGGATGGGTGCCAATGCTCCCATTAAGTGTTATACTGCTCTAGGTGGGTTTTGTTCAAAGGGTGTGAACAGAGTGGGGCAGAGGCAGTTTTACTGGATACTACAAACTGCAGTCACAACAATTGAGCCCATCACTACAAGTCCAACAGAAACCAAAAACCAGCACTCAAATCTTCATGAACATGGAATCTAACACTCGCTGAGGTACCGCCCTAGATAGATTGAGAAATCTTGTTACTAGCAAAAAAAAAAAAACAGGGCGCACTCTCCTCGTGTATTACTGTACTAAGAAATGTGTTATAAAGTTACAAATGCATACTTGCAAACCAAAAAGGTCATAAAAACAGAGACAAGGAGTCAAAGATGCCAGTCGTGGACAGCAGAGGTCCTCGGGGGGGGGGGGAGTGCTAACGCGTTTCAGGAGTCGAAGCTCCCTTCCTCAGAGCAATAGATCTATTGCTCGGAGGAAGGGAGTTCGAATGCCGAAACGCGTTAGTACTTCCCCCCCAAGGACCTCTGCTGTCCACGACTGGCATCTTTGACTCCTTGTCTCTGTTTTATGACCTTTTTTGGTTTGTATCATTTGCAATTTTATAATAAATTTCTTATCACGATAATGCATGAGGAGAGTGCACCCTGTTTTGCTCTTTTTTGCCATCACTACAAGTGTTTTATGCACCATCCTGAGGAAGCGGCCAGTGCAGTGCCGCGAAATGCGTTGATGGCGTTTCGTACCATTCTGTGAGCAATAAATATTGAATTTATGAAGAATCCACTTCTCTGTGTTTCATTCACATTTGGGTGCCTCTGCTGAAATCACCTTCCCATTTTTGGGGGCTCAAAGACCTCTTACTGTGAATACCCTTGAATCCTGAGAATGCAAAGCTCAGGATCGTCTGGATCACCCCACCGAGCATCGAGTGCGACCTCTCTACGCAGGGTCAGTCATATTCCCTGCAAGCTTTTACTCTATTTCATCCCTCCTTAGGAAGCTCAGCAACCTGATGCGAGTACACTAATGCATTTTACCTTCTCTTCCTGTATTTCACCCAATTATCTGTTAAAAGACAAAGAAAGCGAGTTTGTAATGGTATAGTGGTATTTTCCCCCCTCATCTTTAGGGGCTCCACAGAGATGCAGCCACTGTTTGGGTTTTCTAACAGAGAGCGCCATAGGGGGAGCTTCATCCATCCATGTGGTTCAGCATGGATGGAGGCATCCATGAAGCTGGCTATACACTAGTAGATTTTCCAACAAACGTTCCTACGAATATTCACATGAAAATTCGTACAAAAATTCTATGTTCAAGGACTGGATAAATTTCAATCAAAAGTACTTCAAAATTTTGTTTGGGACATCACATTCATTCCAAAATCAAATTTTAAACACAAACAAAAACCAGTTTGAAATTAGTTTGGAAAGAGCAGGATGGAAATATTTTTCTCAACTCTGTGGTTAAAAAAATGATCAATTTGGCCCCACTAAGGAAAAAAAAAAAAAAAAAAAAACAGATTAACGAAAAAAATTTGAACAAAATTCTACTAGTGTATAGTCTACATTACACAAATGACAGCCAAATCAATGGAGATAAGGCTACCATCGGGGGGTATTTACTTGCAGAACAAACATGCACATTCATCTGAAACAATCGTATTTATGCAGCGATCGTTCAGTAAGCCGATCATGCAGAAGTTTCAGTACATGTGTGTAGATATTCAATTGTTTTCTACAGAGAAGAGACCCTGTTAAACAATGCTTTCCATGTGTTATTAATAAGCAGTTCAGTATTACACGGAGCATACTAAAAATAAAACTGCTATTAACTTTGCTGAGACAGAATCCTATGATGTTGTGGGATAAGAAGAGAAAGGATGAGAGCTTAAGCAACGAGCCATGGATATATGTTTTCAATAAGAAGATATGAACTTCTGATTTTAGTGGTTATTCGAACAAAGCCAAGGAAGGGCCACATTGACAGAAGTTTGGGTTTATGCACTGCCTGGCCTTGGACACAAGAAAAAAAAAAAAAAGCTAAATCCAGAGAGGGGAGCTCTGCTAAGGAAATTCGTCAGGCTAATGAAGCAGGAGAAGTCCAATATCCCAAATACAAAACAGTCACATATGGGAGGAAAGAGATATGGAAATTGCCATTGAAAACTATGGCATCACAGACCTGGAGTGAGCCTCTAAACATGGACCTGCACGCTTTTCCTGTTTCATCATATCTTGTGAGTTACTGACGTGGAAAAAGAATGAGAACTGTTGAATTTGTACCTTAGGCCCCTTTCACACTGATGGTCTGGATTGGGTCCGCCTGTCAGTTTTTCAGGTAGACGCAATAAAACCATCCATAGCTCTCTATGAAGCAGAGGGTGTCAGTGGATATGTATCCAATGACACCCCCCTGGTATCTGATCCAATCCTGTATGCCAAAAATAGACAGCTGGGGATCCAATCCCTATCCATCTGGTGGATTGGATGACAGTCAGGTGGAAACGGACAGGCGGTCCATTTCCATCCGACCGTCCCATAGAAAACAGTGGGCTGTGTCCACTCTGCAGCAGCGGAGCAGACACAGACCTGTCATCCACTTGCTCAGCGGAGAGATCCCCCCACTGAGCAAGTCAATCTGCTGATGACTCCACCCTGTCTGCAGGGGGCCTAAAAACCAATGCAGTGATAGCAGCTAATAACACCTTGACAGGTTCACTTTAATGGACAGCTGTACCTCCAGTACATGTTATCCTTTAATGAATACAGTCATCTACCTGAGTGCAGCCCTCCTGGTCTGATAATCACCTGTGTGCTAGAACCAGCAATCTTCATTGTGCGGGGGGGGGGTAGATTTTTTTTTCTCATGTTCACCCCCTAAGGACACGAGCAATTTTTACATTTCTGCTATGGACTGGTTTATTCTGCAATAGCTTTGTCATTATTTAACAAGCTAGGCTCTTATGATATTGTCTTGCAACAATGGTTTTTTTTTTTTTGCAAAGACAATAAGGCCCCTTTCACATTGAGGATTGGCTCGATTGGGTCCGCTTGCCTGTTTTTTTTTTTTTAGGTGAACCAGATCAGAACCTCCATTCTCTTCTATGTTTACACCCGCCCACATCCAATCTGATCCAACCCGCAAAAAGGAGACGGATGGGGATCCAATTCCCCTTTCCGTACGTCAGATGGAAACAGACAGGCGGTCTGTTTCCATCCGATCACCCATTGAGGACAGCGAACTGCTCTGTGTCTGCTCTGCAGCAGTGGAGCGGACACAGACCTGTCATCTGCTTGCTCAGCAGGGATCAGTGGAGAGATCACCCACAGAGCAAGCGGATCCGCTAAAAGGGGTTAAGGACCCTTAAGCGTAAAATAAATAAAAATTTGCTTTTTTTGTGAGTAGTGTTCATTTGAAAATAAATACTCCACAAAGTGCACATGTTATTCTGTAATTTGTACCGGAATTATAATTTTAAACTGGACAAAGCATTGCAAAGTTATTTACAAATGAAATGGTGTTCTTTTTGTGCTTTCTTAACCACTTCCCGTCTGTCTGCAATGCACTGCGGACGGGCGGACTCTGCAGGCAAAGCGGGGTACCCGTACATCACTGCCTACTGCCAGTTTTACTGATTGTACACAGTAGGAGCTTGTCAGCAAATCCCGGCCAATGATTCACAGCCAAAACCTGCTGATCAGCTGTGTACAATCACAGCCCAGAGCTCTGTGTTGACAATGAACACTTCGCTCTGTACAGAGAACGATCTCTGTTTCTCATCCCTGCAAAGCAGGGATGAGAAACTCAGAGATCTATTAGTAAAAGCAGCACACATTAAATACATTACACAGTTGGGCAGACATTTAACCCCTTGATCGCCCTAGATGCGAACCCCTTCCCAGTGTCAGTACAATGACAATGTATAATATTATCATTGATCACTGTATTATTGTCACTGGTGAGGCCAGTGGCAGTCCCCCCCAGCGTCAGATCGCCTGCCTCACTATCGCATTCCCATTAAAAGTCTCTGATTACATCCATTAGTAGTATAAAAAATAAAACATTCCAGTATATATACACCATCGTTTGTAGGCGCTATAATTTTCATGCAAACCAATCAGTATACACTTATTGGGAATTTTTGTTTTAATAAAAGACATGTAGCAGAATACATTTTGGCCAACATTTATGAAGAAATTTGTTTTTAAATTTCTTTTTATTGGATATGTTTTACAGTAAAAAGTTTTATTTTTTAAAAATATTTGTCTTTTTTCATTTAAATCACAGAAAAAAAAAACCCAGTGGTAATTAAATACCACCAAAAGAAAGCTCTATTTGTGTGAAAAAAAAATATCATTTTTGTTGGTAATTTTGCATAACTACGCAATTGCCAGTTAAAGTAGTACAGTACTTAACAGCAAAAAATGGCCTGGCTATGAAGGGGGTAAAATATTCTGGAGTGGAAGTGGTTAAAATGGGAAATGTATAAACATATGTTAAAAGTTAATATAATAAAAAAATCAGCAGGAAAATAGTTATTGAATAATAGTTGACTAGTTCAAGTGAAGTTGCATGATTTCAAACTCTTTGCTTTGCCTCAAATGACACATTCCACAACACTGTGGAATCAATAGTCGCCTCTCTATTCCTGTGACAACCCAAAATTTGGGATTTTCTCTCACTTTCATTATCAGTGATAATAGTAAACAGGACAAATAGATAGTGTGACTCTTCCTAATGGGGGCACAGGCAGCAATAACTGACAGGGGTTCTAATCCCTCCCCACTCTTTCCCTGTACCTCCAACCCCCGTCAGGTGCACATAATTCCGGGACAAGGTCCTCTGGCACCCAGTGCAGAGAGGCCAGACTACTACCTCCTCTCAGCTCTCACCTCCACTTCAGATTTGGCAAGTTATGTCCAGCACTAAGCTGATCAGACTAGTGAGAGGCCGCAGTCTCAGGAACTCTGTTTTCAGCTCCCCTAACATGATACCACTGCACCCAAGGCAGCTACCCCTCTTGCCCACCCCTTGTCCTGACCCTTGGTGCACACCCAGGACTGCATTAAGTGTCAAGTGGAAATGAACTGGTTTTCATCAGTGACTGCATCAGTATACAGATGTAATATAAAATACAGGATCCACAACATAGTCTTGCCTGCCAGACCGGTTAAAAAAAAAAAAAAAAAAGTCACTTTCTGCTATAAAAATATATCCATTAACAAAATTTAAAAAAAAAAATTTAATTCTTTCAAAAATTTAGGCTAAAATGTATTCTACTACATGTCTTTGGTAAAAAAAAAATATCAATAAGTGTATAGTAATTTGTTTGCGTGAAAGTTATAGCATCTATAAATGGTGGTATATATACTAGAATTTCTATTTATTTTATACTAGTAATGACTTATAGCGGAACTGCGATAGTACGGCGGGCATTCTGACACTGACTAGGAACTGGCTAACTGCCACTGACATCTTCAGTGACACCAATACAGTGATCAGTGCTAATAAAATGCACTGACACTGTACTAATAAATTTTGAGCAGGAAGGGGTTAACATCTGGGGTGATCAAAGGGTGTTCTGTGTTGTGATTTACTGGGGGGTGTGTTGGCTATTGTAGGTTAGGGACCTTAGATTGTACGCCCCTTGAAGGTTAGGGACTGATGTGAATGTACAATATATATATAAAGCGCTGTGTAAATTGACAGTCCTATACAAGTACCTGAAATAAATAAATGATCTCCTTGTTTTCAGAGAGATAAAAACCAGCACATCTCCCCTGCTGATGGGAGAGAGATTTGTTTAAACTCACAGACCTCTTTCCTGTCAGCTGCTCTGCTGATCACGGAGTCCTGGCCATGAATCGCTGGCTGGTATCTGGTGACCGACACCTACAGGAGCCAATGACCGTGAGTAGGACGGCACACGCAAACCCCTCCCCCACACCCAGAAATGTAAAATCAACTATATATACGTGATTTTGCACAGAGCGGGCGCCCTGTAGCAGCAAAACTACTATAGGGCGGTCGGGAAATGGTTATATTGCAGCTTACCAACTCTTAGATGTGATGACTGCATTAGTTTTCTTTTTTAGACTCTTTCCTATATTTTCAACTGATGATCCAGCCCGTAAATCAGTTTTTCAACAGAACAAGCTCTCCTGCAGATGTAGCAGTTACAGGAATGAGACAAACCATTTAACACCATCAGGGTGATTACGATAGGCTTTTATGTAAAACCTTTAACCCAAAAAGAAAAAATGTGTTTGCTGTAACAGCTTATACAGTGTGAGCTGGTGTTTGGCTTCAATTTGTTAGGATACCTAAATCTTCTAGTACAGATAATATTCTCCTCTCCCAGGACTGACCGTGCCACTGTCCAAAGGTGCCCCTGTGCTCCTTCATCCAGAGCGAAGGCACTCTAATACAGAAGGTGTTTTACTGGCCAGATCACCAGGGGGAGAAAACTAATGCATCCACCCCATCTGATGTTTGGTAAGCTACAATATATTACATTTTTGGTTTTGCGTTTCATACCGCTTTAAAGTTGGTTTTACATAGATGGAGGTGTCAGTGTGTAGCCTGTTCATTTTTACACTCCACAACACTTTCATTCTGTCCACTTTTCTGAACTGGGTTGTGTTATGCCTTGTTAACCACAAAAAACTCTCAAATATGGAAATAGAAGAATCACTATATGGAACTTTGAACACGGAGCCCCAGATTTGACCTTAAGTTGCACACATGTGAACTTGTTCTCCATGATAAAAGTGCGGGGTCTTAAGGCTCCATATTTTTCTTACTGCTCCCGTGTTGATACAAAGCAGAGTGTTGCAGTGGGGTCAGCTCTGATTGCAGTCATGTGAACCCTGCTAATGATATTTACTAATGTCTGGCCTCCAGATGGGACACAGAGGAAGGTGTTCACATGTAGACAATATGCCGCTTTGTAGGACAAATCAACGGGCTAATTACACTGAAATAACCCAATGAAGGAACTGCACATGCTGGGAGGTATTTGGAAATGTCTACCAAAATCAAATTTAGGGACAGACCAAAACAAATGCATAATTCAGTTTTTTTTTTTTTTTTTTTTAATGCTGCTGGGTTGAAACGCCTTCTCGATTTCACTTTTCCAAACTGATCGCACAAATCTATTCCATCAGCACTTGTTACAAAGTGGTTATGCACTTGGGGGCTAAGATTATGCATGCATCATACATACTAGGGGGGTACAACTGGGGGAATCAATGGTGGAGTTCTGGTAGATCACAAGCTTAATAATGGCATGCAATGCCAAGCTGCGGTTTCTAAAGAGAGCAAAATCCTCTCTTGTATTAAAAGAGGTATAGACTCCAGAGAGAGAGATATCATATTACCCCGTAAAATCATTAGTAACACCTCATCTGGAATATGCAGTTCAGTTTTGGGCACCAATTCACAAAAATAACATTGGGGAACTGGAGAAAGTACAGAGAAGGGCAACCAAACTGATAAGAGGCATGGAGGAGCTCAGCTATGAGGAAAGATTAGAGGAACTGAATATATTCTCTCTTGAGAAGAGGAGATTAAGGGGGGATAAGATCAACATGTATAAATACATCAGTGGTTCATATAGTGAACTCAGTGTGGATTATTCACTCTGAGGTCACCACAGCGGACAAGGGGCACTCTTTACGTCTGGAGGAAAAGAAATGTAATCTCCAAACACAAAGGTTTCTTCACAGTCAGAGCTGTGAAAATGTGGAATAGACTCCCTCAAGAGTTAGTTCTGGCCAGCTCAGTGGATTGCTTTAAAAAAAGGCCTGGATTCTTTCTTAGATACACAGAATATAACTGGATACTAACATTTATAGGTAAGCTTGGGTCCAGGGAATATCCAATTGCCTCTTGGGGAATCAGGAAGGATGGTTTTTCCCTCCAGGAGCAAATTGGATCATGCTTTGCTGGGGGTTTTTTTTGTCTCTCTGGATCAACTGTGAGTATAGGATAACGTTTTTTTGTTTTTTTTTAAATGGTTGAACTGGATGGACTTTTGTCTTTTTTTTCAACCAGACTAACTATGTGGTATGTTAAATAAAATGGAGAATACCGCTTTTTGTAGAGCTGGGAAGTTAAATGTAAAGGTCAGGATTCACCCAGATGCCTGACCGGCAGCTGCCTCAGCCTCTCAGCATGCTGCTGAAAGCCTGAGCCAGCTGCTCCTGCTCCATCCACAGCCCAGAACTCCAGTAAGTGATGGGGAGGCAGAGCACAGAGTCGTTGACTGACAGTTGCTTCGTTATCTGGGAAAACCGAGAACCAAGATCAGCGGTCAGGTCTTAGAACTGACAGGGGACTGCGGAAGTATCGGACTGATGCTGCAGCCACATAGGCGAGTAGTTTTTTTTTATCCCGCACCTCTTTAGCTGGCCAAGATCCATTTACATATAGATCCAACCTCTGGATATGAATATTGTCTGTCTAAAGCTGGCCATGCACAGTAGAAAAATGTTCATTTTAAAACCTTTGTTCGATTGGGGACATGCTAACAATCCTTTTTGACCATAGTGAAGAGAAAAATGGAAAGTTGAAGAGTTATTTTCTTATCTAGGCCAATAGATTTCCAACTGTCCATGTGGTCCTCAGTCTTGAAAATGATACCCAATGTAATGTGCATGAGCTAGGAAAAGTTTCATCTGACATTAGAACTTTTCTGATCACACATTTGTCTTTTGAACGGTTTTTTCACACATTCCTATACGATAGTTAACCGTTTTAAAGGTTTTTTTTGTATAGTGAATGCAGAATTAAAATCTAGTATATACAAATGTAGTATATCCACTACAACCCAATGGGCTGATGAACTTATATATAAATATATGGTTTTCCTAAATGCAACAGATTTACAAATGTAAATATTTGCTTTGTATTAAACTTTTAATAATTTTATAAGTGATCAAAGAAAAATCGGTTTATTACATCTGGAAATCTGCAACATTGCCAAAATCCGCACGTTCCTAACCCTAGAAACCACTAAACAGCTCATCCACTCCCTCCTCATATCACGACTCGACTACTGCAACTCCCTCCTTACTGGCCTGCCTCGCCGCTGGCTATCCCCGCTTCAGTCCATCCTGAATACGGCTGCCAGACTCATTCACCTTTCCAACCGCTCCATCTCTGCCACCCCCCTTTGCCAATCCCTCCACTGGCTTCCGATTAAATTCAAAATCCGAACACTGACGTACAAAGCTGTCCACCATACTGCCCCGTACTACATCACCGACCTAATATCCAAGTACCACCCAACACGCACACTCCGCTCCTCACAAGACCTCCTCTCTAGTTCCCTGGTCTCCTCCTCCCATGCCCGCCTCCAGGACTTCTCCAGGGTGTCACCCATCCTCTGGAACTCCCTGCCCCAACCCATCAGATTATCACCTACTCTCCTCTCCTTTAGGCGCACCCTGAAAACCCATCTCTTCAGGGAAGCCTACCCCACCCCCTGCTAACTTGCCGACCTCCTCCACTCTTCCTACCACTCCATCCCCCACAGCTATCTCCTCATGTGCCACCATCCCCTCCCTCCTAGATTGTAAGCTCGAAAGAGCAGTGCCCTCGATCCCCTCATGTTTTGCATTGTATTGTTATTGTTCTGTCACATGTTCTGTCCCCCTTTGTAATGTACAGCGCTGAGTGAACCATTGACGCTTTATAAATACTGAATTAATAATAATAATAATAATATTCAAGTGGCAGGTCTGGACAAAATGTCTAGAAGCCTTTGAACTACTGAATTAGTAGACTCAACAGAAGAAAAAAAAAGGAGAGAAAAAAAAAAAAAAGGAAAAAAAAAAAAAACATTTAGTCCTTATATTTTTAAATCTGTTCTAAGAAATGACCGTATGAAGGTGGATGATCTGGCTAAACTCCGACATTCCCTTTTCCTTCTCCATACTAGAGGGAATTCATGTTTCATGGATGATTTGATGGTAAATGAACGATAGTTGTGTTGTGAAAGGTTATGGGATTATAGTAAAATGTACGTTGGAAGCACTACTTCCCTATAATTTACCATACAATTACATTGCTCGCAGCGAGTGTCTGGAAGCTCACATGCAGACAGGAAAGACCACAAATAATATAAACGAAGCCGCACATAGTAACTCCTATAGCAGGACTGCATATGCTGTGTATGTGGTATGCTGGGCACATTCTTACATGATGTTAACAGAATCCGCAGACTATTACCCCTGACAACCCTCATATGAAATTATACTGATTCTGCTTTATTAGACACAGAAAAAGAGCCATAAAAATAAATTATAATGCATGTACAGTCAATGTTGTTTAGTGAAGAAAGCGGTGAAATGATTCTGCTTTGTAAATATAACTCCCCATAGCATTCCATGCTGTGCCCCTCTTATGTGTATTTAAAATGATTTAAATGCACATGTGTAATCCATCTATTTAAACACCTTTTTTACGTTTAGATTTCTTTGCTATTCCTGTTCCTGAGACAACCCAACATTTGGGATTTTCTCTCACTTTCACTATCAGTGATAAAAGTAAACAGGACAAATAGAGGGTGAATCTCCCTAATCGGGGTACAGGCAGCAATAAAAACTGACAGGGGTTCTAATCCCTCCACACTCTATCCAATACTAAAATAAAAAGTTTTGTTTTTAGTTATACCTTAAAAAGGAAAAGTTCACCTTTTAGAACAAGTTACATGTTCCACCTGTATTTGGTGTGGAGCATTTAACATGTTTCAGCTCTGGAAACCAGTTCCCCAATTTCGCCCTCTTTGTGACAGCGGATGAGGGATCTTCGTCCAGCACCCACTATCACAAATCAAATGCAGCATGGCTGTGTGGGGCTTCTCCCACACTACCACATCATTCAGTTTCCTTTGAATTCATAAATTACAACATCAGCCACTGCGGCTGACGCCTTGTAGTTCTGAATGGACTGCAAGGGTGCTGATGAGAGTCTCAGTCACAGCTTGTAAACAATTCTTATGGGCTTGTCTGCATGAGCCTGAGATTGCACCCCTGATCACAGATGCCATGCATTGCAGGCTCCTGAGGGGAAAAACAATAAATGCATGTTTTTTTTTCCCCTTCAAAAATGTTTTTATTATTTTTTTTCCCCAGAAGGTGAACTTCTCTTTTAAAGTTTTTTATTTTCTTCCTCTATATACATAAATGGGATGACAGCACTCTTAGAAATATTAGAAGTTATGGAAGTCCTCCTATCTTTTAGGAAATCTTTACACAGATCCTTAATTTGTAGCCTGGCAGTCTCCAACAAGCAGGTTGTATATTGAACTCTGCAAGTCCACCCTCCAGTTCTGAACACACAATTGTCTGTGGACTTATCCTTTGATGCACGTTATCTGCAATACAATTATTGCCCAAAACACCGGAGCTCTGAGCAGCGCCTCATCCTGTGTCATGACAGTCACACCTTGATCCCTGGGGAATGGTTTTCTTTGGTAATATATGTCTGAGAGGCTTGGGAATCCCAACTGGACACTGCAGAAACATCAAAGCCAAGTGAAAGGAAAATATTTTTATACCTTATCTGCTGACTTTCTGATGGGTAATATAAATACAATACTAAAAACATTGAAAAAAAAAGCAGTAGGTTTAGAGTAGAGTATATTGTAACGCTTTCCTCTGGCTAGGTGGCTCACTGATTTCCCCCTATCATCCTTCCATTACCTTCCCTCTCTGTTGCAAGCTACTCAGCATTTTCCCCGGGAACCTGACAGTGTAGACTAATTCTTGCAGTGTACAGGCACCAACTCAGTCACATTCCAGAATCATCAATTTAAAACCGGGGCACTGGAGCCACCCACTTGTAAGCAGGTGCAGTTGTCCTTCCCACCTGTAGGTGGCCTAGTACCATTATTGCATGGGAAGAGGAGTCTCATAAAAGGGAAGTGTTGGAGACCCCTGCTCTAAAAGACCAAAGGGCTGAGTTAACTGCCCTTCAGACTTCAGGGGGGGGGACAGAGCGTGGGTAGCGGGAGCAGAAAGTGTTCTGCCATTAGTGGGAGAAACCAATGCCTTATCTTTGTATTATTGGGAGGAATAGTGTCAGAAAACCGTACCAGTGAGAAAAACAGTGCCCCAACGCTTGCCTCCGCGGAAGGAACAGTGCCCCAACGCTGGCCTCCGCGGAAGGAACAGTGCCCCAACGCTGGCCTCCGCGGAAGGAACAGTGCCCCAACGCTGGCCTCCGCGGAAGGAACAGTGCCCCAACGCTGGCCTCCGCGGAAGGAACAGTGCCCCAACGCTGGCCTCCGCGGAAGGAACAGTGCCCCAACGCTGGCCTCCGCGGAAGGAACAGTGCCCCAACGCTGGCCTCCGCGGAAGGAACAGTGCCCCAACGCTGGCCTCCGCGGAAGGAACAGTGCCCCCAACGCTGGCCTCCGCGGAAGGAACAGTGCCCCAACGCTGGCCTCCGCGGAAGGAACAGTGCCCCAACGCTGGCCTCCGCGGAAGGAACAGTGCCCCAACGCTGGCCTCCGCGGAAGGAACAGTGCCCCAACGCTGGCCTCCGCGGAAGGAACAGTGCCCCAACGCTGGCCTCCGCGGAAGGAACAGTGCCCCAACGCTGGCCTCCGCGGAAGGAACAGTGCCCCAACGCTGGCCTCCGCGGAAGGAACAGTGCCCCAACGCTGGCCTCCGCGGAAGGAACAGTGCCCCAACGCTGGCCTCCGCGGAAGGAACAGTGCCCCAACGCTGGCGTCCCTGAAAGAAATCGTGCCCCATCATTGGCGTCAGTAGAAGGAATAGTGCTCCATCAGTGGCGTCAGTGGAAGGACTAGTGCTCCATTGTTGGCATCAGTGGAAGAAATAGTACCACATTGTTGGTGTCAGTGGGAGAAATAGTGCACCATTATTAGTTTCAGTTGCAGGAGTAATGCCCCATTGTTGATGTCTTTGAGAGGGATGGTGCTCAATGTGTCAGATAAAAACAAGCAAGAAGCCGCATCCGTGCTCCAAGCCACAGTTTGGAGACCACTGTCAGAGGTTTCATACAGTGCTTTGAGGGGAAAAAAGTAGTCTGATTGGACACTGAACTTTCAAGAGACTTCAGCAGCCATCTTAGGTGAGAGAACCTTTTAAATTAGGGAATCCTCATCATTTTGGTGTGCTTCTGGTGAGCAAGTGGAAGGGAGAATAACTTGCTTGTGAGGGAAAGGGATTCACACAAGGTCAGGTTCCAGACAAGGTGGGATGGCTCAGGGAAGGCTCCTTTTACACTCTATACAACATGTGCTGTAAATACTGAGACTGTATATTTGCTGCGTTGCTTTGATCAGTGCTGAAGATAAGTTAATCTGTTGCTGTTTTATAAACTGCATAAATTTACATAAAACATCAGTACCCTATATACTTTGTGCAAGTATTTTCTCCCAATACAACATACCGTACTGAACTCAGGTCCCACCTACACATGTGTGCACAGAAACCCAGGCTGCCACCCATGCACAGGCCGCTTCAGCAGCAATTCTTTCAACTGTGCAACTGGAGTTGGTGCCTACGTAATACAAAATGTAGGCTATGCTGCCAGGGACCCAGGAGTGCCCATCTCCCAAGGACAGGCCCTTCAAAATGGGAACTGTCCCCGGGAAAGAGGGACTAATGGTAACTAAGTGCACCCCCCCCCCCCCGTAAAACACACACAAAAAAAACCAAAAAAAAACATTTTTTTAGGTGGCAATTATGTGGCAAAACTCACCTATGCAAGTGTGGGTGCACAGCATGGCCCAGACAGTATTCATAGGCCATGCACCCCATGGATATTAAACTGGGAGCAGCGGATGTGTCCGTGCAGCCACTGCATCCCAACTGGCATGATTGGGACTGCCTGCACGAGGATACATAAACACCTTTAAAAGTAAAAAGTGGTGTAGTGCTATATAAAGACCCAATAAGTGTGACAATAAGTGCTCCAAAACACAAGGTCTAAATGAGAGACCAAATAAAGTGACCTATACCATAAATAAGGTGAGCCCAATCCCTGTACCCAATATTGGGACACAAGTCTAAATAAATGTGTATCCCTGCAGAGGGATAAAAAACACACTATGTGCTCAAAAAAAACACTCAGATATTGCATAGCATATACAAAACAATAGTGCAACACAGTCCAGTTTCTATAAACACAGATGGACCCGGTGCTTCACTCTTCCTGGTCATGCAAAACACACTGTGAATGCACAGCACACCGATCGGTGATCCCAAAATGGCATAGCATATACAAGACAATAGTGCGACCAGGGGCGAACTGACAACTCATGGGGCCCCCGGGCAATAGTATAAGACCAGGTGTTTAGCTGCTATTTATCATTTTATTAGTTGTATTTAGGTTTGTTTCCCATATTCAGAGCGCAAAGGGACCGTTTACATATCGTCTT
Organism: Staurois parvus; assembly: GCF_062004578.1. Taxonomy (NCBI): domain Eukaryota; kingdom Metazoa; phylum Chordata; class Amphibia; order Anura; family Ranidae; genus Staurois; species Staurois parvus. The sequence goes on along the minus strand of NW_028318682.1, from coordinate 4,588,466 downwards.
GCACATAAACACCTTTGCCCCCCCCCCCCCTTGCAGCTAAATATGGCATACCGTATAGTAGGCCCATGTGAACAGACCTTGAATCTTCTAGAATTAGGTTCTCAAGGGCTCATTAAAGATTTGTTCCACTCAATTCAGTCCCCTATGTCAATGGAGTTTGACATAGAGGACTGAACAAGGTCTGCTCTGGGATAATGTGCAATCTCCATATTAACATTAGGCAATTGGCCCATTGGGAACGATTCTATAAGTCTGAACAGCACTTCGCACTTCTCTGTCTGTGTCAGCACAGGCCAAGCCAAACACCATTCCTCCATCAGTACTCTGCATACCTATCCTGACAGCTCAGCACTTGTGCTGCACCCACTCACTGCTGTCTGTGACCCCCTGCTGACACACTGACATTCATGCTATGTGTTTACTACGGTCTCACCAGGGAAACAAAAAATAAATCTATTCTACACCCTTCTGTTATCCCTATCCCACTCGCTGCATGAACTCTGTTCAAGGAAACCCGGGCTAAAAAAAGAAATATAATTGAAGATTTGCTATGTTATATGGAACATGTTCATTGTGCCTAAGCAGTACCTGAAAAATGCACCTCTTGTCTGGAATTTCTCATGAGAAGTACCAGTGTACTACCATGTTAGTGTGTCTAGGAACTCCTGTGCCGCCGCCCCCCCCCCCCGACTGAGATATTTACAGTAAATACATCTCTCTCTCTATATCTTTATCTATTGCACTGTTCTCTGTGCTGGAGGTTCTGAAATGTGGAAGCAGAGTCCTGCCTCTACCAAGATGACCAACTCCACACAGACACCCTGCAGGACAGGGCATGGAAAGTTAGTAATAGTTAAAGATGAGCAATTGTGGTGAATAGTACCCTTACCCTCTACTTGCTTTTTATTTTGTGAACAGCTTTCAGAGTTTGGCTTCTCTTCAAAGCAGAACGTCACCCTAAAAGGGAAGTTTTGCTTTATGCCCTCCTCTCCCCCCCCCCCTTTCCCCAAGAGCAGTTACCTGGTTTTTTACTTCCGGCCGAATCGCTGTGGTGATTCCATCTGATGAAGTTCTCCCTGCCTGCCACCTTCTGGGACACGTCATAGGACCTATAAGGCTGCAGGACCATTCACATAAAGAGCAGCACTGGCTCAGCCATGCACAGTGGGAAGTCAGTTGAAAAGTCACAGCAGGCTTCCCACAGTAAACATGCCAGCACCAGGGACATGAAGTTCCAGTGCAGAACCAGTCCAGGTAAGGACAGCACCAGGGACACGAAGACCAGCGCAGAACGGCCCAGGTGAGGATAGAACCAGGGACACGAAGTCTGGCACAGAACCAGGGACATGAAGTCCGGCACAGAACCAGTCCAGGTGAGGACAGCACCAGGGACACGAAGACCGGCGCAGAACCAGCCCAGGTGAGGACAGCACCAGGGACATGAAGACTGGAACAGAACCAGCCAAGGTGAGGGCAGCACCATGGACACGAAGACCAGCACAGAACCGGCCCAGGTGAGGATAGCATCAGGGACACGAAGACCGGAGGAGAACCAGCCCAGGTAAAAACAGCACCAGGGACACGAAGACTGGTGCAGAAGCGACCCAGGTGAGGACAGCACCAGGGACATGAAGACTGGTGCAGAAGCGACCCAGGTGCGGACAGCACCAGGGACACGAAGACCGGCACAGAAGCGACCCAGGTGAGGAGAGCACAAGGGACACGAAGACAGCACAGAACCGGCCCAGGTGAGGTTAGTATCAGGGACACGACGACCGGAGGAGAACCAGCCAGGTACATGAAGACTGGTGCAGAAGCGACCCAGGTGAGGACAGCACTGGATCTCTGATCAGGTAAGTGAGAAAATTAAAAGTCAGTAGCTACAAATACCATAGTTAAATACCATCCTCATGAAGTCTGTTTCTGATTGTTTGGTCAGAGACATTCACATGTCATTTTGTAGGGCTCTGGCAGTACTCATCCTGTTCCTCCTTGCACAAAGGAACAGATACCAGTCCTGCTGATGGTTTATGGACTTTCTACTGTCCTGTCCAACTCTCGTAGAGTAACTGTCTCCTGGAATCTCCTCCATGCTCTTAAGACTGTGCTGGGAGAAACGGCAAACCTTCTGGCAATGGCATGTATTGATGTGCCAACCTGGAGGAGTTGGACTGCCTGTGCAACCTCTGTAGGGTCCAGGTGTCACCTCATGCTATCAGTAGTGACACTGACCCTAGACAAATGCAAAACTAGTGAAAAACAGTCAGAAAAGGAGTAGGGAAAAAAATGTCAGTGGCCTCCACCTGTAATACCATTCCTGTTTTGGGGGCCATCTCATTGTTGCCCATCTAGAGCACCTGTTAATCAGTTTCAGCTGCTTTGGTGTTAAGTAGCAAAGGGAGTTGTTAATTTCATTAACTAACCAGATCAATATCCCAGGAGTATGACTGACTTGATTCTATACTCTGCGGAGGGAGGGGGGGGGGGGAAGAGAGAGAGAGAGAGAGAGGGGGGGGGGGAGAGAGAGGGAGGGGGGGGGGAAGAGAGAGAGAGAGAGAGAGAGAGAGAACAGACAAATATACAGTCACACACATATACAGTATCTCACAAGTACACCCCTCACTTTTTTTGTAAATATTTTATTATATCTTTTTATGTGACAAATACTTAAGAAATGACTTTGCTACAACTCACTTTTGTGGCCAGCGGTTTAGACATTAATGGCTGTGTGTTGAGTTATTTTGAGGAATTTACACTGTTATACAAGCTGTACACTCACTACTTCACATTGTAGCAAAGTGTCATTTCTTCAGTGTTGTCGAATGGAAAGATAGAATAAAATATTTACAAAAATGTGAGGGGTGTATGGACTTCTGGGAGATACTGTATATATATATATATATATATATATATATATATATATATAAATAAATTATTTTTTTTTTTTTTAAAAAAAGATACACACACACGGCTACAGGGTCACAAGTGCACTACAGCACATCCTGATCTATGCTAGAATGTTTATATGTCAGATGAAAAAAAGTAAAATTGTTTTAGTAAAATCATTGTTCATGACTTGCTGAGAAAACAGCTAAGAAAATCAGACAAGAGTTCACCAAATTTTTTAGTGTTTACTGGGCCTACGTTGTCACCATCAACCTGCCCTGTGAAATGCCATGCATCTGTTGCTGGACTTTAGTGTAGGCAGGAAGCAGCTGCAAAGAGCCTGCAGGAGTTCAGCAACACTAAAATGCAAAAAATTATAAAAATTTAATTTTTCCTTCAAATATACAGTACTTGTTTTCAGTTTTTATCAATAGTAGCTTACGATAAACAGCTGACAGAGCAACCTCAGGCTCCATGCACACTAACATTTTTGTAACCTCCTAAAAGCTGTATTAGTTTTTTTTTTTGCTGCTCCTAGAAGCTAGTGTTTTCCTATGTGTCCATGCACACTACTTTAGGCTATTAGCAGTTTTTTGAGGCTATTAGTGGTTTTTTGAGCTTTAGCTTCTAGGAGCAGAAATACAATTGTTTTTGTGGAGCATTTTTTCAGCCAAAAAAAAACAAACAGCTAAAAAACGCCACAAAATGCTACTAAGATACTAAAAACAGTGTTTTACAGTACATGCATGTACAAAAAAAAAAAGCTAATAAAATGCTAACGCTCCTAAATGCTACTAAAACACTACTAAAAAATGCTATTACCAGCGTTTTTTGAGCCAGTTGAATAGACACTGAGTAACTGGCTGTACTTTTGGAAATGTTTATTACACCAAGCACTACTTGTGACAGAGGTGTAATGTTAACGTCTCAAAAAATAAACAATTTGTTCGTCAGCAATATGAAAACAAGGAAGCATTCCTTCCAAAGTCTCCGGTCTCCCCCAGTTTACACTCCTTCATTGTGTGACCCTAAACAGTGCAGTTCAGCCAGCTGTGCAGCAGAATACACTGATGACAGAATTCATGTCTGTTCACACAGCGGGGTGGATGAAAGCCATGTAAAAAGTCCAAGAGAAATGATCTCTCTAAATAGAACCTCTGCAGTTCGACTAGTTAACATAGCTGATCAAATTTTTTTTTTTTTTTGGGGGGGGGGGTTCCCATTTTTCAACAATTTAATCCCCACGTAAAAGCTCAGTGAAGGATTGTTTGCATTAACAGCAATTGCATAAAACTGTGTAATGATGTTTATTGATTACATTTTATTTAATAGTTTAGCTGACTGGAGGAAAAAAAAAAAAAAAAAAAAAACCTACAAAAATCAGCCAGAACAGATAACTTCCGTGGCATTTGGCTCCATTTACAAAAGCAGATCACATGTGGTATTTAGGCGATCTGACACCTTCTCCCTATCGTTGCCCTCCTGAGGGCTGCTCTGAACAAAAATGATACAAAATTTAATTTTGGTAAACAGAGCTGTCTTTTGGTGGTATTAAATCACCACCAGATGTTTTGCTAAATGGAAAAAAAAAAATTATAAAAAAAGTTTGAAAAAAAATGTGTTATTCTTTATTTGCAAAATGTTATCACAGAAACAATATTTCTTTCTAAAAACTTAGGTCAAACTGTATTCTGCTACATTTCTTTGGTGAAAATTGAACATTTGTTTCCCCTTTTTCATTACTTTTTTTGTTCCTATGATCACAGTTTGCAAAAAAAATTGTAACACTGCACTACTCTGGAGAGGTGATCAGAATTTTTCTTTTTCTTTTTACACACACTGTAATCACTTATAACAGTGGGGGAGGGGGAGAGGAGGAGGAGTAGATACAGAGTGCTTATGGAGATGAGGAGAGGGGAAGTGATGAGGAAGGCTTATGGAGATGAAGAGAAGGGGGAGGAGATATGGCAGGCTTATGGATAAAAGAGAAGGGAAAGAGTTGGGAGGTTTGTGTTCTGTGAAATCCATCAGATATTTTAGTAGGCAGGGCTGACACCACATGCTTAGGAATTCAGAGCTGTGCTGTCATGTCAAAGGATGAGGTAGGAGCAAAGTATATTTCTAGCACATCAGTTACTTTTCTGTACCTGCAGTGTTTAAAGAGTTAAAAAATAGGGAATAGTGTTAGAGAAATGTACTACAACTTTGTCTTTGCCATACACATTTAGACACAAGTCTAATAAATAAAAAAACACAACAAAACATTCCACACACGCACTTTAAATTTGGAAAAGTTTAACCACTTGAGCTCCAGAGGATTTACCCCCCTTAATGACAAGGCCTCTTTTTGCTACTCGGCGCTGCACTAATTCAACTGATAATTGCGCGGTCATGCAATGCTGCACCCAAACGAAATTTTTGTCCTTTTTTTCACACAAATAGAGCTTTATTTCGGTGGTATTTGATCACCTGTGCGCTTTTTATTTTTCACGCTATAAACAAAAAAAGGCCAAAATGTTTGGCGAACAATATTTTTTACTTTCAGCTATAAAAAGTATATAGTAAACTCAAAGTTGGTTATAAATTTAGGCCAAAATATATTCTGCTACATGTTTTTGGTAAAAAAAATCCCAATGAGTATATATTGATTGCTTTGTGTGGAAGTTATAGCGTCTACAAACTATGGTATAAATACTGCAATTTAGGCAATTTTTCTGCTATACAGCGCTGCGCTAGTTTAACGGACAATTGCGCGGTCATGCAATATGATACATAAATGAAATTTACATCCTTTTTTTCCCCACAAATTGAGCTTTCTTTTGGTGGTATTTGATTGCCTGTACGGTTTTTATTTTTTGCGCTATAAAAGGCTGACAATTTTGAGGAAAAGAAAAAACAATATTTTCGACTTTTTGCTATAAAACATGTCCAGTAAAAAAAAAAAATGCAAAAATCAAATTTAGTCATAAATTTCTGCCAAAATGCATTCTGCGACTTGTTTTTGCTAAAAAAAAAAAATAAAAAAAATAAAAAATAATACGTGTAAATTAATTGGTTTACGTGAAAGTTATAGCGTTTACAAATGGCGGGAAAGATACTGGGATTTTTAGGGGTTTTTTTATACTAATAATGGCGGCGATCAGCGACTTATGGCAGGGACCAGCGACTTATGGCGGGACTGCTGCGGACATTCTGACATTGGGGGGTACTGATTTGGGGTCACTGACATCCTCAAAACCACTAATACAGTGATCAGTGTAAAAAAAAAAACCACTGACACTGTACTAATGGCACTGGGGAGGAGGGGGTTAACTTTATTTTGCAGGGAAGGGTTATCTGTGTGAGGGGAGTGTTTTACTAGGGGGCGGGGGTGTGTGCTGCACGGGAACACCGCTGATCGAGAGAGAAACTCTTCTTTCTTGATCAGCTCGTCCTCGAGCTGTCAGGAAAGTGACAGACAGCACAACTACTGCAGCTGTGCTGTCTGTCACTGTTTGCCGCTGATCGCCGGGAAACAGCCGGTAAGGACCAGCTGTGACCCGGCAACTGACATCCGCGGCAGTGATCGGCGGGACAGATAGGGCGGCGGCGCGCCTGCTATTTGTTTAGAAAACACGTTTTAAAATGTGGTTTTGCCTGCCTGTGCTGCCCTGCCGCCGTATTTCTACAGTGGCAGGGCGGCAAGTGGTTAATAAAGAATTCACACAACTTTCACTACTAAACTTATTGGGAAAAATGTGTGAATCCTGAAAGTTGAATGAATTTCATATGCAATCATTTAAAAATAGACCTGCTTCCTCTTCTCCCCTGCAATAAACAGTAATGACAATTCTTATATACCCACTCTAGCTCCTCCCACAGGCCAAAATTAATTGATTGGATCTAAAGCCATAGAAGGGTGTCAGGAAAAGTGGAAAAAAATTATAATTTTCTTTTTATACATTTTTATGCTTTTTCCACTTTGTTTTTGCATTCGCCTATGTACATAAAAATACATGCCTAGACACAGTAGCTTTTATTACCATTTGTGTATTAGATTAGTTATTTTACATTTAACAGCTGGCAATTTTTTTCATTTTTGATTTTGTGAGGTTACAGTACATAGTCATGGCCATACATTGTTATATTGAACATTCCCACATCACCTGTACAGCAGACAGTATTATGTAATTATGATTTAAAGGCATAATAATGGAGGGCCTGGATCTAAAGGATTTCTTGCAATGTAACCGGAGAAGGCAGTGAATCATTATTTAATGTTTAAACAACAGCAGCAAAGATCAAAACAGTGGCGGAAACTGCAAAAAGCGAAAGCTAGAGCGGTCAGGTGTGCGATAAATGGAAGGCACCACTATGTCAATATTGGAACATTAACATACATTGAGCTGAACGTGTTATTCAATGCCATGCCGGAATGATTACACACAAAGGACATTCATGTGTGTCTGCGTTTAACATTAACTTGGAAGATGAAATCGACCCATATAAGTATTTCCGGTTACCTTTCAAATGATAAATTGGATTCCCTATTCAAACAGTTTATGATGCCAATTCTTTGTCATGGCTGTGCTTATAAAAGAAAGGAAATATTTGGTGTTAAAGTGACCCTGTCACCAAACTAAAATTTTCCATTATTAATTGTACCCATAAGGATTTACTTAGCTCTCATCCCATCCGCACCACTAAACACTATTCTAATGTAGAGGGAAACTAACACGTCCGGGAGTGTCAGTCTCCTGTGTCCCCAAAAGTTTGGCAATATGGGTACAATGAAAGATCCATACATACTTTCGGCTTTACGTACAGCTAATAGAAATTTTAGTTTTGCGACAGGGTCACTTTAAAGCAACATGTTTTAGCTTTGGAAATGGAATGGCTAAAACCACTATCATTTTTATTTATACTTTGTCCCATTAAGAAGATTTCCCTTCACTTCTTGTCCTGAAGACACAACACATGTTAGAAAAAAATCTGCCACAAGAACACGTGTCCCTATTGGGGGATTTCCCCTTACCTCCTGTTCTTACGACAACTGAAACAAAATTGGATTACCCATTATTTTTGGCCACCAGGACAAATGGTTGGGGTGGAGACAGACTTATGTATTCATTTAAGTCCCTTATTCAGATTTATTTAGTCTCTTTTCATCTTGCACATCAGTTGGCATCAGGGTCAGCGTTCACTTGGAGAATGGCTTGTGTGCTGTCAGGACAGTACCTGTGTTTCCACTAGGGTTCCTGCAGAGGTTGCTTAAAGTTCCTTGCATTGTGGCCGATTGACAATTATTTGATGGTGCTTACACAGTCAGAATGCCACCCTAAGGCTACGTTCACACTAACGTTGTGTGCAGGCGGCAGAGAGGCGTTTGGGAAGCGTTTTTACCGCTTCCCAAATGCCTCTGCCAATTCTGCACATTACAGCACATGGTGCTGTTTTAACGGGAGCGTTTGCGTCGCGGCAAAACGGACGCCTTTGGTCGAGTCAGGAGGCGTTGAAGCCTCCTATTCTAGTCTATGGTGCCGCTCCGCAAACGACCGGCCGGCGTTTGCGGTGCGGTTGCGACACGTTTGCGGGGTGTTTGCGGAGCGGTAACACCATTCAAACTGCATTATAGGCGTTTGTGGGGCGTTTTTAATGCTCGGCAAACGCCTAGCAACCGCCACTAAACCGTGCATGCGGCGTTTGCGGAGCATTTCCCGAGCGTTAAAAAACGCTCTGCAAATGCCGGACAAACGCTTGCCAAACGCTATAGGGGCGTTTGGCAAGCGTTGGTAAAACAGCCCTTACAGATAGCTATAAAGATAATTGGTGTCATGCGGATGGTGGTGGTCCCAGAACGAACACGGTAAGGAGGGCATTCTTCTTACTTACTGCCAATGTAAGTGGCATTCTTTCCCACTGACCCCAGATTAATTGGCTTTAGCAGAGATTGATTGGATAGGTTAGAAAAAGGTTTAACCCCAACTTTACAACTGGCTGGCAGGCTTGGTTGCAAACTACAAGCCATAAGATCATCACGTTAACAATTATCAAAGGTCTGTGGGTACTCGTTTAAAGCTGAACTCCGGGAGGACACAAAACGACAAAGTTTTGATACAATATACTTATGCCTTCCTGTCCTTTGATCTAGTTATTCCTGCCAGACAGTACAGCCTAGACCAGTGATGGCGAACCTTTTTGAGCTCGAGTGCCCAAGACTGCAACACAAACCAACTTTTTTATTTCAAAGTGCCAACACTGCAATTAACCACTTGCCTACCTGGATGCACTGACAGTCGGCACTGATCGGTGGCACCGCTGGGCATCATTGATGGGTCGCACTGATGGGCAGCACTGATGGGCGACACTGCTGGGCACTGACAGGCGGCACTGCTGGGCAGCACTGATGGGTGACACTGCTGGGCATCATTGATGGGTGACACTGCTGGGCATCATTGATGGGTGACACTGCTGGGCATCATTGATGGGTGACACTGCTGGGCATCATTGATGGGTGGCACTGATGGGCAGCACTGATGGGCGGCACTGCTGGGCACTGACAGGTGGCACTGCTGGGCAGCACTGACAGGTGGCACTGCTGGGCAGCACTGACAGGTGGCACTGCTGGGCAGCACTGACAGGTGGCACTGCTGGGCAGCACTGACAGGTGGCACTGCTGGGCAGCACTGACAGGCGACACTGCTGGGCAGCACTGATGGGCGACACTGCTGGGCAGCACTGATGGGCAGCACTGATGGGCGATACTGCTGGGCACTGATGGGTGACACTGCTGGGCACTGATGGGTGACACTGCTGGGCATCATTGATGGGTGACACTGATGGGCGACACTGCTGGGCACTGACAGGCGACACTGCTGGGCACTGACAGGCGACACTGCAAGCAGTTAATCTCACCTCTGGCAGCGTCGGTGTGGCTTCCAACCCAGCAGCTCATTCCCATCCACGCTGAACACATCGCCCCTGGCCCCGGAGCAGTGTGGGAGCCTCTTCCTCGCCAATCCCCGGGTACATCACCCCTGGTGCCAGAGCCGCATTGGAGCCGTTTTCCTCTCGTCCAAGCCCACCCTGGCCCCAGAGACATGTGGGAAATTTAGTTTGATGGGGGTCCAGTGTGGACGAGATCTGGATGGCCGGTCCATGCGCGCTCATCATGCTCTTCTTCCTGGCGTGCCTACTGAGATGGCTCTGCGTGCCAGCTCTGGCACGCGTGCCATAGGTTCGCCATCACTGGCCTAGACCATGGCCAAGCTGGGAGCAGATGCCTCCTGAGCCAGCCAAGGGCCAGACTTTCGCCAGCTTCAGTTCCACTCCCCAATGTGCCTCATGAATACCTCAATTGGCCTCATGGGTGGCACTGCCTTGGCCAGGAAGGTGACCAAATTTTGTCCACTGCTTTTCAGCAGTACAAGTTAGTCACCAAACTGCCCCCAGTCTGTGAATGGACAATGAAGGGTGAAGCCACGCTTTGATGTAAACTCTAAAATAGATGGCATTTAATTTGCACCATCATATTTTTAAAATAGAATAGTTTTCATCCTTTGTTGCATCTCAGTACTGCAGGCTCTTGGTCTACCTGTGCACTAGTGATGACCATGCACCATGCCTGCGTAATGTGTGTAGTGAGCACACCTGGTGGATCCTCTAAATTATTTGGGTCCCTTCTGGCCCACACCAATAATGGCATCCTCTTACCTGGACTTAAGTGAAAATGACCCACCTGAAACTTTAATGAGTTTTATTTACTAGTACTACGTACATCCAAAAGGTGAACTTTTAATCACAAGCTGATGGCTGCAGTAGCAGCATGTTTTGTTCAGCTGGCTCCAGGCTTGAAAGCAAAAGTGATGCAGCAGCTCTACAGCTGCCGATCACTTTCAGAGCCAGCAACTGGAGCCCAGGAACAGGATTGCTGGCTAGGGGAAGGAGAGCACTGTGAAACCGAGACAAATCCACGCCTCGATCTCACATGCAAACAAAACAGGAAGTGATGTCACTTTAGATGTCAGATCCATTTCCAGGCCAGCACATCATGGCATCTGACCAAACTGATCTGTGCTTGGTTAGATGGTGTGAAGGGCAGGGGAGACATTGGGGTTTATTAGACCCCTAACGTCTCCATAGAGAGAACCTGTCACCTGCCCAGTGCGGTTACATAGGGGTTTATTAAGTGCAAAAAAATTAAAGAAATTCAAGAATAAAAAAGTTTAAAAAAATTATAATAAAATATACTTAAAAAACTGCCTCAACCCCCGTTTACTGACACCTGTGCAAAAGCAAGCCCAGAGTGTGAACGCAGAGTGTGAACGCGTAGGTAAACCATGGTTGCACCACGTGTGACATATCACCACAAACGTCGCACAAGAGCTCCTAGTTAATGCTAAACAGATGAGCTATAAAGGCTTTTAAAGCATCACCTATGGTGATTCTTTGGCACCATAGTTTTTTCCAATATCACGAGAGAACGCAATTTTAAAGACATGGAATGTTTGGCATCTATTTACTCGAAGCAAACCTCATCTTTTATATTGTATCCAAAAATGGGTATTATATTGTGTGATTTTGTACTAAAATTAATTTTATTATAATTTTTCTTGAAAATTTGGGTTTAATAAACATTTGTGCAAATATGTGATATAAAAATTTGCAAGCATCACCTATTTGTTCCACAGGGCCTCTGCTTTCAAAATATAATGTTCTGGGGGTTTAAGTAACTTTATACTTAATTTTTCAAGTAATTGTAAGCAATTTTATTGCCAAAATTTTTTTACATGTATGCGAAAGCCAAACTGGTTAAGGCAAAAGCCCTAAAAAGGAAAGGGATGGTGAGAAAGTATGAAGTAATGAAACCTTAGACTGGGTAAGGGCCAACACTGTAAAAACAGTATTAGGAAGGCTATTCCTTTATTGAACCTATAAAGCCCTACCTGGTCACTGGCCAATGGGACTAAATTCAGTCTGCACCAGCGTCTATGCCTTTTTCTACTCTTCTTTGGTCTAAGGTGCTCTGGTTTCTCTATCCCAAGGATTTCAAGCACAACAGCAGCTGTCTCTCCTGTGCAGACTCCTTGCCACTTTGCCTTGCACAGTATAGTCTCTCTTGGTCTCTAAAGCCCTGTTTTTGGGCCTCCGGCAGACACAGCCACAGAGATCGCAGTCCCATGAGCCCTCTCCTCAGACTTCCAGCCCATACAAACGGCTCTCCTGGCCCCATTCTCTCCTCTCAGATCCCTGCTGCTTAGACTCTCCTAGTCTGGTGGGCAGAGCCAAAAGGTCCCAATCATGTGGTGGCCAATCACATTTCTTAGCCCCCATTGCTATGGCGGGAAATCCAGGCTGTAGTAGCAGAAAATCAAAGTCCGGGACTTCAGCAGCAGCCAATGAAAGTTCTTTGTCCCGCTTCACTCTTTCTGCAGCTGTCCAACAAGAAGGGGGAAAGGAATGAACTGAGCAGCTGGAGGAGAAAATCTGCCTGGCTACTTAAAGGGGCCACTGGTGGGTGCTGCATGTGTTTAAATAGTCATTTGTAGACCCCAAGTGGAAGCCCGTGTGAAGGGGTGACAACACAGGAGAACAACCGGGAGGAAGGGACAGAGCCTTATCACTCAAAAAAAAAAAAAAAAAAAAAAAAAAAAAAAGGTACTTAACAAGGACCTTCATGGCAGGATCACCAGGTATTTTTGAAAGCTACAGATTTAAAAATATGAAAACTGACTTTTGAAACTAAAGTTGATGTTAAAGTTATATGAAATTTTAGTGCCTTAGCGTACATACAAATTTAATTTTAAGTTTACATACAATGTAATTTTTTTTTTTAATTCATACATAACTAAAGTGGTTCTAAAGTTTAAAAAAAAAAAAAAAAAATTCCACCTCCATGCATGCTCTTCATTAAAAAGGTGAAAAACAAAAAAACAAAACAAATAAAAAAAAACAGTCGCTGTTCCTCCCCCCACCAAATACTCAAGTCCTGTATTGATCCAGCACTGTGCCCGGCTGCAGGTCTTCTCTTCCCTCTCTCAAGCTTGGCTCAGAGTAGTAGGAGCGATTGGTTGCTGGGGCTGCCAGTCAAATCCTGTGAGGGGAAGGTGCAGGGCCAACCGATGCTATGTGTATCTATGGATGTACACAGCCTGGCTTGGGAGCATGCCCACAGGAGTGCCCCCATAGGAAGCAGCATACCATGGGGGCACACAAGGAGGCAGAGAGGAGAACACTGGTGGGGGACCCTAGAAGGTTCAGGGCTGCTCTGCGCAATACCCTTGCACAAAGCAGGTAAGTATAACAACTTTAGGACCGCTGTAAATGTTTTTTATATCAGTTTTATTTTTATTATCTAGAGCAACAAAGTGTGTATATTTAAACACAAGTAAGCCGCTGATTAGTTCATACAAAACCCCATTATAACCATTACTCTTTTTAAAATGCTCATTAAAAATTAAGCACTTCTGATGCTCTGTTGAATCCAGTCTGACATTAATGCAACAACTGCATCCTTTAAAAATGTAACAGCTATTAAGATGCTTTATAACTGCTGCCAAGATGGAATACAGAGGAGTTAAGGAGTCACACTGCTTTCAATGGCTCTATTATTGGTAGGAGCGTCCTGCCTATGTGACAGCCATGGCTGCCCCCGTGAATACAATGAAAAACAAAAGCATAGACAAGAACAGTTAGTTCCTTATTAGAGATGAGCGAAGAAATGAAAAATTTGATTCGACTGATTCGGCGAATTCGTGGACAATATTCGATTCGAGTCGAATAAATTCGCTGTGAATTTAACTTAAAAAAGGGTGTTTCTAGGCTTCAGAGAGACTTAATATTAGTGCAGAACACTGTACCTTTAATTTAAATGCCCTTGGAGTCTGCTGGGGAAGAGAAATAATACTGTCTGTCAGTATGACATGCAGATGAGTGCCGTCGATCTTAGAATCACTGCACACTTCACTCCTTTGGCCAGTCACGGGGCCAAAACCAGTGTTTGGAGCCACAGTGTGGCGGTGGAGGCAGCAGCAATGGGAGGCCATACAGCAACCTATGACAAAATGGAAACCAGCAGGAGCGTGAGGAGACCTGAAAGTGGCACATGGCAGAGTGGGAGCAATGGGAGGCGGTACAGGGACCCAGGTCACACTGTGGGCCCAGCAGCAGCGCGACCAGGCGGTACGGGGGCCCATGGCCGATATGGGGCTTGGTGGCACCTATGGAAGGCCTGTAATCTGCCAGCAACCTATGACAAAATGGACAACCGCAGGAGTGTGAGGAGATTTCAAAGTGGCACATGGCAGAGTGGAAGCAATGGGAGGCCGTACAGGGACCCAGGTCACACTGTGGGACCAGCATCAGCGTGAACAGGCGGTACGGGGGCCCATGGCCGATTTGACCTCATTCATCCCATAGTCCTGCCGACTCACGAATAGCGTGGCCTCCTCAAAGGGCCTGAGCAAGCGCAGGTGTCACACATGAGCTGACAATGGCTGACATCTAAGTTACACAGGGAGTACCTTTATCCGCTTTTAACATCAGGAAATCTGTGATGGCCTTTAGCTGTTCGTAAAGGCGGTCTAACATATGTAGGGTTGAATTACACCTTGTTGCAACGTCACAGCATGAGGAGTCGGTACGGGGGCCCATGGCAGATTACATGTCTGGCAGCAGCAATGGGAGGCCCGTAATCTGCCAGCACCCTATGTCAAAAAATTTAACACACCAGCAGTGTGAAGAGACCTGAAAGTGGCACATGGCAGCAGAGTGTGGCGATGGAGACAGCAGCAATGGGAGGCCGTACAGGGACCCATGACAGACTCTAGACTTGGCAGCAGCATGAGGAGGCGGTATATAGGGGCCCATGGCAGATTAGGGGCCTGGCAGCAGCTATGTGAGGCCCGTAATCTGCCTGCACCCTATGTCAAAAAATTTAACACACCAGCAGTGTGAAGAGACCTGAAAGTGGCACATGGCAGCAGAGTGTGGCGATGGAGACAGCAGCAATGGGAGGCCGTACAGGGACCCATGAGAGACTCTGGACTTGGCAGCAGCATGAGGAGGCGGTATATAGGGGCCCATGGCAGATTAGGGGCCTGGCAGCAGCTATGTGAGGCCCGTAATCTGCCTGCACCCTATGTCAAAAAATTAAACACACCAGCAGTGTGAAGAGACCTGAAAGTGGCACATGGCAGAGTGTGGCGATGGAGACAGCAGCAATGGGAGGCCGTACAGGGACCCATGACAGACTCTAGACTTGGCAGCAGCATGAGGAGGCGGTATATAGGGGCCCATGGCAGATTAGGGGCCTGGCAGCAGCTATGTGAGGCCCGTAATCTGCCTGCACCCTATGTCAAAAAATTAAACACACCAGCAGTGTGAAGAGACCTGAAAGTGGCACATGGCAGAGTGTGGCGATGGAGACAGCAGCAATGGGAGGCCGTACAGGGACCCATGACAGACTCTGGACTTGGCAGCAGCATGAGGAGGCGGTATATAGGGGCCCATGGCAGATTAGGGGCCTGGCAGCAGCTATGTGAGGCCCGTAATCTGCCTGCACCCTATGTCAACAAATTTAACACACCAGCAGTGTGAAGAGACCTGAAAGTGGCACATGGCAGCAGAGTGTGGCGATGGAGACAGCAGCAATGGGAGGCCGTACAGGGACCCATGACAGACTCTGGACTTGGCAGCAGCATGAGGAGGCGGTATATAGGGGCCCATGGCAGATTAGGGGCCTGGCAGCAGCTATGTGAGGCCCGTAATCTGCCTGCACCCTATGTCAAAAAATTTAACACACCAGCAGTGTGAAGAGACCTGAAAGTGGCACATGGCAGCAGAGTGTGGCGATGGAGACAGCAGCAATGGGAGGCCGTACAGGGACCCATGACAGACTCTGGACTTGGCAGCAGCATGAGGAGGCGGTATATAGGGGCCCATGGCAGATTAGGGGCCTGGCAGCAGCTATGTGAGGCCCGTAATCTGCCTGCACCCTATGTCAAAAAATTTAACACACCAGCAGTGTGAAGAGACCTGAAAGTGGCACATGGCAGCAGAGTGTGGCGATGGAGACAGCAGCAATGGGAGGCCGTACAGGGACCCATGAGAGACTCTAGACTTGGCAGCAGCATGAGGAGGCGGTATATAGGGGCCCATGGCAGATTAGGGGCCTGGCAGCAGCTATGTGAGGCCCGTAATCTGCCTGCACCCTATGTCAAAAAATTAAACACACCAGCAGTGTGAAGAGACCTGAAAGTGGCACATGGCAGAGTGTGGCGATGGAGACAGCAGCAATGGGAGGCCGTACAGGGACCCATGACAGACTCTAGACTTGGCAGCAGCATGAGGAGGCGGTATATAGGGGCCCATGGCAGATTAGGGGCCTGGCAGCAGCTATGTGAGGCCCGTAATCTGCCTGCACCCTATGTCAAAAAATTAAACACACCAGCAGTGTGAAGAGACCTGAAAGTGGCACATGGCAGCAGAGTGTGGCGATGGAGACAGCAGCAATGGGAGGCCGTACAGGGACCCATGAGAGACTCTGGACTTGGCAGCAGCATGAGGAGGCGGTATATAGGGGCCCATGGCAGATTAGGGGCCTGGCAGCAGCTATGTGAGGCCCGTAATCTGCCTGCACCCTATGTCAAAAAATTTAACACACCAGCAGTGTGAAGAGACCTGAAAGTGGCACATGGCAGCAGAGTGTGGCGATGGAGACAGCAGCAATGGGAGGCCGTACAGGGACCCATGACAGACTCTAGACTTGGCAGCAGCATGAGGAGGCGGTATATAGGGGCCCATGGCAGATTAGGGGCCTGGCAGCAGCTATGTGAGGCCCGTAATCTGCCTGCACCCTATGTCAAAAAATTAAACACACCAGCAGTGTGAAGAGACCTGAAAGTGGCACATGGCAGAGTGTGGCGATGGAGACAGCAGCAATGGGAGGCCGTACAGGGACCCATGAGAGACTCTAGACTTGGCAGCAGCATGAGGAGGCGGTATATAGGGGCCCATGGCAGATTAGGGGCCTGGCAGCAGCTATGTGAGGCCCGTAATCTGCCTGCACCCTATGTCAAAAAATTTAACACACCAGCAGTGTGAAGAGACCTGAAAGTGGCACATGGCAGCAGAGTGTGGCGATGGAGACAGCAGCAATGGGAGGCCGTACAGGGACCCATGACAGACTCTGGACTTGGCAGCAGCATGAGGAGGCGGTATATAGGGGCCCATGGCAGATTAGGGGCCTGGCAGCAGCTATGTGAGGCCCGTAATCTGCCTGCACCCTATGTCAAAAAATTTAACACACCAGCAGTGTGAAGAGACCTGAAAGTGGCACATGGCAGCAGAGTGTGGCGATGGAGACAGCAGCAATGGGAGGCCGTACAGGGACCCATGACAGACTCTAGACTTGGCAGCAGCATGAGGAGGCGGTATATAGGGGCCCATGGCAGATTAGGGGCCTGGCAGCAGCTATGTGAGGCCCGTAATCTGCCTGCACCCTATGTCAAAAAATTAAACACACCAGCAGTGTGAAGAGACCTGAAAGTGGCACATGGCAAAGTGTGGCGATGGAGACAGCAGCAATGGGAGGCCGTACAGGGACCCATGACAGACTCTAGACTTGGCAGCAGCATGAGGAGGCGGTATATAGGGGCCCATGGCAGATTAGGGGCCTGGCAGCAGCTATGTGAGGCCCGTAATCTGCCTGCACCCTATGTCAAAAAATTAAACACACCAGCAGTGTGAAGAGACCTGAAAGTGGCACATGGCAGCAGAGTGTGGCGATGGAGACAGCAGCAATGGGAGGCCGTACAGGGACCCATGAGAGACTCTGGACCTGGCAGCAGCATGAGGAAGCGGTATATAGGGGCCTATGGCAGATTAGGGGCCTGGCAGCAGCTATAGGAGGCCCATAATCTGCCAGCACCCTATGTCAAAAAATTCAACACACCAGCAGTGTGTGAGGAGACCTCAAAGTGGCACATGTTTGAGGCATGATTCATGGCGGATTTAGTCAGTTGTGTCAGGAACTGGTGGTTTGAAATCCAGACTAATCCACGCCTGATTCATTTTCACAAACGTGAGTCTCTCCACACTTTGGGTGGACAGTCGTGTCCTCCGCGGAGTTACAATACCTCCTGCCGCACTAAACACGCGCTCCGATGCCACGCTACTGGCCGGGCATGACAGCCTTTCAAGGGCAAATTCAGCTAGTTGGGGCCAAAGGTCAAGTTTCGTTGCCCAGTAGTCAAGGGGATTGTCTACCTCGGTTGGCAGGGTGCTGTCCAAGTAGGCCCAAGCCTGTTGTTTGAGCTCCTGCTCCAGGTCCACCTGATGCTGCTGCTGCTGCTGCGGCTGGTTAGTAGTTTCCTCACTGCGCTGGTGAAGAAAGCTACTCATCATCGACTGCAGACTGAGGCAGCCACTGCTGGTGGAGCTGCCACTGCTCCTACCACCCCACCCCTCCCCTGCTGCCATGCCAGCGGAACGCGAGCGCACAGGGCCCACAGTGTCTGAGGATGGACGTTGGCGCACAAAGGCAGAGACCAACTGACTACATAGGTGGTTTTTATAGTACGTAATTTTGGCCTCCCTCTCAGCAGGTGTGAAAAAGGCCACCATTTTGGACCGGTAGCGAGGGTCCAACAAGGTGGACAGCCAAAAGTCATCCCTCTGTCTGATGGTTATTATTCGGCTGTCGCTACGCAAGCAACCGAGCATGCTATGGGCCATTTGTGCCAAGGAATGCGAGGGACTCCCTGCCTCCATCTCCACAGCATACTGCCACGGTGCGTCTGGGTCCTCTGTCTCCTCCTCCTCCTCCTCTACCAGATGCTCCTGCTCCTCCACTCCTGTCCGCTGAGTGGAAAAACCACCCATTTCACTCAATAATTCCTGAGCACAAATGTCCTCCTCTACCTCCTCCTCTTCTTCCTGTCCTGCCCCCACAGGGGTCATGTGGCGTTGACATCTGTGCGCCACGTCTACCGCACCCTGACCAGCCATTGTTAACAGCATTTGTTCCAGGACGTGCAACAGAGGAATGACGTCGTTCATCCCATAGTCCTGCCGACTCACGAATAGCGTGGCCTCCTCAAAGGGCCTGAGCAAGCGGCAGGTGTCACGCATGAGCTGCCAATGGCTGACATCTAAGTTACACAGGGGAGTACCTTTATCCGCTTGTAACATCAGGAAATCGGTGATGGCCTTTCGCTGCTCGTAAAGGCGGTCTAACATGTGTAGGGTTGAATTCCACCTTGTTGCAACGTCGCAGATCAGGCGATGCTGTGGAATTCCGTTCTGCCGCTGCAGCTCAATGAGGGTGTTCTTTGCGGTGTAGGAATGGCTGAAATGCATGCACAGTTTACGTGACATTTTAAGGATGTCTTGCAGTGGGATGGTGGATTTTAGGAACCGCTTGACAACCAGATTGAACACGTGAGCCATGCATGGCGCATGGCACAACCTTCCTTGACGCAGAGCAGACACCATGTTCTTTCCGTTGTCAGTCAACATGGTTCCGATTTTTAGTTTGCGCGGAGACAGCCATCTGTCGATTTCTCTGTTCATTACACTCAGCAGTTCCTCCCCTGTGTGACTACGTTCGCCAAGGCATACCAGGTGCAGCACAGCGTGACACCGTTGCGCCCTGCACATGTGATATGCCGGTCGGGTAATGGGACTTGGCACGGGGGTGGCGGCTGAGGACACGGCGGAAAAAGAGGTGGTAGAGGCGGACATGCTTGCTGGACCAAGGACGTGCAAACGTGGAGGCAAAAGCGTCGTGACCTGTCCAAGTTGCTGGTGCGGCTGTGCCGGCACCACGTTCACCCAGTGGGCCGTAAATGACATGTACTGTCCCTGACCGTAGTTACAGCTCCACACGTCGGCGCTGCCGTGCACTTTGGCAGAGACCGACATGCTCAAAGACTGGCCCACCATCTCTTCTACATGTGAATGCAGGGCTGGCACTGCCTTTTGGGCAAAGAAATGACGGCTTGGCACTCTCCACCGCGGCGCGGCACAAGCCATCATTTCTCGGAAAGGTGCTGAGTCCACCAGTTGGAAAGGGAGGGACTGCAGCACCAGCAACTTGGACAGGAGGACGTTCAGCTTTTGCACCGTCGGGTGCGTGCTCGCAAACTGTTGTCTCTTGGATACGGATTCCAAGAAAGACTGTTGACGGAATCCGAGAAGAGGAGTAGCAGGAGAAGGAGCATCTGAACGAGCGGAAGATGCCAATGAGCGACAACTCCCCTCAGCAGAGGTGTTGGAGCCTTGACTGGCTGATAGAGGGCGATTGACGACGTCGGGTGACGGAGCAAGTAACGGAGCGGGTGATGGAGCGGGGGCTGGGGCAGGCAGAACCGCCGTATGTTTATCACGGTTTTCCCAGGCCACCGAATGGTGACGCTGCATATGCTGACGCAACGCTGTAGTCCCAACATGGGCCCCCTGGCCACGCTTGCATTTCTGGCCACATAGTCGACATACGGCTACGTTTACTTCCTCGGGCGGCTTGAGGAAAAATTGCCACACCACCGAGTAGGAAACTTTGCCCCCGCTACTCTTCACTGGCTGACTGCTACTTCCTCCGTGCGCACCGGCACCACTACTGGCCGTGGTGGTAGGCTGCAGTGGAGCTGGTGCTCTACTCCGTGGACGTTTGGCTCCACTGACACTGATGCGACCCTGCTGCTGTCTCCTGGGCAACCCACCGACTGTTTTGCTCGCTGCCAAGCTGCCACCCTCTTCTCCTGATGATGCGGAAGAAATTGCCTGATGACGACGAGGCTGCCAAGTGCGATCAACCTCCTCATCATCAAGTAGGGTCTCCGCCTCACTACTAGCCCCCTCGGCTGCGTCTGGGTCAGGAGACAGACCTGTCTCTAGACCGGCTACCGAGCCACTCTCCTCGCCAGTACTTGTTCGCTTGGCTGCTGAAAAGGCCGATGTCTCCCCCCGTTCCTGACCGCCCTCTGTTAGCTCTTCCTCACTGTACAGTGGGGCTGAGCCCACAGCATGCGATACTTCGCTTGGTGAGGGAACAGCAAAGGACAGGGGCAGGTAGAGGACACGTGATTTCAGTGGGCTTGGTCCCGGGCCATGCCAACTAACGGTTGTGTCTGACGTACCCACCGACCGTTGGCTGTAGGTGTCAGAGGTGACCTGGGAAGAGGAAGACGACCGAGCCAACCAATCAATGACGGCAGGGTTGTCGGTGGAGACACGACCGCTGGATGACACCGGGAGCACTGGCCTCTGGCTGCGAATACTGCTGCCTCGACCCCTTCCTCTGCTGCCACGTCTGCTCGCTCCTAAAACATTGCCTCCTCTGCCACTCCTCTGCATGTTGTCTGACATACTATTTAATTCAACGATTAGGTGTCCCTGAGTAACAATTCTCTGGCACTCAGTAACAATTCTGTCTATCCCTGAGTATGAATTCTGTGGCCCTGAGTAACAATTCTGTGTCTGTGCGAGTAACAATTCTGTGTCTGTGCAAGTAACAATTTTGTGTCTGTGCGAGTAACAATTCTCTGGCACTCAGTAACAATTCTGTCTGTCCCTGAGTAACAATTCTCTGGCACTCAGTAACAATTCTGTCTGTCCCTGAGTAACAATTCTCTGGCACTCAGTAACAATTCTGTCTGTCCCTGAGTAACAATTCTCTGGCACTCAGTAACAATTCTGTCTGTCCCTGAGTAACAATTCTCTGGCACTCAGTAACAATTCTGTCTGTCCCTGAGTAACAATTCTGTCTGTCCCTGAGAATGAATTCTGTGGCCCTGAGTAAGAATTCTCTGGCACTCAGTAACAATTCTGTCTGTCCCTGAGTAACAATTCTCTGGCACTCAGTAACAATTCTGTCTGTCCCTGAGTAAAAATTCTGTGGCCCTAATAACGTTTCTGTGGCCCTAAGTAACAATTCTCTGGCACTGAGTAACAATTCTGTCTGTCCCTGAGTATGAATTCTGTGGCCCTAACTAGCGTTTCTTTGTCCCTAAATAACGATTCTGTGGCCCTCATTAACAAGTCTGTGTCCCTGAGTAATGGTTCTCTGTCCCTAAGTAACTTCTCTCTGTCCCCAATTCTCGTTTCTGTGGCCCTAACTCTGTCCCTGTCCCTAGTACAGAGCGGTCTGCCTCTGTTCAATGACTGCAGGCAAATGAAGATTTCCAAAATGGCCGCTATATATACCTCGACCATTACACAGTGCTGGCTGGCTGGCTGCTGATTGGCTGATGCGATCACATGTCGTTGAGGAATGCATTATGGGGCAGCGCGCCTTGTCTGCGCGCCTTCCCCGACATCCCCGCTCCGTCGCCGCACATGTCAGCCGCCATTTTCGGAAAAATTTCGATTCGCGCGTCCGAATTAGGCTGTTTTTCGGATTCGGCACGAATCGAAATTTTTCCGATATTCGACTCGAATTCCACTTCGGATACTTCGATTCGCTCATCTCTATTCCTTATTGTTAGGATTACCAGATTAAAATAAAAAGGGGGAAAAAGCCTGGAAAAAAAAGAAAAAACTAATACAGCCACCACATCTAAAAGACTAGTAAGCTGCAATATATTAAACTTCTAATTTTGGGTTTAATACACTAAGTTACTTGCATTTATGAGAGAGAGTCCCACCATGAACATGTCCCTTACATTGGGGTGGCCATAGATGTACATTTGGTCTAGTTTTTTTTAGACATACTTTTAGCTTTAGCATGCAGTCCAGACAGTTTAATGTAACTTGTCTTCTGCAGCGCTGTTTGGAACGGATCCATATACACTGCTAAAAAAAAAAATAAAACAAATTAAAAAGGAACACTTTTTAATCAGAGTATAGCATCAAGTCAGTTAAACTCCTGGGATATTGATCTGGTCAGTTTAGTTGCAGAAGGAGTTGTTAATCAGTTTCATGCTGCTTTGGTGATAATGAAATTAACAAGGTCACTAGATGAGCAACAATGAGACAACCCCTAAAACAGGAATGGTTTTACAGGTGGAGGCCACTGACATTTTTTTCCCTATTCATCTTTTCTGATGGCTTTTCACTAGTTTTGCATTTGACTAGGGTCACTACTGGTAGCATGAGGCAATACCTGGACCCTAAAGAGGTTGTACAATATGTGCCATTGCCAGAAGGTTTGCATCCCATTGGCTCATTTGTGCAAGGAGGAACAGGATGAGGACTACCAGAGCTCTACAAAATGACCTCCAGCAGGCCACTGGTGTGAATGTCTGTGACCAAACAATCAGAAACAGACTTCCTGAGGGTGGCCTCTAGTGGGTCCTGTGCTCACTGCCCGGCACCATAGAGTTCGATTGGCATTTGCCATTGAACACCAGAATAGGCAGGTCCACCACTGGTGCCCTGTGCTTTTCACAGATGAGAGCAGGTTCACCTGAGCACTTGTGACAGACATGAAAGAGTCTGGAGAAGCTGTGGAGAACATTATGCTGCCTTTAACATCGTTCAGCACGGCTGATTTGGTGGTGGGTCAGTGATGGTCTGGGGAGGCATATCCATGGAGGGACGCACAGACCTCTACAGTCTAGACAATGGCACCCTGACTGCCATTTGGTATCGGGATGAAATTCTTGGACCCATTGTCAGACCCTTCGCTGGTGCAGTGGGTCCTGGGTTCCTCCTGATGCACGACAATGTCCAGCCCCATGTGGCAAGAGTATGCAGGCAGTTCCTGGAGGATGAAGGAAATTATACCATTGAATGGCCTCCAAGCTCGCCTGACCTAATTCCAATAGATCACCTCTGGGATATCATGTTTCGGTCCATCCAACACCGCCAGATTGCATCTTAAACTGTCCAGGAGGTCCAGATCTGGAAGGAAATACCCCAGGATACCATCTGTTGTCTCATTAGGAGCATGCCCCAATGATGTCAGGCATGCATACAAGCATGTGGGGGCCAAACAACTACTGCGTACCATTTTGAGTTGTTGCAATGGAATTTCAGCTAAATGGACTAGCCTGCTGCATCATTTTTTCACTTTGATTTTCAGGGTGTCTTTGAATTCAGTCCTCTGTAGATTGATCATTTTCATTTCCTTCAAGCGATGGGGCATCCTTACATTCCTAACACATTACCCAGTCCATATCAGTTTAGATATCCAGCATGATATTTTTCGCAATTAAGATCGAATGTGTTTTCAGAGTGTCCCTTTAATTTTTTTTGAGCAGTGTGCCTCTATCTCCCCTACTCTGTTTCTAAGCCTGTTCATGGGGAAAAATTCATTTGGACAATTTTCAACTCGGCAAAAGCAACAGATGCATGTGAAAAAATACATTTATGCCATGGTGTAGCAACTGCAATGATTGCGGTGCTGAAATACTATATGCAGAACAATTAATGCTAAAAAAATGGCCCTGAAATGTTTGATCTGAACAGTGTTCCTGGGAGGCAATAACAGAACGGTCCAAAATTCTTCCATTTCCTTAGCCAGCAGTCTTTGTAATTATAAGGTCATGTCCTTAGGAATTCTATTTCTGGTTGGATATCCAGGTGATATAATTCCAAAGCATATACGTAATACGTACTCCACAGCAAAGTTATATTCCAGCCATAGATGTTCCTCTGGGCCAAACTTCTCCAAATACATTATTCATTGTTCTCATATATTTCCCAATTAAATATTCTTAGTGCCAGGAGATGCAAACAAATTGGATTCCCTCTACATTTTAATTTAAAGAGGTTCATCACATACAGCTGAATATCTTTACTGAGCTGTACTCATACAAAAAAAAAAAGGAACATTCATTAAATTGATAGCTAGGAACATGGCTAATCAATACATATAATAAAGTCACCGTAAAACAAAAACAAGACTGAAGACAGAAAATCCTTTTAAACTATCCTTGGCCACACAGTGTAGGCACTACGGGGCTTCAGGTCTGTTTTCAGTTGCAGTGCCCACGGTTCCCTGAATTCAAAAAGTACCCTAGTAATCAAAAATCAAGCCAACTTCCTGAGTTGAAAGGCTGCCCTTGCCACCCATTCCTCAGTGTAGGCCCATCACAATGAGCAGGTCTTACTAGCCAATAGTGAGGATAAAGCCCTGTAAACATGATCAGAATATCGTACAAAAAATGCAGCTTATAAAGCAATTGTACGATAGTCTGATCATTGCTACACAGCAATCATCCGAAAAACAATAGAAGGGACAAGCACAAATTGTTACCGTACGATACTTGATCGTACGATTTTCGTTTAACCAGTACAGTAGTCATCCAAAAATACAATATAAAAATACATTAAATTTTTTAGAACTTTTATTCTGTCAAAGAATTTTCGTAACTTTAGTAACCTTCACTTTTGATATGAAACTAGCATGCAAAAAAAAAAAATATAAATAAATGAATGTTCATTTGTTCGATATTCTAAACGTGTATACAGGGCTTTAGGAAGAGGACGACAGCCTACACAGGGTAGGCTTTTGTGCAACGTGCAGCCTTTCTAAAGGCGGTCATATTTGTATTGGTATTGTTCTGTCACATGTTCTGTCCCCCTTTGTAATGTACAGCGCTGAGTGAACTATTGGCGCTTTATAAATACTGTATAATAATATTTGGTGGGATTTACAAGACTATCAAATACTGACCTTCAAAAAAAAAAATAAAAAAAAATGGCATTTTGGGATATTGTGTGTACATACCCACAAGGGAAACAAGATTATGAATGGTTTGGTACCCATCATTCAGCATTATATTCATCAGAAAAGTTTGTTGTCCTCCATAATTCTGACATACTAGGGAAGGAAGGATCAGCTATGTAAACTAATCAGGCTCTGTTGATTTGCAGGGCTTTCAATCAAACTTCATCAGTATGCTGCTTCTGCTTCTCCTTCACTATCCAACCACAACCCTTGACCAAGCAGTCTTGCTATAACTGCAGTAGAGAACAGTGAGGTCAGGGACCTACCTGTACAGTCTGACATAGGTAAGTGAATCCCTAGGTTGGCTGAAGAGATCTGCAAAATTAGAATGGTGTGCTTAGCTGCTTGCCAGCTTTAAAGTCGAACTCTAGGGAGGATCTGTATTGCACTTACACTCGTCCAGCTTGGCACATATAAGTGCGCACATCTTATATCTGATGGGACACTGGGAAAAGTTGGAAATCATTGTAGTAATTGGCGATACTACAGTGACAACTGATCTTTTGGGTCCTGCTTGGATTCTGCATCCCCCCAGCAAACTAACCACAAGGAGTTGCTCACTCTGCACCACTACCATACATAAAACACCTTGTATTTTTTTCATTTAATACAAGGCATTCTATGATTGGACAAGGCAGAGGTCATGAATATGAAGAGATACCCAACAGAGTGACAGCTGTGGGGGTATAAACATGGGCTCCTAAGTGCCATGTGCCTCTATGGGGGGGTTTTGAATTCTTAGCAGATATATTTGTCATGTACTGTAATGGCTCATTCTAATAAAAAGTGATTTTAAATCAATGAATTATTGTTGCAGTGCCTTCAAAGTCCGCAAATTGGCCTTCTCCCCCTTTTTATTTTTTTCTTTTGGTTGATTACAAGGCAGAGGTCATGACCGCACCAGCCCATCCCGCTTCACTTTTTTAAATGCACAAAAGACCCTTTATGATTGGACAAATAGACATCCTATGAATGGCAGCAGTACCAAGCTTGAAAAACGGCCCACAGAATGGCAGCAGAACGACCCTCTGTGGTCAGTATGCAGAGTGGAAGCTGCTACCATAGAAATTGAGCACTGACTACTACAGTGATTTTCAGCTTTCCCAGTATACAATACAGATCATTCAGGAGTTCAGCTTTAGGCTAGGTTCACATATGCGGGTGGTGCTGCTGTGGATCTGCACAAAAATCTGTGCACCAGCACAGAAGTATGCGGACCCGCAGGCGGGTGCCATTGGATGGCACGTTGCCCACATTGGAAATCGCAATTGTACTGGGAACCAAGGTTCCCATGCAGGCTCCATTTCCAGAAGAAGTGCAGGGACTTCTTCCCCGCTTGTCCCGGGGCACGGGAGTCCATTCAAATGAATGGCCTCTCATGCCCGCGCAAAACACGGCCCGCAGGAACGCACATATGTGAACCAGGGCTAAAAATATTTCAAAATGTCTAACAGGGTAGAAGCTGTTGGCTGTACTGGAGATTTTAAAAGACAAAGGCCCAAAGTTTCTTCAACATAAAACTTCTGAACAGGACTCAGCAGTCCACATTAGACCTCATGAACACTGTGCGTTTAGCCCTGATGCATGAGGCTTTGATGTTTAGGTGTTAGCGGAAGGCACAAGGTCTCCATCCAGCCCCACCACCAGCAGCATGTAAAACACTATGAGAAGCTGACAGCTGCTTTGGCTGGATGGTGTGTAAGCCGTGTACCGGGGTGGGCTCCCAAGGATACAGTGAAGTCATGAACGAGGAAGGCAACCCCAACACCAGGTTTTGCCACAACAGACTTCTACTTAGATGTGGCAAATAAACACAACCACAAATGCTGGAAACATACAATAAATTTACATACACCCAGCTCAAAGGCTGAGACCCTTGTGCTGCACAGCACAGCGCCTTCTGATGGATGAAGGTAGAAAGTGAAGTAATTTACCTACTGGCGGGCACAACTAAGGTGCCACACCTTACCTGTTATTACCCTAAAAGAGCAAGAATCAGTGTATGGGTGTATGGTATGGGCTAGCCTGCGGTGCAGCACAACAGTTTACAATCTTACACAAATCTACAGTATTCCCCCTTCATAACTGGTTCTGTAGCACGTGCCTGAGTATTCCTTCTGAGCAAAACGCCAGTCTGGCTTGAGTTTGTGGGATTTTATCATCTCTGCAATGTGAAATGTCACTTTAAGTTGTGGAGTCCTTCCAATGATCAGTAATAACGCTTGTGGCCTGACACAGAGACCCTAACTGTTCTGTCCCCACATGAAGGCGAATGAAGGTATAACTGATACTAGCTGTGTAACATCCTACCTTCATATCCAAGCAGTCGAGCAGACCGAACCGGCAGATGTTCAGGTTAGATGGATCCAAACGTATACACGGGAATGAAATCAGCGTGGGTTTATTTGGTCCAAAATACAGCGACAAACAGTGATACAATACTGTAAGGTAGTAGAGGTATTGATTCTGTCCTGTGATATCTTTCCTGAGGCTAACTGCTGGTCAAAAACTGATGCCTTCACAAGCCCAGGGTATTGAATGTCCTGTCACACAGCTATACAGCACATAAAAAATGGCTGCAGGAAGTGACCAGGACCAAGGCTTGCCTAAAACCACACCCAGCAGAGAAAACACTAGCTATAACAGAGGCATGCAGCATGCAAATTCTGGCCAGCAGATGGCAGCAACAGATCAAGACATAGAAACAAACATGGTGAAATAAGAATTGGTAATACAATGCACAGTTAAATAACAAATATGAGGGGAACAGCACACTAACTATAGGCCTGTCTCAGTCTCTGGAGGCGCTAACACTGAAATGAGGTGCGCGCACGATCTTACCGACCCGGGCCTGTCTTGCATCCGCTGGTGACTCAGAACAGAACAAATGTCTCGCCAACAAGCATGCGATCTCATCAGCCTTCCTGGCAGCGATCTTCCTTTCTCTGAACAGGATCAGCGTCTTGAACACCATCAGCTTGACTAGCTGCAGTTCTCACACCTGGATGCCAATGGATTCTCTGCTCACATGGCTCTTTTCCTTCACTATCATCAAAACATAGCCGCAGTCTCTCTTCCTGTTCACTGAGCTCCCACATGTAAAACCCCACCCCTTCCTGAATATAGAAATATCTATGCAGTCTGAGGCTGTGTTAGAAAAACAGTGACATCTTGTGGCTAAATCGGAGAATGTCAGTAAAACATTTCAAAATATTTAATTCACAATGAGAGCTGTTTCCCCATCTCACAAGTGCACCAAGCTGAATGTTTAGGCAGTATGCACCCTGGAATAAATGCCCAGAATGCAAACATCTTGCAGGCATTGGCCTGAATATTCATAATGCTCAGTGCACTGTCTAGCCCCGTCCAGGCATAGCAGCTGCCAGCCTCTCAGTTTCTCAGACTGTCAGCAATAGGGCTGGACAATGCACCTGTGGAAGCATCATGCACTGTGGCTAAACGTCCAGTGTGCGTAGCGTCTTTAGAATTCTGATTGTAGGGTACACATTTTTATATATACACATACACACACATATATATATACCTATATACCTATATATATATATATATACCTATATATACATACACCTATATATATATATATATATATATACCTATATATATATATATACCTATATATATATATATACCTATATATATATATATACCTATATATATATATATCTATATATATATATATACCTATATATATATATATACCTATATATATATATATACCTATATATATATATATACCTATATATATATATATACCTATATATACCTATATATATATATATACCTATATATACCTATATATATATATACCTATATATATATATATATATATATATATATATATATATATATATATATATATATACATATATATATACCTATATATATATATATATATATATATACCTATATATATATATATATATATATATATATATATATATATATATATATCTATATATCTATATATATATATATATATATATATATCCCTATATCTATATATATATATATCCCTATATATATATATATATATATCCCTATATATATATATCCCTATATATATACATCCCTATATATATACATCCCTATATATATACATCCCTATATATATACATCCCTATATATATACATCCCTATATATATACATCCCTATATATATACATCCCTATATATATATACCTATATATATATATCCCTATATATATATACCTATATATATATACCTATATATATATACCTATATATATATACCTATATAGATATACCTATATAGATATACCTATATAGATATACCTATATATACCTATATATATATATATACCTATATACATATACCTATATACCTATATACCTATATATATATACCTATATACCTATACCTATATACCTATATATATATATACCTATATCTATATACCTATATATATATATATACCTATATACATATATATATATATACCTATATACATATATATATATATATATATATATATATATACACACACACACACCTATATACCTATATATATATATATATATATACCTATATATATATATATATACCTATATACATATATACCTATATACACACACACACACACACACACACACACACACACACACACACACGTATATACGGTAAGAGTGTAACAATCTGATCACAGATTGTGCAAAAATTACACTAAGATTGCAAAAAAAACAAACAAAACAAAAAAACACAACCCTCAGTAAAAACAGCCTTTAACATCAGAACATGCACAAGAGAAGCCTATAACAGCTACTTCAATTTTAGTTTTTGGAAATGTGGTCAGTAAAATTCTCATTGGCTGTTCAGGGAATTGCAAAGCAGTAAACGAACATATATATTGAATAGTTTTATATATGGATAATGGGATTGGGTTGTTGAATGACCCTTTTTCCTTCTTTTTTCAAACCCCATTTTCAAAACTTACAAAAAACTGCATTAGGAAAAAGAAAAAAAAAAAGAAAAAAAAAAGGATCATTGCCTTATAATAAAAAAAAATATTTCTGTGTCCTAATTTATTTTTTGCATTCACAAACAGGACACAATAGAACTTAAGTTTGTAGAAATTTCTGTCACAAAAACTGACAGCCAACTTCCTGCTGACAGGTTCCAGGTCTCAACTGAACTGTGAACAATCTTGGGGACACAAGTTGCATTCACAGCCCTCTCAGTATACTTGTCATAGCTCCTTGTCTGAAGGATTCTTTGTTAGGTGTATGCAGGTGATCAGGGCAGATAAGGGTTGTTTAGGCTGATCCGCTTCAAATATCTCCACAGTTTCACAAGAAACCAGACAGACAATTGGAATGACCATAGACCAAGTATGCATAAAGAACAATTCCAGGAAGCCGTATTTATATCAAAATGACTTAATGAAATCCCATTGCAGTTATATTCAATGGACAACCCTCTTTATGGGAACACACCAGAAGCCTTATGTGAAGTATATGGCCGTACATAGTTCTAATTTTTGGTCATTTCCTGATGAATCAAGCCATGGGTGGCCCTGTTGGCATCACCTGGCTTAACAATGCTCTATTCAAAAATTTGAAGGAGCTGGGTGGAAAATTATAAGCCAATCAGATACAGTCCCTATTCAGTCACAGCTGTCTGAATAAAATAGCCAACATTGTTGATTCAAATTCTGTTTGATTACGGTTTAGGCCTTGGCTCTACAGTCTACAGAATGTACACTCCCGCAGTGCCCAACAGTCCCTCATTTGGAGAAACTGTCCTTTTTTGAAATTCAATTGCTGTCTCTCCTACCGTCTCAGTTGTCCCTCTTTTTGGACAGATGTGTAGATCTCTATAATAAATGCCACACTTAATTACCAAAAGTGTTACATTACACTACGCCAGCCTTTAACCTTTTTACACCAGAGAAACTACTAAAATGCTTTTCAGGTTTCAGTGAACACCATTCAAATAATTTTCTCAGAGGTCAATGGGAAGAATGCCCCCCTTTACACTGGGGGTTTCAGTGGGAATACCCCCCTTACACTGGGGGGGGGCAGTGGGAAGAATGCCCCCTTTACACTGGGGGGGTCAGTGGGAAGAAGCCCCCTCTTTACACTGGGGGGGTATCAGTGGGAAAAAGACCCCTTTACACAGGGGGGAGGGAGTCAGTGGGAAGAATGCCCCCCTTTAAACTGGTGGAGTGAGTCAGTGGGAAGAATGCCCCCCTTTACACTGGTGGAGTGAGTCAGTGGGAAGAATGCCCCCCTTTACACTGGTGGAGTGAGTCAGTGGGAAGAATGCCCCCCTTTACACTGGTGGAGTGAGTCAGTGGGAAGAATGCCCCCCCTTACACTGGGGGGGCCAGGGGGAAGGCCCCTCCTTACACTGGTGGTCAGTGAGAAGACCCCTCTTACATTTCTGGTCAGAATGCCACCCTTACAGTGAAAAAAAAAAAAGATTATTGGTGTCATGCTGCTGGCTTTTCCTTGTGCTTGGGCTTTGAAAATATGCAGGCACCATTAGATGGAATAGTGAAGGGTTAGAGAGTCCATTGATTTTTGTTACTAGTGATACATGATGGTAAATCTCTCCAGACAAGAAATACATTTTAGTAGGACAAGAAAAGATTGGAACAATTTTTTAGTACTTTTTGTGTCCTCCTGTCCTATGACAGCTGCCCCCCTCGTTTGTGTCACAGGCACAGAGACTGAACACAAGAAAAACTATTCCCCATAGGGTCACCGACAAGAAAAAAAAAACCTGGCAGAAATTTTAAGTCTTCTATCCAAAAAAAAAAAACGCAGTTATTTACCTGTTAACTGTATTTCCAGGAATC
This sequence comes from Staurois parvus, assembly GCF_062004578.1. Lineage (NCBI taxonomy): Eukaryota > Metazoa > Chordata > Amphibia > Anura > Ranidae > Staurois > Staurois parvus. The sequence continues at coordinate 4,556,090 of NW_028318682.1, read as the reverse complement.
TTCTAGGACAGCTCACTTGAGAGATAGGGCTCCTCCCAGGAAACACCCGCTCCACCTTTTTTCCCCTTTTATAGGCGTCCTCTCTCCCATTGCCCCCAGTATAAGAATATGACCGAAGGCCTAGGAGAAAACAAAGAAGAAAACCGGTAATAAAGACATCCCCCATAGGTTCGCAACATACCTGCACATAATTGTGTGATCAAACAGTAATCGGGGGGGAGTTACGCTGTCCTAGAAGATTCCTGGAAATACAGTTAACAGGTAAATAACTGCGTTTTCCCGAGTCATCTTCTAGGACAGCTCACTTGAGAGGAGTAGAATAGAAATACGTACATTAGGGCGGGCACCCTGCTTGTAGGACCTTCCTGCCAAATGCCTGGTCCTTGCTGCCGATCAGATCCAGCCTGTAATGCTTAGTGAAGGTGGCGAAACTGGACCACGTTGCGGCTCTGCAGATCTGTCCGGGGGAGGCCCCCCCTTTTTCCGCCCAGGAGGCCGCAGTGGCCCTCGTGGAGTGGGCTTTTAGGCCGGGCGGTGGTGACAGGCCTGCCGACTTGTAACCTTCCGAAACTGCCTCCCTGATCCATCTGGCGATGGTGCCCTTGGAGGCACCGTCCCCCTTCCTTGGCCCCTGGAATAGGACGAAAAGCCGGGACGAGTGTCTCCATGTCTTCGTGCGTTCGATGTACGTGATCAAACACCGAACGTCTAACCTGCTATAGTCTTCCGTGCTGCCCGGATCGGCCTCCAGGGAAGGTATTACTATTTCCTGAGATCTATGGAAGTGTGACGCGACCTTAGGTAGGAAGGCCGCGTCCGTGCGGAGGATGATCCTATCCAAGAAGATGGTGCAGTACGGCTCGATCACTGAAAGGGCATGCAACTCGCTGACCCTGCGGGCAGAAACTAGTGCCGTGAGGAGGATGGTTTTAAGCGTCAGAAACCTGAGCGAACACTCATCCAGCGGTTCGAAGGGCCCCCGCTGAAAGCTCTTCAGGACTGTGCCCAGGTCCCATGTTGGCAGTTTTGGCAAGGACGGGGCACGGCGCCTGGAGATAGCCTTCAGGAATCTGATTACCAAGGGGTCTGCCGCCAACCTCAGCTCGAGAAAGTTCGACAGAGCCGCTACCTGTACTTTGAGGGTATTGGCGGCCAGATTCTTATCCGCACCGGCTTGAAGGAATTCAAGAACGGCATGCAAAATGGGCGTGCCCGGTGCTGCGTTTCTGACCTTCCAGGCGGAAAACTTCTTCCAGACCTTGTCGTACAAGGCGTTCGTCGACCTCTTCCGGCCCTCCAAGAGGGTGGCGACCACTCTTGCCGACAGCCCCATTTCCGCTAGCCGGTCCCGCTCAGAAGCCACGCCGCTAAGGACAGCCTTTCTGGATGAGGATGCATCACCCTCCCCTGGGTGAGTAAATCGCGTGTGGGTGGCATCATCCAAGGGTCCGCTAAACTGAGCTCCTTCAACCGGGAGAACCAAGATCTCTTGGGCCAGAATGGTGCGATCAGAACAACTGTGGTTTGAGACAACTGGATCTTCTGTATCACCTGCGGCAGTAGTCTGAATGGAGGGAAGGCATAAAGGAGGTCTCCTTCCCACTGCTGGGCTAGCGCATCTATCCCCTCGCTTTTGGGGTCCCTCTGCAGGCAGAAGTACCTTTCCCGCTTTGTGTTCTGGCCGTTGGCAAATAGATCGATAGAGGGGGAGCCCCACCTGGCGCAAATCTGATCGAACGCTGACTGGCTGAGGCACCATTCTGTCTGGCTGACCTCTCTTCGGCTCAGCTGATCCGCCAATTGGTTCAGGTCCCCTTTCAGATGTACTGCCGTGATGAACTCCAGGTTTTCCTCCGCCCAGCTCAGGAGGGATCCGGCCAACTCCATCAGCCTTGGGGACCTTGTGCCTCCCTGCCTGTTCAAATATGCCACTGCAGTGGTATTGTCGGAGAGAACCTGGACACCTCTCCCCCTTATCTTTTCCTGAAAGGTCGTAAGTGCCTTGAAAACTGCCAACAGCTCCCTGTAATTTGACGACCTGCTGGAGTCCACTGCACCCCACGTGCCCTGGGCGAGGCCGTCTTCCATATGGGCACCCCAACCAGTCATGCTTGCATCCGTGGTGATCCGCACTGGGCTGGCCAGCCTCCAACTTCTTCCCCGTTCCAAAGTGAGAGTGCTTCCCCACCACTTTAGCGACTCCTTCACTTCCTGCGTGATGCGGATCCTGGAATTCAGACCTGCTCGGCTGCCGTCCCAGTGGGAAAGGGTGTGATTTTGCAGAACCCTGGAGTGAAGTTGCGCCCATTGCACCCCTGGTATTGCCGCTGTCATCCGCCCGATTATTCTCATCGCGGTCCTGACCGTGCAGGTCGACATCCTCCTGAGGGCCTTTGTGTCCTTCCGCAGGTTGAGGGCTTTTTCTGATGTGAGGTATGACCGGGCCTGTGCGGAGTCCAGGACGTACCCCAAGTACGTAATCCTCTTGGAGGGGGTTAGCTGCGACTTCTCCTTGTTGATAAGCCACCCCAAACTTTCCAGAAAAGATATCGTACGTTCGATGTGCGTTCTCAGGCCACCTTCTGTGCCCGCAAATAAAAGCAGGTCGTCCAAATAGGGGATGATGTTTATCCCTTCCAGTCTCAAAACTCTTAAAGGCTCCGCTAGAATCTTGGTGAAGATCCTCGGGGCCGACGACAGGCCGAAAGGGAGTGTGTTGAACTGAAATAGCACCGGACCCATTTCGCCTTCCAGCGCAAACCTCAGGAATCTCCTGGAGTCTTCTCTTATCGGGACATGCAGGTATGCATCTTGCAGATCTATCGAGGCCATGAACACCCCAGGTGAAAGGAGATCCTTCACCGTGTATATGGACTCCATACGGAATTTGCTGGGCCTCACGAACTCGTTCACCTTCCGCAGGTTCAATATCATCCTGTAAGCACCTGACGGTTTTTTCCTTAGGAAGAAATGGGAGAAGAATCCACTTCCCCTTTCCTCTTCTCTCAACTGGCAGATAACATTCTGACTGAGCATATCTTGTAGGAGGTCCACCAACGCATCCGCCATGGCCCTGTCCTTTGGCAGGGGTGTTGCAAAGAATCTCTGAGGGGGGGCCCTTGTGAACTCTATTCTGTACCCCCTGTGGATGGCCTTCAGAATGTAGGTGTTCTGGGTTATCCTTAGCCATTGTGCGTGGAAGCGCCCCAGCCTCGCTCCCACCTGGCCTCTCCAGTCACTTCTGCTGGGTTTTGGGTCTATTCTGGCTGGGGTTGAAAAGGAAACCTCCCCTGCCTCTCGGCTCGTTCCTGCCTCTTCTCGCGCCCCAGCCTGGGCGCTGGGTTTGGAACCTAGCTTCCCTTGACGTGTATCGCCTGGATGGGCGAAACCCCTTCCGTCCGACCTGCCTGCTGGGGACCGGGAAGCTCTTTTTCCTGTCTGCCGACCTTTCCAGGACTGAATTCAGCTCCGGGCCGAAAAGGAGTTTTCCTTCAAACGGCAGGCCACAGAGTTTAGACTTGGAGGCCAGATCCCCCTGCCAAGATTTCAGCCAGATAGCCCTCCGCGCCGAGTTTATGAGCGCTGTAGATCTAGCAGAGAGTCTGATGGTCTCTGCTGATGCGTCCGCGATGAAGGCTACCGCTTTCTCCAGCACCGGAAGGGACTTCAGAATCTCCTCCCCCGGGGTGCCTTGTTTCAGATGCGAACGGAGCTGCCCCAACCACACATCCAGGGTTCTGGACACGCAGGTTGTTGCCACTGCAGGCTTAAAATTTACTGCGGATGCTTCCCATGCCCTCTTCAGGAAAGCATCTGCTTTCCGATCCATTGGGTCCTTTAGGGACCCACCGTCTTCAAAGGACAGATCCGTGTCCTTCGAGATCCTCGAGAGAGGGGCGTCTGGCTTTGGGCAAGTCTCCCAAACCGAGGCATCTTCCTCCTTAAAGGGGAAACGTCTCTTGAGGTTCTTGGGAAGGAAAGCTTTCCTCTCTGGCACTTCCCATTCCCTCCTGATCGTGGACCACAGGGCAGGGTGTACTGGGAATGTACGGCTGCTTTTTGCCTGTAGCCCTGCGTACAGTTGGTCGTGGAGAGAGAGGTCCTGCTGTTCCTCCTCCAGATCCAGGGTCTCATAGATCACCTTTAACAGGTCCTCCGTGTCTTCCACCTGAAAAAGGAACCTGTCTGCCTTTGGGGCCTGAGCCTCAATCTCACCCTCCTCCGAGTCTGAGGTGTCCGACTGTTCGGCCTCTTCCCAGTCCCTTACCGGCGCTACCTTGTCCAGCTTCCTCTTTTTCCCCCCTTGGGTGCCAGAAGTGCCCGGTTGGGGCTCATCCTGGGCCGGCCCCGGCCTCTGTTCCCTGAAGCTTTGAAATGTCTTGGACATTTCCTGTGTCATATTTTGTAGGAAATCTTTAAAAAAAGATCCAGACTCCTTCTTGATGAGCTTGTCTATGCACCCCTGGCAGAGCTGCTTCCTCCAGGAGCTCGCCAGCTTCTTCCTACAAGTGGCACACTTCTTTTTCTGCTCACAAGGAGCTTCTTTCTCCCCTCTATCCTCCTCCTGTGGGCCCATCTGGGGACAAGAAGATACATGCGTTCATGCGTCTGTAAAAACAACGCCTCCCCCCCTGTGCCACTGTGAAAGCTCCAGCCGTGGGCCTGGGGGGGGGGAGAGGGGGGCTGTGTGTGCGTGGGGGGCACCCAATCATCCCGGGAGGGGACTCTGCCTCGGTGCGGCGGTTTTTCAGGGGCTGGTGGGCTCCGCCCCCCCCCTGCGATCCCCCCTCGCCGACCTCCCTCTCACGGCCGCCGGTGGAGAAGCGGCCGTGGCACGGGTTCCTTCCACGGTCCGCCGCCCATTTCCAAGATGGCGGCGGCCGTTCCCTGCTCCTGCGCCGGAAGTGACGACACCCGGCGCCCGGAAGTGACGCGATCGCAGCGTCCAGACCTCCGCAGCCGAGCCTCCTGGCCATGCTGCCGGGATCCCAGGAGCAGGTAAGACTTACCTGAAACCCCGCAGGGAAAGGCACCAACGCCTCGGTCGGCGGAGCGGGCTCTACCCCCCTGGAGAGCCCCGCTGGGACCATCTGGGGCCGACGCCCCCACCCTACAACGGGCATTCCCCGAGTGGAAACTGGCTGAAAGGTCCCCCCCCTCACAAGGCCCCTGCCTCGCTTGGAGGAAGGGGGGGCCTCAGCCAGGGACCCTCTGTACTCCGCCAGAGAGCCCAGATAAAAACAAAAAATGGGCGTAGCTCCTTCCTGGCCGGAGGAAACACTAAAACTGGGGGCAATGGGAGAGAGGACGCCTATAAAAGGGGAAAAAAGGTGGAGCGGGTGTTTCCTGGGAGGAGCCCTATCTCTCAAGTGAGCTGTCCTAGAAGATGACTCGGGAAAAAAAGTTGGATGGAGTTAGGTTTTTAGGGATCTTGATGTAACATAATGTCTACAACATTCTTGAATGTGTGCTGCTAGGAAGGCAAAACAAAACCCATTGGTCACCAATATTACATGCTGGGGGGCTGGATATTGCACATTATTGTACTATTAGAAAAACTTGGCAGGAGCAGAGATGAGTTTTCCAGTGGTACAGATTCCCAGAATACGCATCCTTTACGGTTTTACAATTCAATAATGAGAAGAAAAATACAGCAGAAAGGAAAATCCAGCCCCTGGAGGGGATCCAGTAGACGGCAGGGAGGACTGCAATGCATCTCAGGAGAAAAGAGCTTCAGCAAATACTGAAATATGGTCCATTAAATGTGTCTGTGCCTTATGACCTGGTGACATTCCCAGACTGCTCACTGTCTGAGAGATTAAATTTTCCTGAACTGTCATGGTCTTTTCCCCCCTTTACTGTCTTTTTTTTCACCATTCCGAGAGCTTATCCCAAGATTACTGAAATAAAGTGTCAGCTGCCTCAACTCTATCTTTATAAATCGGTGTACAAGTATGGGAATTTTATTTGTATTTTTATTGTAAATAAGGTTGTAGTAGCAGTATGGAACGATCAAACATGACTGTTCCTAAGTCCAGTAGAATTCAAGATGATATGTCCTGCACACAAGTGTATGGACTGTATATAGTCAGGGTTTTATAGTTTACCAGCAAAAGTATGTCCGTTTGTTAAATGGTATCAAAATGGAAAAACGAGTCAGTACAGTATAGGGTAGTGTGCTTTAGTACAATGGAATTGAGGTAGGTAGTGCACATTGGTGCACTTGCAGAGAGTTAAGTAGCCAATGCCACAGGAGTGGTGAGAGTGTGGTAGTGCAGGTCGATGCAGTGATGGAGTGTGGTGTAGTAGATATTGGTGCGTAGGAAGTTTGGTAGTGTGCATCAGTGCGGTGGCCTAGATTGGGTTTGTGCTTTTCAATACAATGGTAGAGAATGGATAAGTTAATGTCAGTGCAGTGGTGGAGAGTAGAGCAGTGTGCATCTATGCAGTGGTGCAGAGCAGGGCTATGCAAAATGGTGCAGAGCAGGGCAATGCAAAATGGTGCAGAGCAGGGCAATGCAAAATGGTGCAGAGCAGGGCAATGCAAAATGGTGCAGAGCAGGGCAATGCAAAATGGTGCAGAGCAGGGCAATGCAAAATGGTGCAGAGCAGGGCAATGCAAAATGGTGCAGAGCAGGGCAATGCAAAATGGTGCAGAGCAGGGCAATGCAAAATGGTGCAGAGCAGGGCAATGCAAAATGGTGCAGAGCAGGGCAATGCAAAATGGTGCAGAGCAGGGCAATGCAAAATGGTGCAGAGCAGGGCAATGCAAAATGGTGCAGAGCAGGGCAATGCAAAATGGTGCAGAGCAGGGCAATGCAAAATGGTGCAGAGCAGGGCAATGCAAAATGGTGCAGAGCAGGGCAATGCAAAATGGTGCAGAGCAGGGCAATGCAAAATGGTGCAGAGCAGGGCAATGCAAAATGGTGCAGAGCAGGGCAATGCAAAATGGTGCAGAGCAGGGCAATGCAAAATGGTGCAGAGTAGGGCAATGCAAAATGGTGCAGAGTAGGGCAATCCAAAATGGTGCAGAGTAGGGCAATCCAAAATGGTGCAGAGTAGGGCAATCCAAAATGGTGCAGAGTAGGGCAATCCAAAATGGTGCAGAGTAGGGCAATCCAAAATGGTGCAGTGGTTGAGAATGGGATTGTGTACATCAGTTCAGTGTCAAAGTGGGTATATTGCAGGTCAGTACAGTGGTGTAGAGTGGGGTAGTCCAAATTGGTGCAGTGTTGTAGAGTAGGGTAGTTCAAGTTGGTGCAGTGGTGGAGAGAGGGGTAGTGCAAGTCAATGCAATGATGGAGAGTGGGGTAAAATAGAAAATAACAAAATAGAAATCATTATTTGTTAAGAATATATAAGTTCTGTTTATGTTTAATGCTGGATACTGACTAATGCTGGATACTGACTAGCTCACTGTTGTAGACTATAGTCACTGCACTTCTGATCAGTCTTCCTTATCCAATAATTTGAAGGATAGTTTGTCCTGCACTATGGTAGGCTGGGCAAGCTTGGTTTGTGGGTAAATGATCTCCATTTGGGAGACCAGCAAAACCTGCAAAAGTGGGTAAGGCTAGAAAGATACAGCAAAGAGAAGAAAGAATTGTATATAATAAGAAAAGAGAACATAAAACAATCATACTATAGGCGAGAAAAAATTATAAAAATAAATGTGCCATTTGCAATGTGTGGGCACGTGTAGACAGTAGCTAAATATGAACTGGCCATTTTCCAATGTTACACATTTTTAAGGAAGAATTATTGTGATCTGTCACCCTTCTGTATACATACAGTAAGACCTTAAAACATATACAAAGCTTTAATAAATTATTCGTGTAAACCTTAATCTGTAAACAAAGGCTTATGCAGACAAAAGACTGGAACATTTTGGGAACCAACAAATAATAAATCTAAAGCTTAGCTTGTTACATAATCCAGAATTCTTAACGATGATCAACAAAGGGAACAAGTATAAAAAAAAAAAAAAAAAAAAAAAAAAAGAATGGGGAAGAAAATACAGGGACATAAATGATTATACCCGAACAGCACAGGACTCAAGAGACACAAGATACGAGGGACTTGGTTTATCCTACCAAATAGGGAACAGCAGATGATACCAACACATGACATTTAAGTGGGCTTGTCTCTCTAGAAGGAAAGAGCCTTCTATGTTTGGGCATCATCCATGGTCAATATCTACCTCCTGGAATGAGATGCTGGCTTAGAGACTACAAACATGAAAATTCTAGTACTTGCACAGATTTTTTTGGCTGCGTTCATGAATGTCTAAGGCCCCTTTCAGACAGGGCAGACTCCTTGCTGATCAGCTGGGGATCTACTCGCAGATTCCCTGCTGATCAGAGCAGAGCAGGCAGTATCTGCAAAGTGAACACAGACAGAGCCTCCTTTGCTCTATGGGCAGCCCCATTGCCCGTTTACACCCGACTACCCTCCAATATGATCTACCTAAATGGAAGAGGACAGATCCCCATTTTTTTTTTTTTTCGAGTGGACTAGATCGGACCTGGAGATAGACTAGTGTAAACAATCACAAGTCCGTTTACACCCACCTTTCCATTTGGATAAATGGACCATCCGACCAGGTCTGCCTGAAAAATTGGAGAACCTGATCATTTTACCCGTGTGAAAGGGGCCTGACATAACCCTGATGCAACCTCTTACCTTCTAAAACCTTCTACAAATGTAACGCAGTTTTATCACCACAGCTTGAATGTCAAAATTTTAGCCATGCACGGCAGCCCAACAGACAGGCAACTAGTCTGTATGTGAAATGAATGACAATTAAATTATAAAAAAACATCCAAATTGGCTCACAGATAAACTTTACCATAGCAATACCTCAAAATGTGTATGGACTGAAAATGCACAGTGCTTAGCCCTTCACCATCCTAATTTGTTCCCCTTCCTCTGCAGCCTTTGAAGTTGGACAATGTAATTAGCTCTCCTTCCAGAGCCTGGGAATAACCCATCTCCGATGGCATTTGCTTAACAAGGGGCTACTTTCAATTAGGTGATGAAATACCAGCACTGTCCATCTGGATGCTTGTATCAGCTAAATATAGACCCAGCCACTGTCACTGATAGGAAGCCTATGTGTTGGGTTTCTCTTTTTGGCCCAAGGGGTATTGAAACCGAATAGGGCCACTGGCTTTAGAAACAGTCTTTAATTAACCTGTTGGGGTCCAGGATCATCCTCAAAGGAGAGGATCACAAGGGATATGTGATACTGTCACATCTTTGGAGTATGTATAGAGTGAGGCTCTTCTCTTATCCCATGTGTCCCACACTAACTGTTCTTTCATCAGATTGAGCGGCTGTTTGCATTCACAGCAATTAAAAAAAAAAAAACCAGAGAACTAAAATAAAAAAGTATATAAAAAGTGTCTGTGGTGCTAAAAATAGCTGAATTTCAAGCATACAGTTATGTATGTAACCCAAGAACACAAATGTAATATATTTGCAGCTTAGATGCAGCCTTTAGGCCCCATTCACATATTGCTTAGATCGTAATCTAAAAATTAGCGATTTTAAAAGTGCAATTCACACATTTCCATGCGTCTTGCATACATCAGCCCATTCACTTGATTCCATCTCAAATCTATCACAATTTTTTAACCTTTCCTTAAAATGACAGCATCAGAAAAGTATTTAAGTAAATGGACATAAATCTTAAATGTAATTGGCAAAGAAAAAAAAAAATAAAAAATTTAAATTTTGTAAATTGAAAAAATAAATAAATATTCGATCAATATTCAATTTTCACTTAATCAACTGAATTCTTGTGGTCAATTGAACTTGTGGGTGGTAGATTTCTTAGTTTCAAATTACTTTCAATTTTATATGCAGTTCCTATTGCACTGAAAAAGGTTGCAATTGACTAAAAATTGCCTAGTGTGTAAGGCCTCTTATAGACTGCTTTTCATCTGTTTATCATCTGTCCATTTATGGATGAAAAACGGACACCCATGTATTTCTATGGACTAGCGGATTTAAACAGATGACCCGTTTACATCTGTTAATGTCCGTATTCATTAACATCTTTTTTTTATGAAAGAAGAGGGTTTTCTTCGGTTCAAAAAAACGGAACAGACAAAAACCGGATGTAAACAGACGAATAACCGGATGTAAACTAATCCATTTTTTATTTGAAAAATGTGACTGAACTGATGGGGGGAAAAAAAAAAAAACAACACAACACGGAATGCCTGTGTGAAAGCACCCATTGAATGCCAATATTCATTCTTAGTCCAAGTCTTGGAGAGCAGCTCTCAGCCTTGGAAAATTAGCTCTTAAAATTGAGCGATTTTATTTTTCACGTATGTGCTGTTTTCAGCTAACAAATGAAATCATGTTATGGTATCTTCACAGTAAGAGGTATGAAAATGTGGAATAGACTCCCTCAAGAGTTGGTTCTGGCCAGCTCAGTGGATTGCTTCAAAATATTGTTTTTAAAAAAACTGTCTGTTGCTTAATAAAAGACCACATAGATGAGTTTTTGCTGGAAAAAAATATTTTAAACGCTCCAGTATCTTCCCAACTATAGAAGATAAGCTAAAAAGGTCTATAATTACTTGGTAAAGATTTTGACCCCTTTTTAAATATTGGCACCACATTGGCTTTATGCCAATCCAGTGGTACTATGCCAGTCATTAGAGTCCCTAAAAATGAGAAACAATGGTTTTGAAATGACAGAGCTCAATTCTTTAAGGACCCGTGGGTGTATGCTATCCAGTCCAGGTGCGTTATTCACCTTTATTTTGTCTAAATAGTTCTAGATCATATAAATTATGAGCCAATGTGGATCATCTGGAGCTGTGCCCATTATGGACAAAGCTCCGCCATACTCCTTTGTATACACAGAGCTGAAGAAGGTACTAAATTTATTTTGGAATTATTGGACTGAACAAAAACTACATATTGTTAGAAATGTGTCTGAGAAAATATGTCCATACTGCTCCTTCTAGTTTTCTCATCACTGTGGTCAAAAACAAACGTCGATTTGACCCCACTAAGACTAGGTTTACCCCTATGCAGTTTGGATTTTTAAAGAAATAAACATGGAGAAATGCGCAGGTATTTGCAGAAATTTGTGCTTTTTCTCCCCATTTAAAATTTTACCCTTACACACACTAACATTCAATACAGGAAGTCTCTATGCTCAGTTTGCAAAACATGCTAGACTTTACAATAAGAAAGCCCAGCACTACCCCTATGTATTGGGAGATGACAACATTCCATTGTAAAGAGGTAGGGGTGTACCCTCTCTATTCAGGTCTATTTAGCCTTTAGAGAGATCCACTTGAATTATAGTAAAAATGTGATTGTAGAACTTGCAGCAATATTGCATTAAATCTGGAGTGTGGGTATTTTTTTTTTTAACATACATTGCCTACATCTAATCCTTCATCGCTCACATCTGGAGGGCACCTGGGTATGCTACATACAGTCAGCACTGATCTCTTCTGGATGCTGCTTGAGTGCCTTGCCATCTGAATATGAAACATACGATTTGCTGAATGGTAGAGGTGCCAAGTGAGTGACCCCCTGTATTTATTTTTCAATGAATACAAGGCATTCTCTGGATGGACAAGTAAGAGGAGCAGCAGATGATGCCATAATCACTTTGTGCAATCAGAAAACACCTTGTACTAATTGAATAAAAAATACAAGACTTTTGCTGAATGGAAGAGGTGTCAAACGAGTGAAGGCTTGTGTGCAGTATACAGATAACAAGTCATTCAAGTAGCACCCAGGAAAGACTAGTGCTGACTGCCATGTAGCACAGGCAACTACAGAGCATTTCTGCATCCCCAGTGGTACTGCAGATGTGGAGATATGAAGAAGTAGATGTAACCAAGATGGACTAATATAAAAGCTTAAAAAAAAAAAAAAACAACCATTCCTGGAGGTCCACTTTAACTTCCTGCGTTGTTCTATTTCCAGGGCTTTTTTTTCCTCGTAGAATAGGTGCAGGAGTCGCTTCTCGTTTCTGTCCTCCCCCCACCACCACCACCTTCGAGCACAGTCCCTTGGTTCCATCCCTTACCCAGCTCCCAGTAATGCTCCTTATAGAGAGTACAGAGTCAAGTATTTTGTAGCGCTAAGTAACTTGTATGGAATTTAACAATAAAAGCAATAAACCCAATCAGCAACAATTGGCCCCCACAACAAAAGACCACCCCAGCAACAATAGACCCCCAGCAGCAACAACAGGTCTCCGAGCAGCCAATAGACCACTCCCTCAACAGTAAATCCCTTCCAGCAACAATAGACTGCCACACAAAAATAGATCCTCCTCCAGTGACAATAGATCCCCCTGCAGAACAGACCTTCCGGCACACTCCAGCACCCCTTGCCATTACATACATTCAGTACTGGGGGTGTCAGAACTGCGTTCCCCCCCCATGTTCCCGCTGAAAAAAATGCCCTGTATTTGTAACTGGAAGTAGATTTTCCCTTCAACAAGATAGTCCTGATGTGGCTGTTCTGTAAGGACCTTCATATAATAGAAGGAATATTGTATAAATATATCACCATGCTGGAGAAGGATCCTATGGTACTACTGCTACACTCTAAAGCTTTTATCTCTGTCCATAAAGTCAGATATCCCCAGCGTGGTATGACATTAGAACAAATGGTTGTAATTATCACAGCGGAAAAGATGAACAGCCTTTTGTTGCTATACATCACAAGCAAATGCCATATCAGCTTGGCAGCTTGTGGATATATAGTAAATATTTAATACCGTGTGAGGACAATCCAGTGCCTTGCTTTTGTCAGTGATACAAAACTGCTCTGTATCAGGGGGAGCGAAATATAGAGCAGTTCACATTCAGAGATGTCTGCCTTTTCCTAAAACCCACTGAAAGTTGAATTCCAGGTACTTGAATAAATTGATAATATATGTTGGGACCTGTTTTACCTGCCAAAGGATTTGCATTTCTGTCCATCCAGACCTGAGATTTACACAGAACTGCCACACAGCACAGCACTGAGCCTGGTCTGGCAGGGTAGGAAACGTGCTTTTTCTGCTGCAGTTAAAGCATAACTAATCTCTCTCAATTATTATACTAGAATTCCTTGTTTAAAACTTTTTTTTTTTACATTTCTTCAGTTGCTACCTGGTTTCTGACCTAGGCCAAAATGTCATACATCCCAGGAGTCCTCACAGCATTTATTTTTTTTTTATCTTTCACGGCATTCATTCTTTCATCTAGAGGAGGGGTTTTCTCAGCTAAGCACACCCTCCTGAGTGAATGCCTGAGCTAAGGGCAAATGGACTCCAAGAATTAAATGCTACACAAATTGGCTACCCTTAGTAAAGATCGCCATGATGAGCAATGCTACAGTTTGTCAAAGTGATTTCTCAACAAAATAAAGAGACAGTCATGCATGGAGACAGGGATGGTTTGGAGAGTTTGCTTGGAATGTTAGCAATGAATTTAAACAGTGTTTTCAGTCTGTAGTGCCCAGATAGATTGGAGAGACAGAACACTAAGCATTGAAAGTGTGATCTCTGTAACTTGATGAGATAGCGATAACTCCAATCTTAGTTGAATAACACAGGCAGTGACTCAATACAGAAGACATCTTGTAGATCTTGTGAAGTTTATTCCATAAACTGAGAGAATCTTACAATGAAAATGTGATAGGTCAAAAGAACATAATGTGACCTACTTCATGACATGAGGCTAGAGCTGCAATGCATTTCTGGGGAAAAGGGGTGGGGCTATCTATATAGCATTAACTAAACCAAAGGAAAGGGAGGAGCAGAGACAAATTACAGAGAACACTTAAAGGCATATGACGGTCATGTGAAACATGACATACAGTTAAACTGGTAGTAAACTTCTATTTATTTTACCTACAGGTAAGCTTATAATTAGCGATGGGCCAAACACCCCCCTGTTCGGTTCGCGGTCGAACATTCGAACCTACAGAATGTTCGACCGCAAACTTCACACCATGAACAATTTACTGAGCGGTATCTTACCGCATCTGAGTATGCAGTAAGACACCGCTCAGTTACTAAAATACCGCATATTAAATCATGCAGTATTTTAGTAGTGAAACATTCATGACATCAGTTTCTTAAATAGTGTCATGGGGTGAACCCTGCCCCCCTTGTGACGTCAACCTGTGCTGTGATTGGCCAAAGCATCTTACCTGACCTGTGGTCAGCTGCATTACTTTGTGGGGTGTGGTAAGTGAATAGCCCGCTGAACGCCCATATCGTTCATGTATTCAGCGAACAATCAATACATTTTGTACTGTGGGAGGAGCTAGTGTGGGTGTACAAGAATTGTCATTACTGTACACCCACAGGGTCTATTTTTAAATGATTGCATACGAAATTCATTCAACTTTCAGGATTCACACATTTTTCCCAAAAAGTTAGTGGTGAAAGTTGTGTGAATTCTTTATTTCAGGTACTTTTATATAGCACTGGCAATTTACGCAGTGCTTTACATATATATATTGTATATTCACATCAGTCCCTAACCCTCAAGGGGCGTACAATCTAAGGTCCCTAACTCACATTCATACATACACATACTAGGGTCAATTTAGACAAATTAACCTACCAGCAGGTCTTTGGAGTGTGAGTGGAAACCACACAGGCACAGGGAAAACATGCAAACTCCAGGCAGGTGGTGCCATGGCTGGGAATCAAACCAACGAACCTAGTACTAGGCCAGGCGGAAGTGCTAACCATTTAGCCACTGTGCTGCCCATTATATATTATTATTATACAGTATTTATAAAGCGCCAATAGTTCGCTCAGCGCTGTACATTACAGGGGGACAGAACATGTGACAGAACAATACCAATACAATGCAAAACATGAGGGGATTGAGGGCCCTGCTCTTTCGAGCTTACAATCTAGGAGGGAGGGGATGGTGGCACAGGAGGAGATAGCTGTGGGGGATGGAGTGGTAGGAAGAGTGGAGGAGGTCGGCAAGTTAGCAGGGGGTGGGGTAGGCTTCCCTGAAGAGATGGGTTTTCAGGGTGCGCCTAAAGGAGAGGAGAGTAGGTGATAATCTGATGGGTTGGGGCAGGGAGTTCCAGAGGATGGGTGACACCCTGGAGAAGTCCTGGAGGTGGGCATGGGAGGAGGAGACCAGGGAACTAGAGAGAAGGAGGTCTTGTGAGGAGCGGAGCGTGCGTGCTGGGTGGTACTTGGATATTAGTTCAGTGATGTAGTTCGGGGCAGTATGATGGACGGCTTTGTACGTCAGTGTTAAGATTTTGAATTTGATCCGTTGCGCAATCGGAAGCCAGTGGAGGGATTGGCAGAGGGGGGTGGCGGAGACAGAGCGGTTGGAAAAGTGAATGAGTCTGGCAGCCGTATTCAGGATCGACTGAAGCGGGGATAGCCAGCGGCGAGGCAGGCCAGTGAGGAGGGAGTTGCAGTAGTCGAGTCGTGATATGATGAGGGAGTGGATGAGCTGTTTAGTGGTTTCTGGAGTTCGGAACGTGCGGATTTTGGCGATGTTGCGGAGGTGGAGTCTGCACGAGTTTGTTAAAGATTGGACTTGGGATTGAAAGGATAGGTTGGAGTCAATGGGGTTGGGGTTCGGGCTGGGGGGGAAGACAAGAAACTCGGTTTTGGAGAGGTTCAATTTAAGGAAGTGGAGTGACATCCAGTCTGATATGTCGCTCAGTAGGTGTGTGATTTGGGCGGAGACCGAGGGGGTGAGGTGGGGGGTTGAGAGATAGATTTGTGTGTCGTCGGCATAGAGGTGGTAGTTGAAGCCGTGAGAGTGTATGAGTTGGCCAAGGGAGGAGGTATAGATGGAGAAGAGAAGGGGCCCAAGGGCAGAGCCTTGAGGGACCCCAACAGAGAGGGGGAGTGAGGGGGAGGTGGTAGCATTATAGGTAACGCTGAAGGAGCGTTGTGACAGGTAGGATGAGAGCCAGGAGAGAGCAGAATCTCTGAGGCCGAGGGAGTGTAGTTTTTTGAGGAGGAGGGGGTGGTCGACTGTGTCGAAGGCCGCAGAGAGGTCAAGGAGTAGGAGCACTGAATAGTGGCCATTAGCTTTGGTGGTTAGGAGGTCGTTGGAGAGTTTGAGTAAGGAAGTTTTGGTGGAGTGTAGGGGACGGAAGCCGGACTGTAGTGGATCGAGGAGGTTGTTGTCGTTGAGGTGAGAGCATAGGCGGGTGTAGACGAGGCGCTCGAGGAGTTTAGATGTAAATGGGAGCAGGGAGATGGGTCTGAGGTTGTTCGGGTCATTGGGGTCCAGGGAGGGCTTTTTAAGTATGGGGGTGATATGTGCATGTTTCAGAGGGGAGGGAAAAGTGCCGGAGGAGAGGGAGAGATTGAAGATGTGGGTGAGGGAGCGTAGGATGGAGGGGGAAGGAGGTCGTAGGAGTTGTGAGGGGATAGGGTCGAGGGGGCAGGTGGTGAGGCGGGCATCAGAGAGGATCTTGGAGACTTCCTCGATGGTAGTAAGGTCAAAGGTGTGGAATGTTGGGTCAGTATGAGGAATGTAGGGTTGGGTGGAAGTGGAGGTCAGAGCAGTGGTGGGGCCGTGGGAGAGGGGGGATGAGGGGGTAGCTGAGTGAGGGGGAACGGGGT
Source organism: Staurois parvus (assembly GCF_062004578.1). Lineage (NCBI taxonomy): Eukaryota > Metazoa > Chordata > Amphibia > Anura > Ranidae > Staurois > Staurois parvus. The sequence continues at coordinate 4,539,490 of NW_028318682.1, read as the reverse complement.
TGGAGAGAGTTTGAGCAGCGACGAAGTCCCTGCGGGTTATGTCGAGGGGGAGGGGGGATAAGGGGGTAGCTGTGTGAGAGGGGACGGGTTGAGAGGGTGTGTGAGTTGCGGCAATGTCCTTGCGAATTGTGTCAATCTTGTTTTTGAAGTGATTGGCAATCTCAAGGGCAGTGAGTGAGGTGCTGGGTGGAGGTGGGGATGGAGAGAGTAGAGAGTTGAAGGCGGAGAAGAGTCGGCGAGGATTGGAGGAGAAGGCCTTGATGAGGGTCAAGAAGTAGGCCTGTTTGGCAGCATGGAGGGAGGAGGTGTAGGTGTGGAAGGCAGATTTGTAGCTGGTGAAGGCTTGTTGGGCTTTTGTTTTGCGCCATAGTCGCTCCAGGGCACGACTGTCGTTTGAGGGTTTTGGTGTGATCAGTCTGCCAGGGCTGGAGCGGTCGGGGTCTGATGTTGCGTGTGGTTAAAGGCACTAGTGAGTCAAGGGCTGTTGAGAGCGCGTTGTAGGCAGTCATAGCCAAGTCGGGGCAGGACAGGGGGAGGATGCGGTCATGGAGTTAATCAGCTGCAGAGTGGAGGGAGGCGGGGTTAAGGTTGCGGAGGTTACGGCTGGTAGTAGTGTGACATTTGGAGGGGTAGGCGTTGGAGGACGAGGAGACAGAGAAGGTGATCAGGTTGTGGTCAGAGAGAGGGAAGGGGGTGTTAGTGAGGTTGTGGGGAGCGCAGCGGTTGGAGAAGACGAGATCAAGGATATTACCGTCAGAGTGGGTGGTGGATTGTATGCACTGTGCAAGTGTAAAGGAGGAGGTTAAGTGGAGGAGACGGGCTGTGTCCAGGTTGTCGAGGTTGACAGGGATGTTGAAATCCCCAAGGATGATGGTGGGTAGCTCAGGAGGAGAGGAAGAAGGGTAGCCAGGAGGAGAAGTCATCCAGGAAGCGGGGTATGGATCCAGGAGGCCGGTATATCACAGCAATCTTCAGGGGGGTTGGGGAGAATAGTCGGACGCAGTGGGCCTCGAAGGAGGAGAAGGATAGGGAGGGGGGGGTTTGGGAGGACTCGGAAGGTGCTCTGCGGTGACAGGAGCAGACCAACCCCACCACCTTTACGACCGTTGGGCCTGGGTGAGTGGGTCCAGGTGAGACCTCCGTAGGAGAGTGCAGCAGGGGAGGTAGAGTCAGTGGCCTGGATCCAGGTTTCAGTGATCGCTAGGAGGTTGAGGGAGCGGGAAACAAAGAGGTCGTGGATGGCGGTAAGCTTGTTTACTAAGTTGAGGCGGGACGTGGAGGCGGGAGGGTGTTTTATATATTTATATATATATATATATATATATATATATATATATATATATATATATATATATATATATATATATATATATATTTATTTAGACAGAGAGAGATTATATAATTTCTCTCTCGGTCACTCTGTTCTCTCCTACTATTCGAATGTTTTGTTAGCACCATGAGCACAGCAGTTCAACTGATTGGCTCCTTGTGCGGTTTCACACCTTCAGAGGCTGATACGAAGTCAAATTCAGATACTGCCTACATTACAAAAAAAAATAATGTAATGGTGTATTTATAAATACAGATTTGCATTAATTTGGGTCTCATATCTGCCTGAATTTCAGCTTTAATCCAAAATGGATGGAGCCAAATAAGGAAAAAGTCAAAACACAAAACAGAACATCTGCTAATCTCCAAAACATTTGTAGCAATGTACGCATGTTTGTGATCTACTCCTGCTGTGCTGGAAGGCTGCAGACCATTAGGAGGGTGACAAAGCCATTCAGAGAATGCAGCGTCACACACAATTGAGGAGATTTACTGGTGCGCACAGATTAAAGTGCAGCTCTGCATAGTAACCAATCAGCTTTCAGGTTTTATTGTCAAAGCTTAAATTGAACAAGCTGAAGTTAGAATCTGGTGCAGCTGTGCATGGCAGCCAATCAGCTTCTGAGTGCACTGGGTTTAGTAAATCTCCCCAATGTACCACTGTGTCAGTATGTGGCTGCTCTTTAACCACTTGCCCTCCTGAGGATTTACCCCCCCCCCCTTCCTGACCAGGCCATTTTTTGCGTTACGGCGCTGCGTTACTTTGACAATTGCGTGGTCTTGCAACGCTGCACCCAAATGAAATGCGCTCTCATTTTCCCGCCACAAATTGAGCTTTCCTTCAGTGGTATTTGATCACCTGTGTATTTTTTTTATTTTTTGCGCTATTTATAAAAAAAAACAAAAAAAAAAAAAAACCTGACAATTTTGAGGAAAAGAGAACATTTTTGACTTTTTTTTGCTATTAAACATGTCCAGTAACAAAAAAAAAAAAAAAATGTAATCATAAAGTTAGGCCAAAGTGTATTTTGCTAGATGTCTTTGCTAAAACAAAATCCCAATACGTGTAAATGAATTGTTTTACGTGAAAGTTATAGCATTTACAAATGGCAGTATAGATACCAGAATTTTTTTTTTTTAAACTAGTAATGGAGGCGATCAGCGACTTCTAGCAGGACTGCGGTGGGCACTCAGACACTGAGGGGAGCTGACTTGGTGTCACTGACACCCCCAGTGTCACCGATACAGTGATCGGTGCTAAAAAAAAAAAAAAAAAAAAAAAAAAAAAAAAAGCACAGGTTAATAAAATGTGAACTTATTTTTTTCTACAGGAGCCGGCACAGTATTACACCAGCAATCAGCAGATCACAGATACAATCAGAGGCGTCCCTAAGGTTGGTATGACCCAGTGCAGTAACACTTGGTGACACTCCCTCTGACGATCCCCGCAGAATGGATCGAATTTGCAGATTGAGTATAATGGATAGGACTCTGATCCATTATGCTCAATCCCCAGATCCGATCCATCCTGCGGGGATCGTTGGCTTTTACAACTTACCTTTTCTTGGAGCGGTACCGGTGTCATCCCGTATAGGTTGCATGCCAACGATCCCCGAAGGATGGTTCGGATCTGAGGATTGAGCATAATGAATTGGAGTCTGATCCTTTATGCTCCCCAATCCACAGATCTGATCCATCCTGTAGGTATCGTCGGCATGCAACCTATACGGGGTGATACCGGACCTGCTCCAAGAAAAAAAGTAAGTTGTAAAGAAAGCGGACGAATCACACAGGATGGATTGGATCCATCCTGCGGGGATCGTCGGCTTGCTTTACAACTTACCTTTTCGTGGAGCGGGTCCAGTGTCACCCGGTGTGGTTGGTGCCACCCGGTGCGGGCCGCACCTGCCTCAAGACGCCACTGGATACAATGCAAGCTGAAGAAATGTGAATGGACTAGGAGTGCATTGATCAACCTGCTTGCAGTCCATTGAAACTACAAGTCTAACGCGGTGGCTTGTAGTTCCTTCACAGATCCCTGTGAATGAATGAATGAATGAATGGATGGATGGAGCAGCTGTGCGGGCAGAGCCTGGCACAGCTGCACTGATTTTAATGTGGCAGCAGGTATGGGGGAGAAGAAACCCTGTCTTCCGCTACAGGGAAGGGAGAGGTGAGGAAAAGATGTAACATGTTCAAACAGTGAACTTTTCCTTGGGATAAAAAAAAATTAAAAAAAACCTAGCAAGTAAGAATGCATTGGCAAGGACCATCCTGAGCGCCCTTCCAGATATAAGCCTACCAGCCCACCTAAATGCCTCCTAGTTTTTACATCTTTCAGCATAAAGGAACATTCACTATATGCTGGATTTAAATGTTCAGCTGGTGTTTGGCAACTAAAGGTAAAAAAGGAGAACACACCACTCTTGAAAAAGACACAAATTAACAAAATTTAATTTGTAATTTTTATTTTCTGGTAGAGTTAAATCAGCCTCTCAACCATGGTGCCCAGGCACCCTGGGGTACCTTGAGGTTTTGGCAAAATGTCTAAAAATTGCCCAAAACTTGTATTCAAGCCAGCGGGTGGAACAAGACTGCCTTTTAGTTACACAAAGTCGCAGGTTTTCATTGCACACCATTTATGACCTTCTAGCCACCGGTGTCCTGACAACCAATGATGTCATCAGTTGAGAAGGAGGATGTCAGCTGCCTATACAGCATCCTAGTTTGACCCTCCCAATCAATGCCGGGACCACATTAGGTTAGTGATGGAGAAAAACTGAGGGGGAAGAGGAACATTGGAATACTACTCAGTACCAGTGTGCAAAAGTGTATTGGCTCTGGAAGAATAAATCGCCTAACGTTGGGTGTCCTACATGTGTGGATGTTGCTGCGTTATATAAAACTATTAGAATAGTTTTTCACATTTCAGAATGGGGTGTCCTTTTAAGATTCAGGATAGTCTCAAGGCACCCTTTAAAAATTATGGACAGTCTTGCGGCACCCCATTTTAGAATGGGGTGCTGCAAGACTGTCCATAATTTTAAAGGGTGTCTTGATTGAAAAAAGGTTGAGAAACACAGAGTTAGATCATAATCTTACAAATACAGCCATATCGGGTGAATAATCTCATACTATTTGGATGTCTTATGCTACAGAACTGTAAGATCATGAGAATCTACAGATGAAGCGAATAAGTAACCAATTCAGGCTTCAGAGAGACAGAACTTCTAGTAGGTGGTCATGGGCAAGTGAAGTCTTTCATCTTCCAATACTAGTACATAAGACAATTTTCCAGACACACCAACAGTTACAATCCCCCAAAAACTGGGAGGACATTTTCATGAGATAGGATAAAATGGACGTGCACAATGCATGTCATCTGCCACAGCAACTTGTGTTCTGCCAAATTCTGAGAGAGACATTCCATGACACATGGCAATGGGCAGAATGGACGACTACCCTGCAAAAAGAGGGACACTTCATTTTCTGCACTTTTATTAATGAATAGTTGAACAAAGCCATTGTACCTTCTTCAAAAAGTGTTTTTTCTTTTTAAACATTTAATACATTTCTGACCTTGGCCTACATATTGGCATATTTGAATCCTGAGAAGTCAAAATGAAAAGTAAAAAAACTTTACAGATCTGTATATGACCAACAAAAAACAATCCCTTTTTAACCAGCAAAGCATTTTCAGCAGCCTGCATGCAGGTTAATACCATTGATTATTCGTATTTTGATGGTAGTGTAGCAGACCCCTGATCTGCAGCCATTTCACACAAGGGGGCTTAAGAGTGATTTTCTCATTCAAAAGCCGAGGATAGAGGCACGTAATGGACGATGACCAGTGTTTATTCATGCGCACAGACATTGCTCTCATTAGATAAACTGACCTATTGTTTGTTCGGTTTTGGCTTCACGGCCTACGTGCTTTATTGGGATACCAATGATGAGGATGTCATACTTCTCTGCAATTACTGGGCAAGTGACAAGTTCATTGCCCTTTACAGAGGATGGAAGCCAAGGGAGCCTGTTTATAACAGTTGTCATTCACCTATGATTCATTTTATAAAAACTTTCCCAAACTCCAAATACAGTACTGATTCTAAAATTTGGACATAGAAGGCATGGATTGCTTTTATCAAGCCATCTGTAACAGGCACGGTTTGTGATTATCAGGCTCAACTGCAAAGAGGAAGATGGCGAGTGCCCTATGCTGGCCATACACCAGTAGATTTTCACTTGAACGTTCTTACATTTAAATTAAATTCTACAGGAATATGGCCTCTCGTCATCAGTGCGTCAACTAATTTTGTTTGAAAGCCCTTCAAACTTTGTCCAGAACTCTTGAATGAAATCCCAGAATGTATTAAAACAGGCATGCCTAGAACACTTACATTACAATATGTCCAAAATTTTTCCCTGAACAAAAACCGCATTCACAATTAGTTCCACTCATTTGAGAAAAATTTTCCATCCTGCTCCTACAAAACGTCTCATTGCTATGGTGGAAAATGAACACTGATTTGACCCCATTTACCATTAGAAAAATCACATGAACGTTCCAAAAATGAAAAATTTCACACAACATTCTACTGGTGTATGGCCAACTTTAGGCAGATAACACTCATTGCCAGAGGAAAGAAAAAAACGAACAGAGGGTGCACAGGCCTAGTGCATTACCATAAAAAATGTTTAATAAAAAATAAATAAAGTAGGTGTTGTACTCACAAACAACAATATAGTCAAGGCACATAATAAAGAACAGCTGGGTCAACACCGCGCTGAGTAACAGTCCGCAATAGGGAGTGTAGACATCCAATAGGCTGACCCGTTTTGAGGATTTGCCTTTTCCTCAGAGCCAACTGACCAAATGTCTGCTCCCTCTTTTATATGCTCACTACTAGTTGAACCAAAAGGTCACATGGGCCGTCCTGGACACTCCCCTATGCAGGCGGAGAAGTCACAGGGGCAATTGACACAGTATAACACAAAAGATCTATAAAACACACATATATAAATATATATGTATAAATAAAACCATTGAAGCTAGTGACAATCATAAAATCATATGAACCATCAGAAGTGTGCAAATGAAAAATAAATAAGTAAAAAGCCACACATATATATTAAATATTAAAAATCCTTCCCTGGTGATGCACTGCACGCCTTTAAATAAATGGATGGATGAACGACGCTACGAAGCTGCCTAGTGCTCTGCTTGCCATAGACAACCATGGGGCATGGATTTAATGAAGAGAGTAGATCTGAAACTCAGCAGAGACACTTATTAATTCATAGAAATGCAGCCTACAGGGTGTGTACTATCATTCTAGTATAGTCATATGTGATGAAACTTAGGCATGTGTGGCAATGCAGTGCACCATGGATGGATATGCATATGCGATACTATATACAAGAACAAAGGAGATAAATCACTGGTATAAACAAATGTTGATATAAAACGTTACAAAAAAAACTTCTTAATAAAGTTTAAATAAAGTGAAATAAGTATTATTACAATATAGTATAATATCTGGTAAAATTGGTATAGTGTATGGTATACGTGTGTATGCATAAACATGGAAGCATAAGAAATATAAATAAAGAGGAAATTTAAAAAAAAAAAAAAAAAATTGTATAAAAAAAAGTGTAAAAGATATATGTGTGTGTTATATATAAAAATTATATAGATGTCAAAGGTGTTATGGAGCAAGCACTTGCATGACGAGAAAGCAGTGCTCGGAGAGAGCTCACTGGACCACATGCATGCGCACATGTGTGTAACACGTTCATATGAGTAACTGCTTTCTTGTAAAAAAAAAAAAAAAAAAGTATATACATACATACACACACACACACACACACACACGGAAACTGAATGAAAAAATGGGTGACCAATGAATGACCCATAGACACAGGTGCCTGGGAATGCGGTCGAACGCCTAAGGGTGACATAATAAATGTGAAGTGAGCAACCTAATGTGTAAGGATGCAGGGTAATAGTAGCTATACTGATGATGCTATAGTAATCATAGCTGATGAAAATGAGTATATTTAAAGCATACATCTGTAGTGGATGGTATACCCACTATAGGTCACAAGGGAAATGATGGAAGTAGCACTAAAGAGGGGGGGAGTGAGGGAAAAAAAAAAAAAAAAAAGGAGGAGGAGGAGGAGGGGAGGGGGTTTGGAAGAGAGACAAAAAAGTTTGCGAGTAGGACTCTAGGGAATATGTACAGCTAAGCAGAAGGTACCTATGCATAACGGGGGGTCAGTAATGTATGACCCCATGTATCTCAAGATCTTCATTAAGCCCAGTGGGTGAGAGGGAACCCAGAGTAAAGATCCAATAGGTCTCCCTCTTGCATAGTCTCTGGAATTTTCTTCCACCATCTGAATCTCCTGTGATGGATTTAATCCCAAATACTTTCATGCCTGATGGGTCACCACCGTGTGCCTCCCAGAAGTGCCGTGGTACGGAATATTTGTATTTGCCTTTATTGTTCTCCTTGTGATTAATGTTACATTTGTGTTCGCCAAACCTGACCCTCAAGGGACGCATGGTCCTGCCAACATATAGGAGGCCACAGGGGCAGATGAGCCCATAGATCACGAAGGAAGTGCCACAGTTGATGAACTGCTTAATCTTCTATGTACGGCCATTGGTGCCAGCCACCTCTTTCTTTCTGTGGCACATGTATTGGCAAGTTGCACAATTGCTCACACCGCATTTGAAACTGCCCCTTTGATCAAACAGGGCAGACCAAGGATTGACCGTATTACTGGCACCAGCAAGAGGCTTCTTAATTCTACTGGGTGCTATGTGACTCCTGAGATCCCTAGGTTTCCTGAACACAATTTCGGGTCTGGGGGCAAGGCTCTGACCAAGGACTGGGTCCTGCTTAAGAATTTTCCAATGCTTTTGAATGCTTTGCTGTATGTCGAAGGCTTTAGTATTGAACCTGGTGCAAAACCGGACCTGGTTATTAAATCTATTGTTGGGGTCTTTAGTGGCTTTCTTGGCAGCTGTGTGTGGTATATGCAGTGGACTCTCTTCATATTGGCCCCAATACTTCTGGTATGCTTCCTCGATGTGGACCTCACTGTAGCCTTTTTCTAGGAACTTGGTCCTCAAGATGGCGCTCTGTTCCTCATAGTCACCTCTGGTGGTGCATGTTCTCCTCAACCTGCAATACTGACCAAAAAGGACATTTACTGATCCATTTGGGGTGGTGATGGCTACTAGCGTGCAAGTAAGAATTGCCTGCACTAGGCTTAAAATGCGTTTTAGAGCAGATGTTGCCATCAGAGTCTGTCCATAATTCAAGATCTAGGAATACCAGACTGTTGGCATCCACCACATGTGTGAAGCCTATTCCAAAGGGGTTATTTTGGCAGTGTGCAAGAAACCCATCCAGATCCTCGACTGTTACTCAGCGCAGTGTTGACCCAGCTGTTCTTTATGATGTGCCTTGACTATATTGTCGTTTGCGAGTACAACACCTACTTTAGTGCATTACCATAAAAATGTTTAATAAAAAATAGACTAGGTCTGTGCGCCCTCTGTTTTTTCTTTCCTCATTCAGTATATTTGGATTCCCCTGGTCTTTTTGAGGGCAGCAAGGTGTGCATGTTCCAGGACATTCTTAATGTGGCTGTAGCCTGCATCGAGTCCATCCCCAAGCGCAGGAGCATTTGTTTGCGCTGGTTCTTTCTACACTCATTGCCAACCGGTCTTTATTTAGCGTCTTGATATACACGAGCACCTTTTCTTCAAGGCATACGTATCCACAGACTTAAAACTGCACTTCAAAAAACACACTATATACTCCCCTATGCTATGTCCCCACGTGTATTTTCGTAGGTGAAGATTCATAATCATAAGCTGCATCCAGGCCCACCAACCAGTCTTTTTACCACCTCTTCCATTGTGACATCATGATGCCACTTTTTCAAGCCCTCTGACATTTTTGCTTTCCAATGGCTGTACAAAATGTCACCAGGGAGTTGGAAGAGCACTCAAAGAGGTCCATTATAGTCCAGAAGAAAAAAAAAATTGACTTCTGTATTTTTTTTTTTTTTTTTAATAATTTAAAAAGACTATCCTTTACCCTCTACCTCCTCTAAGTAAATGATAGATGGTAGAGGGGGCATTATCCTAAAATGTGATTGGATAGTACATAAAATGCATATGGAAAAAAGGTACTGTACATGTCCATTATGCTCAATGGTAAATTTATCCATGTCCTGCTCTTGAAGTTGAAGTCATCTGCTCTTAAAAACTGCCTGTAGCAAAAACTACATGAAATATAAGGAATGCTTCCCTTTCTCAAAGCAAAGCTAAGAATTTCATCTACACAGCAAACCACAGTCTTTTTTAAAAAAAAAAAAAATATATAGCCCATGTCAATATGTGCAGTTATTTTTACAGCAAGTAAACTCTTTTTGAAGGACTTGGACCATTTCCCAGTAGGCTCTCAGATTCTTCTGCATCTCATTCCCTAAGCTTTATTACACAAGTCTGAACTCTAGGTTCTTGCTTGTCCAGAAAAGAAGCCTCCCCAGATGGAAAAGCAAATACAGCCCCAAGATCCCATTTGCCAGCATTATATTTCCAGGGAAAATCAACTTGGTTGCTTATTGTGAAAATGTGTGCTGTGATAGCACGCATAGTCAAAAAGCCGCAGGGCCCTGGTGCTGAACTGGTGGTCCCTTATATCTGGTCCAACATCTTTTGATGGCTCTTCTCACCCCAATTACAACCAGCAGATGGCAAGCATACATCTGGTACTACATCTGTGCTGTACAGAGATGAATACTTGGCGAGGAGGAGTTGTGTCCCTCTTCTGCTAGAGACAGCACCCTCTAATCTTCAGTATGAAGCAGCCGTCAACAAGTGCAAAAGCTAGAGCTGGAGTTTATTAGATAGCACAGCATGCATTGCACACATTAAAACAAAGAAGCTCCTTATAGCAGTGTATCGGAATTTACTGACTTAAACTCCAGCCTGTAATGAAGCATGAGCTCCGATCAGCACTAGAGTACTGTTAGCCCAGGCTGCAGGATAACGTAGTCCCCAGTAAATCTGCGAGACTAGTACCAGGCATAATTGAAGTACTGCAAATAAGCTACTTTTTCTTTTTAGAGGTGGAAGAATTAAGTGTAGGGTACGGGGGTGTTATTCCCTTAGGGGCATGTAAATGGTGACTTGCATTCACCAGATGTCCTCAGTCTTCTAACGCAGAAGTTTGAGGACATTAAGAGGAATCACTATGGGAGACAGTGCGGGAAAGGTGGTGAGAATTACAACTCCAGGCAAAATAGAAAATAAATTGTTTTAAAGAAACTGTGGTTGTGTCACTTTTTTTAATACCTCCAGCTTTTCAATGTATTCTTACATGCTGAACCTACCAGAAAGGTGTATCCAAAAGCATTTCCTTTCTTAGGGTGACAACGCTTAAATTAGTCTATAATGTAGTCAGCCTTTCTTGCACCCTTTTTGCTACAAGCAACCATTGAATGTCTCAGAGCACTGGCACATTCCAAGGAAGTCACTGTACTAGACTCATTCTGCTATGACTGGGAGTGTTCATGTGTTCACAAATGTCGAAGCCCAGACAAAGTCTACAGCCCTGGTGCCCAAACTGCAGACTTTTGACTCCTTTTGCGTGGCCCCCTGGGACCCCACGTACATTAACCTGAGCTACCTATTGCCCTGTAATAGCAGTGATCTCTAGCAGTCTCATGTATTGTGTCACCAGTCCAGGGCCATGGATAAGGGGGTACCACCAGCCCTCCTGTACGGGGCCCAGACCAGTAGGGGAGCTCAGACAGCTGAGTGAATTGGATGTGGCTGGAGGGGTGATCGGCATGACAGGGTAGGGAGGCATTTACTGGAACCTACCCCCTGTATGGCTCTCTCTGCAGCAGCTGAAAGCTGGCTTCTTCTCCTCTCCCTCCCACTGGCTTTCAGCTGCTGCAGAGAGCCATACAGGGAATTGGTTCCAGTAATTGCCCCCTCCCCATTGCACCCATCACCCTCCCCTGCTGTCCAGGCCCCCCTTTGTGCCCCCACCCCCACATTGCTACCGGCTTCTTTCCTCTCCTTCCCACTGGCAGCTGCACGCGCACAATAGGATTTGGGGGGGGGGGGGGCTGTCAGGTTAGCTGTATGGGGCCCTGTGGTTTCCAACACCAGCCCTGCTCCAGTCTATGACTTCTTTAAAGCGAAGGTCCACCCAAAAGAGGAAGTTCCGCTTTAAGGCTTTGTCCCCTGCTCCCTGTTGAGAATTGGCACCTTTGAGGAGCAGGGAGGACGGATACCCAAATTTGACAGGTATCCACTCCCACTTCCGGTGCGATCACCTAAGGCAATTGGAAGTGGAATCTGTTAGCTGCCCCCCCCTCCCTCTCTCTCCATAGTCATCTGGGACGCATGAAAGGTCCCAGAAGACTACGGGAATATTCACAAAGCACAGTGATACTCGCGCATGTGCAGTGGGCATCCGGCTGTGAAGCCGAAAGCTGTCACAGCCAGGTGCCCACACTGAAGATTCCGGAGCTGAGGAGACAGGACGGTCGGTCAAACCGGCCAGTGTGAGGACACCGCGGGATCGAGAGTAGGTGAGTGTCCGTTTTTTAAAACAGTGACTTTTTTTGTTCCCACTGGACCTCCGCTTTAATCATGTCCCCAGTTTCCAACAACTATTTTAGCATGATCCCCTTCAACAAGTCCTAGCATGTTCGTGCCTAACCATCTCCTCTGGCATGTCTGCAGTCTGACATGTACATATTTGGTCAATGATGTCATATGGCCATTGTCACCAGGTAGGCCCAGTCATTTTTTGTGACCTAATTTGACCCCACCCTTTATTTAAATAGTGAGGGGAAGCAGAGATATTAATAGACAATGGCAAGCGGTGGGTGCAGTTTGGTGTTGGTAGGATTTTGTTTTCCTTTACGGGTCAGTGCCCCATCGTTCATGATGATTGAAGAGACTTGATAAAGCGCATACACACGAAACTTGTTGTCATGGTTACCAGCCAAGCTAGTTAGTCATACTTCTGTCAGTGACATCACTTCCGCAGCACCGCAATCCCTGGCCGGTGTAGGAACACACTGAAGACACCATCTCTTCACGGCCTGGGGACGCAGGTGAGCGGACATTCTATTTTCACAGCCTGGGTCTTACCGTTACCGTGGATGTTTGGACATATTTATGAAGATTTTGCACAATAAAGATACCTCTATGTGAGGTTTTTTTTCTTTTTCAAAGCCAGTGTCTTCTCAGCGCTGATCTTTGGCATTTATCCATCACTTCCTTCAGTGTGACATTAGCAGCAGTGGACAAATGGCCCCCACATTTAGGCCTAGCACTTGGACTTCTTGTTTTAACGTAAATTGGAGGACTTTTTTTGCTTTGTTTTTATAAAGTACTTGTCAAAAGTTTCCATGTGATTTGTTGGTGAGCGAGTAGAGGTCCTATGCAACCCATAATCATTCACATATGGGGGGGGTTAGTTGGGATCTGAGAGTCCCTTGTTAGGGGGCTTCCAGCAAAGGCACCCCTCAACTGTGGGGGGCAGAAGCCCATCATCAGCCTGAGTTCCCCCCTGGCAAAGTGCTCCCCCTTGAGGGCATGTGCCTTGGTATTGTTCGAGGGGGCACCTGCTCATCACCTTTCTTGGCCTTCATGCTCGGATAAGGATCTGGCATGAATTTTGGGGGGGACCTCACACCATTTTTTTTTTTTTTTTTTTATTGACAGGATAATTTGTTTAAATTTTGCTGTCAGCCAGGAATACCCCAGCTGACAGCAGAGATAAGTCACTGGTGTGACTCCTGGCTCTTTAACAGCCAATGAATCAACCCTGCTGGCTGACAACAGGGATGAGTAAAAACACATGAAAAAAGCAACAAAAGTGCAGAAGAAAATGTATGTAGCCGCTCTACATAATCACAGTAAATATCAGGTAAAAATGCAGCCACACTAGTGTGAATCCAGCCTTAAAATAAACACCTAGCACACATCAAGCCCTGACAATATACACGTAGATCATATTTAACATTTAGACAGATTACGCCCATTTATTTCAGGGGCCACCGAATTCAGGATTATGGGGCTCATTGCCATCAATGTTTTCCAGTCTTCTATTGGTCAAGCATAGGAATTCTTTGTTTGGAGTACAATGCACATTACTCAAAGATTGTCCTCAGTGTTTGAGGTCTCTGGTGTATTTCTAAGTGCTTTCACAAATCTTACTGCTCTAAAGGCCAAAATGTTTTCTTCACGGGTTGTACAGAGAACAATGTATTTTTAATAAACACTTAAACTGCTCTTTGTCACAGAAAGGGCGATTACTGTTTTCAGAGACGGTGTTTACAGGCTGCTGCACATTACTTCTCCTGCCAGCTACAAGTTACGAAGAGCCATTCATTTCAATAAAAATCTTCCCATAAGATTATACGCATGAGCATTTAACATAGTTAATACATTTTAAGTGTGTGTAAAAGCTTTCCCCAGGGTAGACATCCAAATGTCCTGAGACTGCTGCTGGGTCCCGCCATCTTGTATATGTCACCAGCCCCAACAGACCGAGAGGTGTCACTTAATGGACGCTCTGTAGTATGTCCCTTCGCTCCTCACCCAGCAGGGAGGGAAAGGCAGAGGAGCAGAGCCAGCACAGAGAATAACTAAACACTCCTAGAAAAGGAGATGGAAATGACGTGCATGGAGGGCAGCGGCTGTGCTAGGAAACCGACTCCTTCTGGACTAGGCACATTTTTTTTAGCAAGTTCAAAAGATCAATGCAAGCAAATTAAAATCATATATGAAAAGGAAGCACAATGGCTAAGTGGTTAGCACTTTTGCCTAGCAGCACTAGAGTTGTTGGTTCGAATCCCAACCACAACACTACCTGCCTGGAGTTTTCATGTTCTCTCTATGCCTGCATGGGTTTCCTCCGGGTACACTGGTTTTCTCCCACACTCCAAAAGACATGCTCCTAAGTTACTTGGCTCCTGTCTATATTGGCCCTAGTATGTGTATGTATGAATGACAGACATTAGATTGTACACCCCTTAAGGGTTAGGGACTGATGTGAATGTACAATATACAGTGGGGAAAATAATTATTTGATCCCCTGCAGATTTTGTAAGTTTGCCTACTTACAAAGAAATGAAGGGTCTATGATTTTTATCATAGGTGTATTTTAAATGATAGAGACAGAAAATCAACCAAAAAAAAAAAAAAAAAAAAAAAAAAAAAACAGAAATAAACACTATACATATGTTATAAATGGAGTTGCATTTCAGTGAGTAAAATAAGTATTTGATCCCGTACCAAGCAACAATACTTCTGGCTCCCATAGACTGGCTATGTGTTCATGCTGTACAAAGATTAGTTCTGTAAATACAAGAAGGTGCTCCTAACGACAACTCGTTAGGTGTATTAGTAAAAAAAAAAAAAAAAAGACCTGTCCACAGAATTGCTTCCCTTCAAACCTCACCACCATGGGCAAATGACCAAAGAGCTGACAAGGGACGTCAGGGGCAATATTGTAGACTTGCACAAGGCTGGAATGGGCTACAAGACCATCAGCAAGAAGCTTGGTGCAGAGGACACAACTGTTTGAGGGCGATGGAGCGATTATTTGCAAATGGAAGAAATACAAAATAACCATCAATCTGGAGCTCCATGCAAGATTTCGCCTCCTGGGGGTAAGGATGATCATGAGAAAAGTGAGGGATCAGCCCAGAACTACATGGGAGGAGCTTGTGAAGGATCTCAAGCAGTTGGGAACACAGTCACCAAACAAACCATTGGTAACACAATACGCCACCATGGATTGAAATCCTGCAGCACCCGCAAGGTCCCTCTCCTCAAGAAGGCCCATCTGAAGTTTGCCAATGAACATCTATATGATTCAGAGAAGGATTGGGAGAAAGGGCTGTGGTCAGATGAGATGTGATCAAAATTAAGCTCTTTGGCATTAACTCGACTCACCATATTTGGAGGAAGAAAAAAAAATGCTATCACCTTAAGAATCTCCTCCCTACAGTCAAGCATGGAGGTGGAAACATCATACTTCAGGGCTTCTTCTCTGCTAAAAAGGTACAGGCTAACTTTGCCATACTGAGGGGCCAAAGGACAGGGCCATGTAAAATCTTGGATAAGTGAACCAAAATTATTATTATACAGTATTTATATAGTGCCAACGGTTTGCTCAGCACTGTACACAAAATCCCTCCTGAGATGTGTGCATACCTGGTAACCAACTACAAGAAACATCTTACCTCTCTGTGTCGTATTTTACAGAGAGAGAGACAGAATATCAACCAAAAATCCAGAAAAAAAAATGATAAAAATTATAGACCCTTCATTTCTTTGTAAGTGAGCAAACTTACAAAATCTGCAGGGGATCAAATAATTATTTTCCCCACTGTATGTAAAGCTCTGCAATAAATTGACAGAGCTATACAAGTACCTGTAAAAAAAAAAAAAAAAAAAAAAAATAAGCTGGTTTACTTTAGTGGCAGCTCTGAGTGCTAGAGCAAAGTTTCTCAACCTTATAATTTTTTTTTTTAATTTCTGAGCATCTTATACTTTGCTGCAAATAAAAAAAAATAAAACAAATCTATCACATTCACCTAGCTGGATGCAGCATTGATCCATGCTGCATCTGTCCCCCACCAGGGGAGAAACATTTTGAGGCACCTGCTCTAAAATGTTATCTATGGGAAACCTGAGCTTGGGAAATGCACACAACCACCTTGATGAAATTAAATTTTGTGCAGCACCCTCCTAGCTTAGCTAGGGGAGCTAGATCCTGATGACTAGTGAGGAGCTGATTAGCAGCTCAGGCAAGGTACTCAGAGGGGTCAAATTCTGGTCAGGACTGAGAGACTCTGTAGACAAGCCCCCCTGGAATTTCCGCCTGCTCTGAGGTTTTCGGAGCAGAGCCTTGGAAGCAGTGGGTGGCTTTGAGAAGTGGTTGGCTGCACTTTTGTGGGACCTCAGCCAATCCCCAACAGAAGGCTTGGCAAGGGGCTGGACTCCCTTAGGTATTGGAGCCTGCTCAGTAGCAGGAGAGTCAGGTGGAAAAAGGAGAGAGGAAGATATGAGGCAGAAGGAGGAAGGCTGCCAGGAGGCCTAGTGGGGTGGGGCCTGCCTGCGAGCTTGGAGCTGGAAAAGAGTAAAACTCAGGAATTACAGGCCCCCTGAGAGAGGACCACCTGTATGGCAGGAAAGGAGCAGCCCAGCTGATAGGCCTGGTAGCAGCAGCCATTCTGCAAGCAGTACAGGAGAGGATCTTCGTGCTTACATCTGCACCCTCTGGGCAGATGGAGAGGGCTAATCTGGTTCCCCACCAGAGTGCTTCTTTCCCTAAGTGACTGTTCTCCACTTAAAAGGAACAGGAGCTTGATCCCCTGCTCAGAAGAAATTCTCCAGATTGCTGGGTGAAGAAGAGTTCATCTAGGGTCTGGGGTGGGACAACTGGAGCTGCTGGCTAGCACTCCAACAGAGACTGCATCAGAGAAGAGAAGCTGTGAATAGTTCAGAAAGTTGTCCTCTCCTTATTTCTGGCAGTGGCCCTGCATGCCTCCTGCCCTGGATTAGTGTCATGAGTTGCCACAGTGCAGGTGGGATAGCCACAAACATAGCAACAAATGATGCCGTGCGCACTGCCCTAGAGCAACATTGGTTTATAATGGTGCTGGTGGCTGGCCCACCTGCTCTATGACAACTCAACGCTGGTCCAGAACAAAAAAAAGGGTCCCATACATGTAGCCCTTCAGAACACAAACGGCACCCTGGATGAGAAACCCTGTGGTAGAGATGTGTAAATCTTACAATACAATGGAAAAAAATATTTTGGCAGGTAAAAACAGCCCTTTTTTCCTATCTAAGCCTGTAGTATACTTTAATGTCAAACTCTCATAATTTTTAAAAAGAAGTAGCATGAGTGCTAAAATGCAGAAACAGACACCGGTCCGTGTACAGTATGTACTGTATATCCCTGGTTTGTGTGTATTGGCCTGTTCTGTACTGAAAAGCTACTTGTGAAGTTCCTGACAGCTCTGACCTTTAGAAGATATACAATGCTAGTTTGTTGGATCACTTTACCAAACTAATCGCATCTTACTGTTATGCATGAAAGATAGCAGGCAAACCGCAAATGGAGGGAGTAATTACTTTCCTACAATATATTTACACTCGCTATTAATTTCCTGCTAATGTCATCCAGTTTTCTTACTTTAAAATATAACCTGGGAACAGCTTAAGAGATACTACAGGCAGCAAGTTAGCTAATGTTAAGCAGGAAACATTGCAAATGGGCTAAAGTTAGAGAATGCACGCTGTTTAACTGCTTCCCAACCGCCCTATAGCAGAACTACTGCCAACGGGCGGCAGGGCTGCGCAAAATCACACACACACACACACACACACACACACACACACACACATACATACATACACACACATATATACACACACACACGTTAGTTTGTATTTCAAGGTAGGAGGCGGCTACAGCTGTCGATCACCAGGTCCCAGCCGGAGATTCCCCGCCAGTATTCAGCAATTGCCGAAGAACACTAACAGGGGAGAGGTCTGTATGTAAACAATACAGTTCTTTCCTCTGTCAGCACCAGCATTGCTGCTTTGTATTGCTCTGCATAGCATGCTTACACAGTAAATCACACACAGCACAGTTTGTAAAACAGCACACAGTTAACCCTTTGATCACCCCAGATGTTAACCCCTTCTTACCCAGTGTCTATAGTACAGTGTCAGTGCTTTTTATTAGCACCCCCCTGTTTCGGAATGCCCACCGCAGCCCCGCTATAAGTTGCTGACCGCGCCATAACTGGTATAAAAAAAAAAAATATTATACATACACACACACACACACACACACCACCATTTGTAGACGCTATAACTTTCATGTGAACCAATTAATTTACATGTATTGGGATTTTTTTTTTAGCAAAGACATGTAGCAGAATACATCTTGGCCTAAATTTATGATGAAATGCGAAATTTTATTTATTTATTGGATAGGTTTTATAGCACAAAGTCAAAAATAATTTTTTTTCCCCAAAATGGTCAGTTTTTATTTATAGCACAAAAAAAAAAAAAAAAAAACAGAGGCGATCAAATACCACCAAAAGAAAGCTCCATTTGTGGGGGGGGGAAAGAGACATTAATTTAATTTGGATGCAGCATTGCATGATCGCGCAATAGTCAGGTAAAGTAATGCAGTGCCGTATCACAAAAAATGGCCAGGTCAGGAAGGGGGGGGTAAATCCTCTGGAGGGTAGGTGGTTAAAAATGTCATTAGAATGATGATGGGTGAAAGGGGGGGGGGGGGGGGTAGGAACCAGAGAAGGCAAAAATATAACTTCTTATAACTAAATAGAACTTATAACTAAAATATAGGCAAATAAAACTTCTACTTTTAGAAGTGAAAAACCAAGGAACCGAAAACAAACATGAAACAGTTTAAATCTGATCTGGGAACACAATACGGTGTATACAGTGTGCAGCATCGGATGTGTGACTGAGGTCTTCGTGTGTTGTCTGTACAACCTTTTAAAACAATTCAGCCCATTAGAAAGGGAAAACCTGAAGGCTATCAGACCACGAGAGCTCGCTGACTGATTCCATATTTAGTGGTCAGCAGAGGTGAAGGGTGAGCATTTGATACAGACATTTAATAGTTGTGGTTTGTAGGAGCACACTGAATCACTGCTGTAAGGAGGATAATGAGCTCTGGAAAGACACTAAATCACATTTACTTCACCAAGACATGTAAAATTGAGAAGCTGACAGCTCATTTTATGGCACTTTATGACACTGGATCAGAGATATAAAAGCAGGATGTGTGTCTGTAGAGAGCAGAAAATACAGATATGCCTGCATTGTACTACTTTTCAGATTTGGAATAGTTTGTTACAACATTGATGGAATTTTCTTTAGAATTAGATCCATAGGCAATCATAAGATTGATTTGCAATTACAAGGGTAAAAAAAGGTTTTCCTTCACGTTTTTAGAAAAGACCTGTCTCCATACTTCACACCCTTCTAAGATAGAGGAAAGGAGCCCTTTTAAATTATTTAAGCAATGAATGCACCCATGCCACATCCCCAATTATGAGGATCACATTGAGCACATGAATGATCATTTAAATCCACGTGACCCATTTTACCAAGATCTCCACTCTAAAATGCTAATTTCCATCATTCTAATTCTCCCCCCATTCATCCAGAACAACAATTTTTTTTGTTTTGTTTCTACAGTTCAGCGTGCTCAAAAGCCTCCATTTTTACAGAGACAAGAAGAACATCACCCTGGTTTTAGTGTAGCTGCTATCCCAGGAACCATCAAAAGAATAGACAGCACTGGAGGGGAGGGCCCTGTGCTGCCTCTTTGGGGGTTGGCTACATATACCCAAAAGAGACAGCTAGCTCACGATGTAGGAGAAAAAGATGGTGGCTCAAAATGTGGTTTGCTGCAGTGGAGCTGCAGATACCTACAGATCAGTGATGGATTTCCTGGATGGGTATATTCTTTCTACAACCCAACATCAGAGGAAAGAGGTTCTGAAAACAAACTGGGAAGGTGAAGTTCCTCTTTAAGTGCTCAACACTGGCAGTTAAATGGTATATTATTTCTACAGTTCTTCATAAGTGTTTAAGGGGTATAGAAAGTGGAGAGTCCACAAATAACAGGTAGGAGATGCAAACTCTTGCCAAAAAGACTCTTCACTCTTTCCTAGCATTTTTTTTGTGTGTACACTGCCTGCAGCACATGCACAAAGTAATGACCTCTTCTGGTCTCCTCAGATATCTGCAAGATGCTGAGAATGGAGCCCATATATCTAATGCACATGTAGGAGTTATACCATCAATGGCCACCCAATGGTCAAAGAGTGATGCCAAGCCTCGAAAAGCAGCAAAGAAGGTAGCAGCTTACAATGAACGTGAACCTACTTCTGCTGAAGAAGGGTACACTAGAACATTATGACAAAAAGTATGCTCCCCAACGGGCCCACTTAACTAGAAAGAAGGGGGGGGGGGGGGGGGGGAGAAAGGATTGGTTCCAAAAGACAGGTAAAAAAAACATACAGCATATATGTGTCATGGCCAGGAAAAATAAATAAAAACAGTTTCCAGCCAATTTAAAATCTACCCTGCCACTTTACCTTAAATTACAACTGTAGACAACTAAAAAAATATGTATGTATATATTTAAAAACAAAAAAAATTAAAAACGAGGAAAACCATTAATATACACACACCGGCCACTTTATTATTAGGTACACTTGCTAGTGCCATGAAAATCTCCCCCACACTATTAAACCACCACCAGCCCGAACCATTGATACAAGGCAGGATGGATCCATGCTTTCATGTTTATGCAAAATTCTGACCCTACCATCTGAATGTCTCAGCAACCAGTCTGCCCATTCTCCTCTGACACAAACAAGGCATTTTCATCCACACAACTGCCACTACTGGATAATTTCTCTTTCTCAGACCATACTCTGTAAATCCTAGAGATGGTTGTGTGTGAAAATCCCAGTAGATCAGCAGTTTTTGAAATAGTCAGAACAGCCCATCTGGCACCAACAACCATTCCACGTTCAAAGTCACTTAAATCCCTTATTTTCCCCCATTCTGATGCTCGGTTTGAACTTCAGTAAGTAGTCTACACCACTCTGCAAGCCTAAATGTGTGGAGTTGCTGCCAAGTGATTGGCTGATTAGCAATTGGGGATATCAAGCAATTGAACAAGTGCACCTAATGAAGTGGCCGATGAGTGTATAATATATATATATACATATACATATATATATATATATATACACATATATATATATATATACACACACACATATATACACACACACACACACACACACATACTGTATATGTACTTTCCAGAAACTCATGCACCCCAGGAATGCTACCCCCATGAGGACCGACCTAAAACATCCTCTTTAATTATGCAGTCCTGTACACTCTAACAGACTTCAGAGTGTGGTCAGGCATGCAGATAATATCTACATAAGCCTCTTTAAGGCAAGGGTAATATTGCAGGTGCTGCTAGAACAGAGAATGACAGGTTGGGTGGTATAGCTTCATCGTACTCAATGGGAACTCTATCTCACAGCCAGAGCTGGTGGAGCCATCACACACACGTTCATTCTTTGAATGCCTGCAAACATATTCTAAGCCCATACAAGACTACTGTTCTTATACATAATTTCAGCTATTCTTGTGCCTAATCATTAACAAAGGTCAAACCCTGTGAAGCAATTTCTTACAAGCTGTTGACTTATAAAGAAGCATTACTGCAATTACGCCCAGCATAGCACTTACATATATAATTCAGGAGCTTGGCCCTTATGGGACAGGGTAGTAAGTCTCAATGACAGCTCCACATTCCAGTATAAATAGCAGTGACTTGAGCGAATGCTGTTGACAAGGTGCAAAAGTTTAACTAGAAATTTGAAACAAGGAAAGACCACGGAGCTACTGAGTCACCAGAAATACAGTCTTTAGTATGTGGAGGACAAGCTCGTCTGTCATGTGGATATGGTTTTAGAAGGTAAACATACTGTATGACAAGGTATTTAAGAGGGGCACTCCTGATATTTTTCCAACCATTAAAGAAAAGCTGTCACCAAATGAACTTAAATGTTCAGGGTAATGAGCCTTTAGGAGGTACGTAAAAGTTGTCTTGTGCATACATTTTTTGGCTGTCAAAGGGAAACTACAGCACGTTCCCTCGTAGCACTGACTGAATTATTGTAACCTTTACCTGAAGTTATTTATGATCGTATGTTCACATTTTATTGGCGTTCTGTTCTTTAATGCAGATTTGAGAGTTCCTCTCTAGTGGCTGTGTGTAAATGTAATCAGAAACTCCTTAGTCCAGACATCCACACTCTTCAATTAATTTCTACACTTACTGGTGACTCCCAGCCCTTCTGGACCAATAATTTGCTGTTCCGGGAAGGAGGGTGGGAATTGCTAACAGTATGCTACCCTAGCCAGATTAAATTAACCTGCATTTCCTGCTCTTTGGACAGAAGATTGGCAGCTTTCACAACCCCAAGACTAATGGCTAGAGATTAGCAAACTTCTGAAAAGTTTGGTCAGTTGTGGTTCAGACAAACTTTAAAATTCACAAACCATCGAAATGCAGAAATTTATAAACCAGAACCAATAAAAGTGTCTACTAAAGAACAAAATGATGCAACATTGTGCATAATGGTTTGGAAAGCTCCAGGCAACCCTATCTGATAAGACAGTGGGGCCACTTCCTTCTATCTTGGCATCCCTGGTAGACTTTTGAAAGGAAGACTAAGACTAAAACTCGCCTTTAGTAGATAGTTTAGCAGCCTGAAAAACAAACAAAAAAAAACAAAGATTCCACCATCCACAAAAAGGATGTGGATAGAGGAATTTGCCATCCCGCTGTCTCCCTGCTGAATGGGCCGAATTCTGATCCATCTATCGCCACCTTTATCTAAGGGTGCGTAGGCAACAGCAGAAACGGATAAGGCAGAAAGCTTTTGGAGCAGCCTTTAGTCCCTTTCTTCAAGAAGGATTTTGGAATCTGACATGTCAAAATTAGCGCTGCAATTCAGATTTGCCTTGGGACACCTGAATTAATGAAAATGGGCCCCAATCATAATCAAGTGCAGTGCTGTACAAATAAATATGTAGAATATTCTTAATGAACTGAAAACGGTAATGCAACTTAAATATAAAGTGCAGAAAGGATGTAAATGTTGCCACAATGAATACACTAAATATGTGCATATAAAGTGAAAAAAAAACTATTAAAGCCACAGATGAGTGGTTAAAGTGGAATATATATCAAAAGTCCAGGTGATAACTTGAGGATTGTAGCAGGTGTCGACTCAAAGTGCGCTATTCCTCTATATCTAGAGTGATAGGTGACGTGACTGAAAAATAAATTGCGCACTCACCAGAAGTGCGCAATAAATGCACATTTGAGATCAGTACTAGTCTCAATCGGTCAGCCAGATCACTCAATCACAGGTAAGGTCAGGTTGTTGCTCCCGTTCTCTTCAAGGACCCTCAAACCGGTATCACTGCCTCAGGATAATTCTAAAAAGGCATCTGCGAGTGGTGAAACTCACAGAAAGCCCAAGAATAATGCCACATAGCGTGATACTGTATTTCAAATGGGGTGTTTATTCCACATAGGGTACAAACAAGGAGAATAAAAACCACTGACCATGAAGGTAAAGATGGCCGCCTGGGGAGGCGTGACGTCTGGATTCTGTAGCCCCTTCCCCTTAGGGAGCAACCTGACCTTACCTGTGAATGAGTGATATGGCTGACCGATTAAGACTAGTAGTGATCTCAAATGCACATTTATTGCGCACTGCTGATGAGTGCGCAATTTATTTATTTTCAGTCACATCACCTATCACTCCAGATAGAGGAATAGAGCCCTTTGAGTCAACACCTGCTACAATCCTCAAGTTATCACCTGGACTTTTGATATATATTCCACTTTAACCACTCATCTGTGGCTTTAAAAGTTTTTTTGCACTTTATATGCATATATTTACTGTATTCATTGTGACATTTACATCCTTTGTGCACTTTATATTTAAGTCGCATTACCGGATTCAGTTCATTAGGAATTTTATACACATTTGTACGGCGCTGCACTTTACGATTATTTGCCCTTGGAGGTTCTATGGTACCTTTTTGTGTCCTAGCAGCTGTATAGTACATTAGCGCGCTCTCAAATTTCACCTTACATATCTGGGTCCGAATCATACATCACTCATTTTGAATTAAAATCTACTGGCGACTTCCCTTTCTCCGTTACCATGACATTGATCTCCTCTTTACTGCTGATCCGTGCTCCACCCCCCTTTTATTGTTCTAATGATTGCTGACCCCCTGCTCCACTGCAGCATTTCCCTTGACTAAATATTCTCTGCTCCATCAAACTCTTAAGGTTCAAAAAAAAAAAAAAAAAAAAAAAAAAAAAAAAAAAAAGATTTTGTCCATACTGCACAGCATGGATAAAAGCTGAGGTTGTCATTTTTTGACAGCCTACAACAGCAGCTGTCAGAGTACCTAAACAGCTTGGATGCAGATGCAGTCTATTTTCTCCACTGCAGGTGGCGCTCATCCAGAACGGCAATGCAGCTGGAAGAGGACGTCAAAGGGAAACTAGGTTTCTCTGTGATTCCTTCCGTCCCCGGGGGCAGAGTTCCAGTTGGCTACACTGTTTCCAGGTAACCCTGGTGTCCATCTTGGGTCACGCATAGTCTTTAAGTACCTTCCCCCAGGTTTTGATGTGCATTTGAGAAGTGGCTAGTGTAGGGAGACCATACCCATCTGTCAAGGACAGCACTAGTGGCAGAGAGAGGTCCTGGAGCGGTAGGGAAATCTTAGGGCCTTCATCTGCAACAGCAGAAAGCTCACAGAGTTGCCACCATTACCAGGCGGGGAAATCTCATATTTAGCTCTCAGACTCACCAAAATTAAGGTGTGGGTGTAAACCTAAAAATGACATCAAGAAACAAGCACGGTAGCTACAAGAAACAAGCTTCCAAAGTAGGCAATAATGCACCCAAGCAGAGTAGCTCACATATAAAAACATTTTATTGATTTCCCAATTTAAAAAAAAAAAAAAAAAAAAAAGGGGGCGATATCTGCAGACAATGAATATCATACACAACCACCAAAAACACTATTAAAACCAAAAAGCAATCCAGATTGCAAAATCGTCTATTACCTAAGATGCCTATCTGGATATATATTCAGCTCAGTCTGCAATATTCTGTCCTTATGATATAACCCTGATGGATATTTGCTTTGCATCATAATTACTCGGGATATTTACTTCATAGTGGCCACATCAATCTACATCCAATTTGCTTCATTTGTGACTTCTGGTCTTAAACTATGCACTTCCGAATATAGACACTGATAATCACTACGAACACCCCAGACTCTATGCTGCTAATTACCCTCTTAGGGATTTATTACTATTGCCCAAATATTGCTCCTAATTAGGATCATTAGCATCTGTAATTATATCTCACTATTGTCCACATTGATATACTTTCTTGCACTTTACAAACCAGATTGCTTTTTGGTTGTAATAGTGTTTTAGGTGGTTGTGTATGATATTCACTGTCTGCAGATATCACCCGTTTTTAATTGGAAAATCAATAAAAATATATTTTTATATGTGAGCTACTCTGCTTGGGTGCATTATTACCTACTTTGGTGGATTGCTTCTTGCAGCTACCGCGCTTGTTTCTTTAACAGCGGAAAGCGCCCCTGTTTGGTTGGACCAGCCAGGCCACACTCCGCTCTCCTTGGCAGACGCAGTCTTCAGTTCAGGTTACCTCCCTGGGCTTTAACAAACAATCATTTTTATCCCTATGCAAGCAAAAAAAAAAAGCTTTCAATTTAACTTGTTCGCAGTATGGGGGGGGTAGGGCGAATGGTTTTTATTCATGTTCCCCTCCTAGATGGATGCCAAGAAAGGGTCACGTGAGAGGAATACCCCCTACCCTGGGCAACTAATCAAGGGCCACTTTTCTTCACATGTATGGGGTACCTTTATACTACCATTTTCACCAATCCCTGGGACAAGGCTGAGGCTGCTGTTAGGGAATACTCGACCTTAAGGTGGGCCTCTACTTTTAGAGATGAACATACACCATGTACATTTGCACAACTGTTCAGTTACTCTTGGGTCCCTGTGTAAATTTATATCTTCCCACTGTGTAGCTTCCAATTAGGTGGGCCATGCCAAACACTGACCACCTGTCAAGATGGTACAAGATGGAGACCTCTGCAAAGCAGTTCCGCTCTGGTTGCTATGGGAGACAAAATAGGGAGTGCCGACATCTCCCTCATGGTTAGAGACTGGCTCACCTATAACAGGCACGTTTCCCACAGGCTGCTTGCTGACTGTTCCTTCATTGCACATGACAACCACATGTATAAAACTTACACTAGGATGACTCTTCCTGCGCTAGCTCTTCATACCCCATATGTTACATTACCCAAACCTTAGACCCTATGTGATGGTTACTTACATTACACTCCTTTAACCGCCTCCCTCCCACCATATAAGGAAATGATGGGCGCAAGGTGGTGCTCTCGTTCTGGGAGGGCGTCATTTGACGTCCTCCCACTCTGACCACGCGTGGGCGCGCAGCTTGGTGATTGGTGGTGCGCTGTGTCCCTGGGACACAGCGGATCACCGATCAGCGGAAACAGCCAATGACTTTGGACACAGCTGATCACATGACAGAGCCAATCACAGCTGCTCGCATATAAATAAGGAAGTGCCGGTTATCTGCATTTCTCTAGTCACGCTGAAAGCTCATGAGGAGAGAAGAGCCGGTAATTGGCATTCCTCAGAGGGGACATTTACACTGATCATCAAGGCACTGATTAGTGCCCTGAGGATCAGTGTAGCCCCTCTGTGTCCATCAATGCCAGCTGTCATTGCCCATCAATGCCACATAGTGCCCATCTGAGCTGCCTTTGAGTGCCAATTATCAGTGCCACCTATCAGTGCCATATATGAGTACTGCCTTTCAGTGCCCATCAGTGATGTTTGTGAATGCCCACCAGTGATGCCTGTTAGTACCACCTATCAGTGCCCATCAGTGCAGCCTCATTAACGCACAACAGTGAGAGAAAAATTACTCATTTACAAAATTTTATAACAAAAGAAAAAAATTTAAAAAAAAAAAACGGTCAGGTTTTTGGTTTGTTCATCAAAAAATAAAAAAACCCAGAGGTGATTAAGTACCACCAAAAGAAAGCTATATATGGCTCAAAAAAAAATAAAAATTTCATATGGGTACAGTGATGCATGACCGCGCAATTGTCATTCAAAGTGCAACAGCACTGAAAGCTGAAAATTGGCCTGGGCAGGAAGGGGGTGAAAGTGCCTGGTAAGCAAGTGGTTAATAAACTTCAGACCAGAAAGAATGGCAAAGTTTGACACTTAAAGTGCAAAAGAATACAAAGTTCAGCAAAAGAGCAGTCTTTTTCCCAAGTCCCTAAACCTACTTAGGCCATGTGCTACCCCAGCATACCTGCAAAACGCAGAGCCCATGTGTTTCCAGGTCAAACAATGGCATTCCCCAGCAGCTGGTGTCTTTGGGGGTGTGGCTCTCATCTTCAAAGCTGATAGACCTGCGGCAGGAACCCTTCAACTCTTATGCTGCATTGTGGCTGCCAAGAATTCTCTGGGGCTCTCTTCTCTTTTCCTGTCCCCGGGGCTCTCCGGTCCCAAGCCAACTGTTCTTTTTTTATATCCTCAGAAGCAGTTGGTTGGACCCAAAGATCCCACCAAAAAACCCAGAAACTAAGTTAGGCCCAGCCCTCCTGTCTGGGGCAGCACCTAACCAATTTTAACCTGCCTACAAATTTATCATTAAGAAAGGAAAAATAATGAACAGGAGGTTTCTTAGCTTTCCACTCAATAGCTTTCCCCAAAATGGTTCAGCTGGTGGGCCCATAAATATATGTCCTGTGCTTTCTATGGGCAGCTTTAGGCTACAGGTCTTTCTGCTGTGTTCCTGCCTGCCAGCGTGAAGTTTACAGAAAGGCTTTTTGGGTCACATGGAAACATTTCAAGACAAACAAGCGATAATGGGATTCTCAGGAAAAAAAAGGAAAAAAAAAACAAAAAAAAACAAAAAAAAAAAAAAAAACACTACTGTCTGCAGGATTTAATCTATTTTATTGGACTGACATGAAGGTGTTTGGGGCTAAATGTGATGTGTAAGCTATTTATCCAGCTCACATCTGCTGCTGAGCCATGAATTGGTAAGCGTTGTGGAACTTTATTCGGTGTCTTTATAAAACTTTTTATAGTGGTCCAACAAAGGCAGCTTGTCCTCCCCAGATGTGATTGTGGATTACCAGCAAAATCATCACAGCAGATGTATTAGCCAAGGCTCATGCTCTGCTTTTGTTTAAAGATACATTCTGATCAAAAACCACAATGCAGCATTTAAACTTCTACGAGGGGCAGTGTCTACCAGCTTTGTGGGTTTAGTACTGCTATTAACCATGTGATGGTGGCTCCGCATCTAGATAAATCCCAATGGATGACAGTATATGGAGGGCTTCAAAACCATTTGTGGGAATGCAGATGATGACCCAACTATCCCATTCACAATGTTTCAGCATGTGGTAAGTTACACTTTAATGTGCATTATGTTAAGGCTGCCTGTTAAAGTGGTTGTAAAAGCTCAAGATTCACCTTCATGCATTCTATGCATGAAGGTAAAAAACCTTCTCAGTACAGCAACCCCCCCTAATACTCACCTTAGCCCCCTCACAATTCAGTGATGTGCACTGGAGTCTCGGCTATCCCGGGACTCCCTCTTCTCATTGGCTGAAACAGCAGTGGAAGCCACTGGCTCCCACAGCTGTCAAATCACAGCTAGTGAGATAGTGTGAAGAGAGGGGATGAGGCTGAGCCACGGCTCAGTGTGCGAATGGACACATGGAGCAGCAGCTGAGGAGTTTACAGGCTTGGGTGCCCCCAGAGCAAGCTGCTTGCTATGGGGGCACCTGACAGGAGGTAGGAGCCAGGAGAAGAGGAGGATCTGGGCTGCTCTGTGCAAAACCACTGCACACAGTAGGCAAGTATAGACCAGGGGTTTTTTTGTGTGTTTTTTTCAAATGTAAACCATTAGAATCCCTTTAATTTGAATAGGCCAAGAACACTTTGAAATGAACCGAAAAACAAAACTTGCAATGGTTTTTTTAGTGCAGTACATCACAACACAAGGCATTGCATTACCTTGTGTCGCAGTGAACTGCAATGTAGATGCATTCTGAAAGTGTCTTGGGGTGCCATTCACAAAGAATGGCAGCACAATGTATCAATGTGCACAACATGTATTCTTGTAATTTATTTATTTATTTCAGGTACTTCTATAGCACTGTCAATTTACGCAGCGCTTTACATATATATTGTATATTCACATCAGTCCCTAACCCTCAAGGGGCGTACAATCTAAGGTCCCTAACGTACATTCATATATACACATACTAGGGCCAATTTAGACAGGATCCAATTCACCTACCAGCATGTCTTTGAAGTGTGGGGGGAAACCGGAGTACCCGGAAGAAACCCATGCAGGCACAGGGAGAACATGCAAACTCCAGGCAGGTGGTGCCGTGGTTGGGATTCGAACCAAGGACCCTAGTACTGCCAGGTGGAAGTGCTAACCATTTAGCCACTGTGCTGCCCAATGTAATTTAACCGTGTGAATGGGCCCTTAAAGCAGTCTTAAACCCAAAAGTAAACATTTATATTGCAGCTTGCCAATTCTTAAATGTGGTGGCTGCATTAGTTTTTTTTCTAAGGTTTTTTTTTCCCCCACCTGTTTATCTGGGCCAGCAAGTCTGTCCATTTAACACTGACTGGGGCGCTCACAGTGATCGCCTTTTATGTAAAACCTTTAACCCAAAAAGGGAAAAAAACAAATGGTTTTCTGTAACTGCTTATAAAGTATTAGCTGGCGTCTGGTGTTAGTGTATCTAAATCTGCTAGCCCATCCTGCTGCTGCCTCAGCCAAATCAGGAGCGTGTCTCAGGAGAACCGAGGTCCTCATTGACATCACTGGATCGGGATGGGGTTCAGGTAATTGTTAGGGGGGCTTAGGGGACTGCTACACACAAGATTTTTTTTACCTTCATGTATAGGAAGTAAAAAACCTTGAGCCTTTAGAACCACTTTAATGCCACTGAAACAGTAACACTGGCCACGCACATTAATATTTCTCTAGTGTAGTCTGTGGGCTGCACAACAGAAATCTATGGATTCCCCTTATCCACACTGAACAGTAAAGATGGATAAACCAGCTATTGCAGCCTGACAGCGGATTGGATGCAGACGTAGTTGGGACAGGAATTATTGGCCTGCCTCCTGTAATTTTCAGATCAAAAGATCTGATGTAGGAAAAAGCCAATAGGGCCATCCACAGTTTGGTTCCTGATGCAGACAATGAGATGCAAACAAAAATTTTGCGCTTCGCATGTCCCGCAATATGCAAGCAAAGTACTTGGCCCATGGTTGCAGCACAGCCGCATTCACCTATAGGGGGGAGTTTGACAGATGGTGCCGCCGGTCAAGCTCTGCATGTAGCACTACAATTGCTGCAGTATGGCAATGTGTAGGCATGCAAACGGCACCATGTCTACTTGTAGGTGGGCAGCTGGTGTTATGGCTCCCTGGCCACCTGTGTGAATGGAGCCTTACTGCTGATTGACTCACCTCTGCTGGAAGGCTGTCAAGCATCCACTACTCTTGGTGAAATACTTTCTAAACTTTGTTTTGAATATTCCTTTTGCTAGTTTAAGGTTCCATTCCCTTGTCTTTAATCTCGGCTTCATATTCAAAATATCTGAACCTTATTCACACCCTTAGGTCTACCTGTGACAAATTCTGATTGAATTCTGCCTAATACATTAATTTCCTATGATCTTCAGCTCCATCTATTATTCATAACTCAGTATTTCTCCTGAATAACCTCAAATCAGGAAAAATGCTGTATTATGGCCACTAGATACAGCGGATAATAGAAAATGTATTAAACAAAGTATGGTCAAAATTGCTTACAGATGGAGGAATGCTTGTCACATTCGTCCAACTTTTTTTTAACTACTTCGCTACAGGGCACTTTTAAAAGGCAAATTTGTCTTAGATTTTATCAAATTAAACAATATATAGCAAGAAAATAATAAGAACATCGACAATGGAACGGGTAAAAAACAACAACATAGGTATCAGTATGATCCATGGGGATGAAGGAAGATGAATCCAAACAAATACAAGGGGGGCATCCCCAGATAGGCGATATTCAACAGTAATGAGATAATTCCATAAAACCAAGAGAATACACCCAGAGAGGAAAGAGAGAAAAAGGAGAGGAGAAGAAAAAAAAAAAAAAAAAAAAAAAAAAAGAAGGGAGGGGGGGGGGGGGGAAGAGACACCAGATGTAAAGATATTAAAGGAAGAGAGGAAAGAAAAGACGGGTCCGGCAACAAGTGGAGACAAGATGATCTTCTATCAGTATCCCATCAGAATGGTCCAACCGGTCGCACCCTAATACGGACCACATGATGAACATGCTAGAATGAAAAATACTCGGGGGGGAGTAGGGCTCAACTCCATTCCGGCACGACAGTGGAACACAAATCTCAGAGAGCCGAAGAGGAGGAGAAATGGAGCCAGACCGACCACACCAACTTATGTTTACCGTAGGTATCATTGGCAAATGCCAGCATTTCTTCGATACGCATGGTATCATTAAGTACAGAGACCCACAGTGGAAGAGGCGGGGGAGTTGTCGACTTCCAAAAGAGGCATCAATTGGCGGGCCGCGGATAGAAAGAAGCGCAGAAAATGTTTCTTCTACGCAGCCAGCGAGCCCGGTACTATAGAGAGGAGAGCAATTTCCGGCAAGGGGGCCAAGGACTCATCATAGATCTCGTCATATATAGCAAAGACCTGTCACCAGAAGGATTGGATTAGGTCACAATCTCACCAGATTGTGTACCAGCTGTGTACCAACAGCTTTAGCACAGCACCAGCATAGATTAGATGTAGAAGGAAATATTGTGTCGGGAGAGGGTGTCCCTGTACCATCGAGAAAGGAGCTTAAAGTTCTTTTCTTGTGAATAACAAGAAATAGACTATTTATGAGTGAAGTGGGACGACGTGGACCAGTCTGCAGCTGAGATGTCTTTAGCTATATCT
Source organism: Staurois parvus (assembly GCF_062004578.1). NCBI lineage: Eukaryota > Metazoa > Chordata > Amphibia > Anura > Ranidae > Staurois > Staurois parvus. Next base: position 4,507,334 of record NW_028318682.1, on the reverse strand, counting down.
CAATCCCACGCCTTGGTGTAGGGAGGGAGATCAGAATGAAGAGCATTGTGCAGTACTTTATATAGGGAGGCTAGGACATGTCTAGGCAGATTATAGAGGGAGCACAGCCGCTCAAACTCAGTAAGTGGACGATGAATATCGGAAGAGAGTGTAAGTGTTTGCAAAATGCAGGTAAATGTAAAGTGGTCAACCAATCAAAAGGCCTGCCCAGAACAAGCGGAAGACTGATTGAGGGCAAATAAAGTCTCAAGCTACGGGCCATAAGGTGCATTTAAAGGGACCGATGACAGAAGAGCCCAACCCCTGAGGAAGAGCAGGGTTGTCAAATAGGGGTGATAAGGGAGAGGAATCAGAGGATAAGAGAGCAACAATGCCCCGTTGATACCACAATCGCAGTACAGCCACAGTAAACGGTGACAGGCCAAGAAAACGCCGGTGGTCCCGACTATAACCTCACGGCAAAGCCCGAAAGTCAACCGGAGACAAATCTTGTTCAGTCATACAAGAGGCTTTATGGAAGGGCCTGGGAAACCAGTCAAGCATCCGGGCTAGCAATGTGGCTCTATAATATAGTTCAAAGTCTGGTAAACCCACTCCGCCTCCGGAATTCGGGTAAGTACCCTATATTTTAGCCGTGAGAAACCTTGGCGCCAAATAAATCTAATTGAAAGGGAACAGAGAAATGAAGAAATTCTTAGGGACAGTAATCGGCACAGTCTGGAAAACTTATAGTAACTTCGGTACTACAGGGCACTTTTACCCCCTTCGTTACCCAGGCCAATTTTCAGCTTTCAGCGCTGTCGTATTTTGAATAATAACTGCGCGGTCATGCAACATTGCACCCATATTACATTTACAACTTTTTTTCACACACAGAGCTTTATTTTGGTGGTATTTAATTGCCACTGGGTGTTTTATTTTTTGTACTATAAAAAAAAAAAAAAAAAAAAAAGGTTTTCTTTGTTTCTATTATAAAATTTTGCAAACAGGTAATTTTTCTCCTTCACGGATGTGCGTTTATGAGGCGGATAGGCAGCACTGATGGGCACTGATGAGGTGGCACGGATAGGCAGCACTGATGAGGCGGCAGTAGTGGGCATTGATAGGCAGCACTGACTTGCAGCACTGCTGGGCGGCTCTGATCCTCAGTGCCCTGAAGATCAGTGCAGATGTCCTCTGTGTCATTTGCTGGTTATTGGCAGTACTTTCCACACGCTATAACAGCGTGAGGAAAGTGCTGCCGATAACCAGCAACTGTATTTACATTGTGATCTGCTGTGTCATTGGACATAGCTGATCACGTGGCAAAAGGCCACTGCGATTGGCCTTTTTACCTCACGTGATCAGCTGTGTCCATAGGACACAGCGATCATGGTGAGTGCTGAGTGCGTGCATGGGAGGGAGAGTTCTGGTACGATGTCATGACGCCCTCGCAGAACTGGACCACCTCACTGTAGCCATCATTTGGCTATAGCACGGTTGGCAAGTGGTTAATAAACAGACCACTCAATGTAGTCAAAAGGTTTCAATCATGTCACTTTCATATTTCATAAATTTTCTCCTACCTGCACAATGCACTCAAGTAAGCAAATTAGATTTCTAAATGGCACTTGTGTGTCTACCAGTGAAAATATGTTATATTGACAAGCATTAATGTAATCTCTTGATAGGATGTTGAATGAATAATGAAGGATAAAGGATAACAAATAATAACTAGAAAGTATTCAGAATTCTTAGGAGTGATGCTCAGAGATAGCTGCTGACCTGCATTACAGTCTAGTTCTGAGCAGCACAGCAAAATCCAATGAGGAGTCTGCAGAACCTTAATAGCAGATGACAAGTTGGAGACTGGAGATCAAATCTAAGCAGACAATGGCCTTGATTTAAGCAGAATAAGAACATGGATGATTTCTCTGACAAGGAGATTCATCAGAAATATCTCTGCAAGTGCTAAAAGTAATTTCATCATAATATAGATCTAGAATACACTATATTGCCAAAAGTATTGGGACACCCCTCTAATTCATTAGATTCAGGTGTTCCAATCACCTCCATGGCCACAGGTGTATACAATCAAGCACCAAGGCATGCAGACTGCTTCTACAAACATTTGTGAAAGAATGGGTCGCTCCTAGGAGCTCAGTGAAGTCAAGCGTGGTACCGTGATAGGTTGCCATCTGTGCAATAAGTCCATCTGTGAAATTTCCTGGCTACCAAATATTCCACACTCATCGGTTCGTGGGATTATATCAAAGTGGAAGCAACTGGGAACAACAGCAACTCAGCCATGAAGTGGTAGGCCACGTAAAATGACATAGTGGGGTCAGCGCATGCTGAAGCGCACAGAAGTTGTTAACTGTCTACAGGAGTAAATAGCTAAAGACCTCCAAATATACTTTGTGTTTCCTTCAGATTAGCACATCAACAGTGCGCAGAGAGCTTCATGGAATGGGTTTCTATGGCTGAGCAGCTGCATCCAAGCCTTACATCACCAAGTGCAATGCGTCGGATGCACTGGTGTAAAGCTACACCCATTCTGGAGCTTGTAGGTTTCAGGAAAAAGAAACTGTGGATACGGTCTTAAAAGTAAATCATAATCTTGTAGCAGAGACTCCATGTCGGATGGGGAGAAGGACGCCAGACAGCCCGAACTGCGGTTGGTAAGCATGTCGTAGCTGTATATACTACAAAAATTGTTTGAGGTCATTTGATGAGTTGAAATCACTATCATCTCCCTAACAATTTCCCATTATGTGCAATATCACGCAGTGGTTCGAACCCGTACCGCGTCCAGCAATGGGGTCCTCTTACAAATAGAAATAAGCTACGTTTGGATTTTTCCATAAAGGAGTATAGGGTGAAGGGGGGTAAGGCCCCCCAAACTCAACCCCATGTGTCACTGTCCAAGCCCACATTACAGATCTCATGGAGACCGTTAACACATATGGGGACTTGGGACCTCTATGCACCAGATGGGCCAATGCTTCAACTACAGCTACCTCTAGGGCCACAGTAGCATGATCCAGGGGGACAACCATGCACAAAGACTAGTTGACCAGCCAATTAGTATTTATAACAGCTTAGCACCGCCAAGCCTTCCTCTTTCCAGGGTTGTTGTAAGATGCCAAGCAGAAGCCTAGGAACACCACCTTGCCAGAGAAACTTTGAAATCAGATTGTGTATAGAGTGGAAGATAATTCTAGGAATCCACACCGAGGAGATCCACAGGACATATAGTATAAGTGGGAGAAGCTTAATTTTGATTAAGTTGACTTTCCCAATCATTGAGAAACTGAGGTTCTTCCAGGCATTAAACTTTTGCCTAAAATAAGTAATAATGGGCGTGACATTTAACCGTATGAAATCTGACAAGGAGATGGCAATGGTGAACCTTAAATATTTTACTTTAGTTACCCATTGGAGAGGTGAAGACTGTTGGAACAGACCAGTGTCTTTACCCAAGGAAATAACCATAGATTTTTACCAATTAAACCAGAAAGAACAGCTATATGAGTAAGTATGGACAAAGCAGACAACAGAGATGCCTCTGGATTGTCAAGGAACAGCACCACATCAGCACAAAAGGGCCATCTTTTCCTCCAGGCTCCCCACCCACACACAGTGCACTGAGGAAGTGGTAGGCAAAGGGCTCCAACCTCAGGACAAAAGGAGTCCAGGGGACAAGGGACAAACCTAGGGACCACCTACCAGGAAGGGCTCATACAGTCTACCACCTGTTTTTATAGCGGTCAGTAAGTGATCATAAAGCAGACCTATCCAATGAAGAAACATCCCAAAAACCCATATGTGCAAGAACTGGCCACATATAGCCTCAAACAACACAATCAAACGCTTTTTACAGGTCTAAAAGGAGCAGTGCCCTGTTATCAGAGACCTCTGGGTGTAGGCCAATGTGTGCGAAAACTCTAAGATAAATTTCTGTAGCTTTGTAAGGCATAAAACCCATCTGATCTTGGAACACCAATAGATGGAGCACTTTAGTAAGTCTAGTTTCCAGCATTTTAGTAATGATCTTGAGATCCATATTTGGAGGGCAATAGGTGTATAAGAGACACATTGCAGTGGATCTTTATCAGGTTTAGCCAACAGAAAATGATGTGCTTCATAAAAGGACTGGTGTAGGTAACTAGTGCAGAGGCACTCCTTATATAGGATGAAGCAACCTAGGGGCCAGCTCATCTGGGTATTGTTTGTACCACTCCACAGGGAGTCCATCAGGGCTATGGGACCTGCAGTTGAGAAAAAAGCCAATGGCACCAACAACCTCCTCCGTGAATGGGGCATCCAACATAGCCTTGGCCTCAACAGATAGAGTACATAGGGGCAGACCAACTAGAAACAATGAGAGATGCAGGGCTTCATGGATGGGAATTGGAAAGTACAGAGATTTACAAAATGTGACAAAATGCCTGAAGGATTCCCTCATTCGAGGCCTGAAGGACCTTAAAGGACTCCATCCTGTGAATAAACACAAGGTATAACTGTAGGTAAAAGGTGTCAGCAGTCAGGAAGGCAAGCAGTCTATCAATTTTATCACCCAATTCTAAAAGATTCTCAGCACACTTACGAGCTGTACAAGGAGTTGCGGTAATGTGGTGATAAGACCTAAAGTTAATTTTTTTATTCACTCGTAAGCATCGGTCTGAAAGAAAAAGGTCAGGCCTTTTTGCATAGGCTGTGGTTGCTGTCTACAGGAAACACAGTAAGATGTTGCACACTTTTGGCTTTAAACACACCTGGAGTGTTTTAGTGAATTTAAACTGAAATTTTAATTGAGTTTTATATTGGAGGTGAAGTATGTTGTCACTCATTCAATTTTCCAGGTGTGGGTGAGACCTGTAAGTGACACCTCCTCTGTTCTAGGCTCCTGTTTGTCTTATACACTTCATGGCTTACTTTAACAACTTGACTTTTTTACAGAACCAGCAAAACTGTATAAAAAGGATGAGGCTGCAAAAGTGCAAAACCAAAAAACGAGCTTGAGATGAAGTCAGATTTAATCACCGTTATCCTTTCCGCTTAAGGGAAGAACTGAATGGCTGGATTCAAATGTCAAGTGTAAGAAGAAAAAAAAAATAAAAAAAAAATGGTACTATACATCTTCATGTTCTTGAAAGACGCATAAACCTGAAATTTAAACTGATGTTTCTTAAAAACACAAAAAATTAAAATATAAGCCTTTTTAATAGTGCTTGCAATTTTCAGAACAGATATTAATGAAATATTTGATCACAGCATATACTTTGACTTTATAGCATCAGCATTTTAACAATTCAAACAATAGTTATTATTGACAATCCATTATATGTACTGTATACTTGAAAATTCTCCTTTCATGCTGTTCTGCCTGTCTGCTGTCCATCTCTTTCCACAACGTCCAGTTGTAAGGCATTGGTGTATTTAGGTTTTGTGCTGCCCTAGGCAACACAAAATGTGGTGCCACCACTCCCCCCCCCCCCCCCACCCCCAAGGAAGGAGCTTGACATTAACCAAGAACACTCCTGCCCTCCACTCAAGCCTTACACTACCACTCCCCCCCATACACCAGCCACCATCCCCCATGGCAAGAGAGACAAAGACACTCACCTTCACAGCTCTGGACATCCCCAGGAACGAGAGTCAGGCTGTGCATACATAGTCATGAAACCCACAGCATCTCTCGGAACCGACCAGGTCCCAATGCCGCGTGTGCCCCTTCTTCCGTCCCTTCTTCCAAGGGGCAGTGCTGCGCCCCCCCCCCCCCGAAAAATGCCACCCTAGGAAAAGGTCTTGTTTGCCTTGTGGTAAATACACCTTTGTTGTAAGGACTACACATCCCATGGCACTCTGCTGCCTGCAAGTAGGGATTCCTGTACTGCCTCCTGAAACTCTCCTCTGCACCTCTGTAGATCAGAAGGCAGGCTCTGTGAAATGTGTGACACAGCAGTGCCTACTCACAGGACATAGTGAATGCAAGTCACAGAATTTCAGGAAGTAAAATTACCCGTACGTTGCTGCCTACTTCTGGGTTTCGGGGCAAGCGCACGCACACCATCCCCATTCCCCTAGGTCGGCACCCGCTGTGTTTGAACACAGCTGAAACCTGTCAGCAAGTCCTAGCCAATAATTCATGGCTGAGACCTGATGATCAGCTGTGCACAATCACAACCCAGAGCTCTGTGTTGACATTTAAAGCGGAGTTCCACCTGAGAAAAAAAAAAATTATAAAAAAAGTCAACAGCTACAAAAACTAGCTGCTGACTTTTAAACTACAGCCACTTACCTGTCCCTCGGTCCAGCTGTGTCCTCACCACAGCTGGTTTCACCAGCCATCTTCTCTTCCTGGCGCCAGCATCTTCAGTGTGGGCACCCAGCTGTGATAGCTTGCGGCTTTACAGCCAGATGCCGATTGCGCATGAGCGAGAAGCACTGTGCTTTGTGAATGGCCCCGTAGTCTTCTGGGACCTGTCACGTGTCCCAGCAGACTACGGGCAGGGAGGAGGGAGGAAAACTTCTGCTTCAGATCGCCAGCAGAACTGGGAGCAGGTACCTGTCAAATTCGGGGACCCACTGCCCAAAGGTGCCAATCCTTAATGGGGAGCGGGGTACAAAGGCTTTAAGCGGAACTTCCCATTTTTGGGTGGAGCTCCGCTTTAACACAGAGCTCTATACAGAGGGAGCAAGCTCTGTGTTTCTCAGGGAAAACTTAGGGATTTTTTTTGTAAAAGCAGCACACTTTACATCTACATCTATGTAGTCCTCCCGCACTCTAGGTACCTAATATGTATATAAAGCTGCTAACACCTTACCATATACCAAATGGAACAATGCTAAGTGAAAAATAATTGGTGCTGCGCTAATAATCTATATATAAAAATTGTCATGAAAAAATAATCCTCATAATATACATATAAAATTAAATCACAAAGAATACATGTTGAATAGAATACACATGAAGACATCCAAAATAACGGATAATAGTGAAAATACACTTAAAAATATATAAAAGGTGTACCTAGGTTACATGTTATGTTTATATTGTGAGGATTACTTTTTCTTGACAAATTTTATATATATTTATTATTAGCGCAGCGCCAATTATTTTACACTTTACATCTAGTTAGGCACACATTTAACCAGGCAGCTGTGGTGATAGGCAGTGTAAATGTGTGAGGTTGTTGGCACCATTATTTATATCACTAACTGGTTTATTTAATAATGCAACACCAAATTAAAAAAGAAAATTAAAAAAAAAATTATATATATATATATATATTTATCTATTTTTTTTAAATCCCCACAATTACCAGTTAAAGTAGCACAGTATAGCACAAAATGGCCTGGTCGTGAATGGGTAAAATCTTCTGGAGCACAAGTGAATAATAGGAGTAGACTGGAAATAATTTTTTTCTTGGGGAGGTAAGAGAGTCAACAAGTTCAAAAAAGAGAAAAATGTGATAGGTAAAGGCATATTTAATTTGAGTAGCATAGAGTTGTCAACCCAGGAATTAGCCCTATTAGATAATGGGCTAAAATTTGCACCAAACAATAAGTTGAACAAATTCCAGACTTACATAGACATTCACAAGTTTGTGCGTCACGTTTCTCTTAAAAAATATTTTCATAATAACTCTATAGTGCGTAATACCACGGATAATGCCATACATTCTAACCTCAAAAATGCTTCCCTATTTAATCCTCCCACCCAGTCACATGGTTATATTAATGTATCTAGAGATACTGTCTTGAAAGAACTTGACAACATCAATGTCAAGAAAAATCGTAGTCTTGAACATCTGAATAAGGCCATTGATTCTCTTTTAAGTAAGAAAGATCTAGTCATCCGTCCTGCGGATAAGGGTGGGGGGGTTGTTTTGATGGATAAAACCAAGTATATGAAGGAAGTGTAGAATATCTTGGGAGATACTGAAACGTATCATTTATTACCAAAAAGACCCCCTCTACAAATATAAAAAATCATTGAAAACTATTATTGAAACAGGGTACCAAAATAGGTGTTAAATAAGAAAGAAAAAGCATTCCTTTGACCGGTAGCTCCTAGGTTACCAATTATGTACATACTTCCAAAAATACATAAGGACCCTATAAATCCCCCAGGCAGACCTATAATTAGTGGGATAGGGTCCTTGAGTTCACGAGCAGGAGAATACATTGATAATTTTTTGCAGCCCTTAGTGACCAAGACCCCTTCTTATCTTAGAGATACAAAACAGGTCCTTTTAGACATTAAAGATTTAATTATAGAACCTGATACATACCTGGTCACGGCTGACGTCTCGTCTCTCTATACTAACATAGCACACCAAGATGGAATGTACGCAGTAGAATTTTATCTGAATGATTTTATTGGAATGCCGATTTTACAAAAAGAAATTATTTTAAGTTTGTTAGAATTCGCAATGACTAGCAATTATTTTTGGTTTGATGGGAAGTTTTATTTGCAAACCAAGGGCGTGGCCATGGGAGCGAAGTTCGCTCCTAGCCTGGCCAATCTCTTCATGACACGTTGGGAGGAGGACATCATTTATGCAAGAGATTGGCCAGAGTTATATTTTTATAGGAGATATATTGACGATGTTTTACTGATATGGAAGGGGGAGGAGCAGGCACTTAAGAATTTTTTCAAAACCTTGAACAATAACAATTTGAATATCAAATTAACATATGAATATAGTAAAAGTAGTATTAATTTTTTGGATTTAACGCTCATGAATCAAAATGGTGGGGTGACAACACAATCTTTTTTCAAGGAAACGGACAGGAATAGTTATATTCCCACATATAGTTGTCACCATCCAAACTGGCTTTCAAATATCCCGAAAGGTCAATTCCAGAGAATTAGGAGGAATTGTACCAATCTGGATACGTATTATCAACAAGCCAGCATTTTAAAATACAGATTCATAGAGAAAGGTTATGATGAGTCCGCACTTAATTGCACTTTAGATGAGGTTGCTAAACTTGACAGAAATTCATTATTGAATGGAGTGGCTAAATCACGTCCGTCCAAGACATGTCCGTTTGTAACCACCTATTCGAATCAATATAAAACAATTAATGGGATCATAAGGGACAATTGGAAAATTCTCAAGGCTGACCCTATATTAGCCCGGATACTGCCTGATAAACCTGAAATCACTTTTAGGAGGGCACCCTCCTTACGTAATAAGATTGCCCCTAATGTGATCAATCCTCCCTCAAGTATCCCGTTTAATAATTTAATTGGATTTTATCCTTGCAACAAGTGTGTGATCTGCACATGCAATGGACATAGAAAAAGGAGAGTTGACAGTTTTACGTCCTCAACCACTGGTAGAAATTACAAAATTGATAATTTTATAACCTGCAATAGCAGATATGTGGTTTATTTGCTTCAATGCCCATGCAAGAAGCAGTATATAGGCCGCACAACACGACGCCTAAGGGATCGTTTACGTGAACACGTTTATAACATCAAACGTGGATACAAGGAACATTCCCTTTCCAATCATTATCGCAGGTGTCACCACAGAGATCCATCATCTTTAACGTTTACGGGAGTTGAAGTTGCACAATCTAATTGGAGAGGGATAAATAAAAAACGGGCTGTATCACAGATGGAGTCAAGATGGATCTTTGAGATTGGATCTATGCATCCCAAAGGACTCAATGTTGAAATGGATATAAATTGTTTTATAGATAATAGTTAAATATTTATCCATTTTAGTCGATATTATATTTATCCTTTTTATCATATCTCCATTTTTTGGCCAAATAGGTCTTACAAACGTCCTAACTGTTTTTATAATTTACCTTTAGACCATTGCGAATTATAACTTTTAATCTACATATATTGTTTTATGGATCTTTTGGATCTTCATATTTCACGTATTTTTAGGAGCATTTTTATGAGTATTTTATTTTCACATATTTTGTTGTTAAAGTGAGAAGAACATAATGTACATGTTTTTATATTTTAAAATATACGTTTTGTGTGTCACCTTTCCAATCAAGGACTACCTTTATTTATATTTATATACGTTTAAGGTGGGTTGCGGCAAGTATTTTAGGTTAACACCACATATATAAAGAGGGCTTTGCAATCAGCATTTTTTCTGATAATCCCAATAATATGGGCATACAGAGGGTGTTTATCATATAATTACGCGATTGCTATTATTTATACATGGCATCGTTATCTATATGTGCGTAAGTTGTCATAATATTTGCATATGACCAACCTGGGATAATATATCCAGGTGCCCATACATGTTACCATGGCTACAAGGAGTGACGATATCTCACTCTATATCATTTGTTCTTTTTTTCCTGGTTCTCTTGCTTGGTGGCGACACAATTATATTTGGCCTCCGGTAAAATGGCGCCCGCGAATGCGCGATTGAATCGGTAGATTTAGCGCTTATGCGTTCCCCGTATATCATTATCGCGCATGTGCGCACTCCAACAAAATGGCGCATGTTTGAAGACGCAAGTCTATCACAAAATGGCGCACGTTTATTGAACGAGCGCGTTTTTTTTGTCCATATATATGCATTATTAAACATCCTGCGCCCAGAGCATACCCCCTATGAGTAAGTGCGGTTGCACGAAACGCGTCAGTGAGGAACTGCGGCACAGTGACGTTTACCACCGCCGGCACCATTGGGGTCCCGGCGGCCAACTTTATTGTCTGGTCAGTATTGTTTTTATTATACCCTGTTGCTGGATAAAATAAATGCACGCATGCTTAAGCGGTATCACGCTATTCTGGCCTCCTTGTTTCTTTCTGGGGCTCTCTGGTGAGCTTCCAATTACCTGCAGAGTAAAGAGCTATAGGGGACAGCCATGCATGACAGCTCAGGGTCCACATCGTAAAGTTTGACCAGACCTTGCCTTTGATGAGTCTTGGAACCATACCTTGAGAGGGGTTCTCTCTTACATGCGCATATGGTGAGTGCACAATCTTTTACCAGTTTTGGATATCACCGTGTGTCAATAGAGATCCATCTGATCTTTCACCTCACCCTACCCACTGGGAGATTGTGAACTATACATCTGTGTGTTATTTGAGACTATAAGGGGCAGTATAATAAACTATACCCTGCCTGCGTTTTGCAGGGATACACTCTTGCATTTTTGATATCTTGCATGTTTTAATAGATAAGCGCTGCACCTTTATATATGTGAGTTTCTGGAGGTTTTTTTGGTACCTTTTGTGTTCAGCAGCTTTGTTATCTTTAGCGCTCACTTATACCTATTTTTACAGGTGATTCAGCTTTATTCACAGCAATAGATTGTGATGCAAAATAGTGTGCCACAAAACACTGTGCTGAAAAAGTGGCCTGTGAGCTGCTTTATTCAGTGCATACCACAGATGTGTGGTGGTTTGAGGTGAATACATAGGACTCAAGGCAAATTGCTTGCTTTAGGACTGCAGTGGGTAAGGCCATCCTATGCAGCCCACACCTCTGCCAAAAATGGATCCAGAAACACGAATGCATAGCCAGGTCACTGACCTCACTTTACTGCCTTTAATACAGTTATGCTGAAGATTGCCACACCTCTGAAAAGCTAACCAGGTTTGCATCACTTTTCAGAGGTGCTTGCAGGGCTGTTGAATTCCTGTCACCCAACGCCCAGGACATGTAGTTGGCGTTGGGCAGGTAGTTTTTTTCTTTATCTTCAGCCCTGCTGAGGGCAAGCAGCAGGGCTCCCCTGTCAGGTGGAAGCATTCAGGCAGCAGTGCTGCACAGATTGCTTCCGCAGAGTGCCAGCCTCTCCACCCGCTGTCTCCTGGGCTCTGCTTCTCCATCTGCGGGCCTGGGACCAGCTCACCCCTGGTGGCTAGAGGGGAGAGAGGATAACGGACATGTCCACACTCCTCCCCTTCTTGTCCTCACCTACAAGTGATGTTATGATGTCACTTCCGGGTCCCCGTTGAGAGATTCCTGGCAATTAAGGCCGGGAAATAATGTAATGCAGTGCGATGTGCACTGCATTACAATCAGGGGAGTAAAGGGGAGACATGCAGGGTCTTTCAGACCATGGATGTCTCAATAAAAAGAGAACCTGTTAACTAAAACAAAAAAATATTCTTTTTTTAAATTGTAAAAAAATTTAAGTTACACCCAAACACAACATACCTCCCCAAAAAAATTGAGCCCCCACACACATACACATATACAAACGTAAAAGCACACGCTGGGGCGCCTACACATGAAGACGTCGATTGCGATACACATGTTCCATATCGCCGCACACGCCGGAATGAGAGCAATAATTCTAGCACCAGACCTTCTCCATATCACTTTACTGGTGACCTATAAAAGGTTCTTTAAAAGCATCACCTATAGAAAATATAGGGAACTGAAGTTCGTCGCCATTTCATGAGTGCACGCAAGGTTTGACAAGTTGGAGATTTATTTACTCGCTGCAACCTTTCATATTTTACAAAAAATAGGCTAATCTATTGCTTATTTTGTGCCCTAACTTGTATTTTTTACTGAAATTTCGCGGTAATATCATGCGACATAAAAAATTGGAACTACCACTATCTTATTCTCTAGGGTCTCAGATTTCAGAAAATATATAATGTTTGGGGGATTTGTGTAATCTTCAGGCCTAAAATGAATTTTTTTAATCTTGTGCAAAAAATGCAAAAACGGTTCTGGCAGCGAAAGGGATAAAGGAGAAGCCGGACACTCCTTTCCTGACGAGCAGCCAATCGGTGCTCATTACACTGCAAGGTCTCTCTCCTCCCTGCTAGTCCCTGGGCTCGGTGCTGGAGAGAGGCAAGGAGGGGAAGAGGAGATATACAGTGTAATGTTAAAAATATTACACATTTACGTCGCCATAGAGCCCCTTCGGTTTTTAAAACAAATTTCTAATATTACCTCCGATTTAAATACAGTTGTCCAGATTAACTTTATTTTTTTTTTTAACCACAAGTAGATTGGGGCACCAATTTAGTCCCTTAGACAAGTAGTATTTTTAAATATTTCCACACCTCTGTGCTTGAAAGACAAAAACATATCACCTCCTCACTACCTTTTTAACCCTATAAATGCTATAACTCTACATCACAACCACATGCATTGCACACGGTTGGTGGAGAGCAATTCCAGAATTGCCCTATTGGCTTGTATGTGTTGGGATTACTGGCCAAACACCACAGGGGATAGTTTTGGTACCAGGCATTGTTGCTGCAGTGTGTGAACATCGTCCTCAGCTCTCTTTGCAGTTTAAGAGGGGGTGGTAAAAATGCAGCTTAATGGTGTAATTAAGACTGTATAATAGGTCGATTTCTCACTGCCTGTTTTACCCTGTAAATGCCGCACCATTGTGCCACAATTGCAGCTGCAGGTGGTTGCAGCGTGACCTCATTTGCTTACATTGGTTGTGTTTGATGGGGCTACTGGCCCCTGTATGCAAAAAGAAGGAATATTGTTTTTGGCACAAAGCAAAGCACTGCAGCCAGAGCATGTGAATAGTCCCATTCACTGCCTTTGCAGTTTAGGAGAGAGACATAAGCTGCATTTTTACTGCCTTCTAATGTCTCTCTCCTAAACTGCAAAGGCAGTGAATGGGACTGTTCACATGCTCTGGCTGCAGTGCTTCACGTTCACACTGTGTGCAGGCGGCAGAGAGGCGTTTGGGAAGCGTTTTTACCGCTTCCCAAACGCCTCTGCCAACTCTGCACATTACAGCACATGGTGCTGTTCTAACAGGAGCGTTTGCGTCGCGTCGCGGCAAAACGGACGCCTCTGGTCGAGTCAGGAGGCTTTGAAGCCTCCTATTCTCGTCTATGGTGCCGCTCCGCAAACGCCCGGCGTTTGCGGTGCGGTTGCGACGCGGTTGCGGAGTGGTAACACCACTCAAATGCATTATAGGCGTTTGTGGGGCGTTATTAACGCTCGGCAAACGCCTAGCAACCGCCGCTAAACCGCGCATGCGGCATTTGCGGAGCGTTTGCCGAGCGTTAAAAACGCTCCGCAAACACCGGACCAACGCTTGCCAAACGCTATAGGGGCGTTTGGCAAGCGTTGGCAAAACAGCCTAGTGTGAACGAGCCCTTAGGCATGCATTCTGGTATAGGAAGACTCCTGTACTTCTCCAGAATCCCAACCCAGTACAACTTGATTGATCAAACAGGTTTCCAGTTCAGCTGCTGCAGACTGGCTGATGACAGTGGGAATACACAGAGACATCAAAGGAGGGCATTTGATAGTAATATTATGAACTCATCATGGATGTGGATTACACCAACACATGGATAACACCTTGGACACACAAAACACTCAAAAGCAAAAAAAAAAAACAGAACCTTCCACCGTTGAAGCGGTTTACGGACATCTCAGGACGCAGAGTCCTGAGCAGAAGCAGACGACATCATCTGGCCAGCCACCCACAGTGCTGTGAAGGGGGCAGAGGTACAATCTCTGGGGGCTGAGCAAAGGGATGGTCTGGATAGGCCTATCCCTTGCCCAGGCTCAAAAGATTATGCTTTGATAAGTGCCCAGGCGTTGGCCTTGCATAGGGCTAGGCAGCCGGCTGGGACTCGTAGTTCCACGCCTCAGGCAGCACTGAAAAGCAGTCTGTCGGCTTCCAAAAGGATTCGTTGCTGTTAAGTGATATTACAGGAATATGCAAAAATAAATAAATAAATAAATAAAAAAGGAAAAAAAAACAACGACCCACGGCTGCAGAGATGTGAGATATGTCTTTGCACAATGTCAGATTTATCAAAACTATAACAATATGAGGACCTATCTAAACTAGCCAATCCATTTGCATCCAGTCAGGCAGGTCCTTGTACTGCACACTTCTGGGTGGATCTAAATTAAATTGTACAGTCGTATTGTAACGTGTGTTGTGAGCTTCAGGTAGTTCACATTTTAGATCATATTTATATCATTTTATATATACACTATATTGCCAAAAGTATTGGAACACCTGTCTCTACACACATGAACTTTAATGGTACCCCAGTCTTACCCAGTCTTAGTCCGTAGGGTTCAATGTTGAGTTGGCCCACCCTTTGCAGCTATAACAGCTTCAACTCTTCTGGGAAGGCTGTCCACAAGGTTTAGGAGGGTGTCTATGGGAATGTTTGACCATTCTTCCAGAAGTGCATTTGTAAGGTCAGGCTCTGATGTCGGACATGTCAAGTTCCTCCACCCCAAACTCGCTCATCCATATATCATTAACCGCTAGCCTACAGGGCACTTATACCCCCCTTCCTGTCCAGGCCAATTTCCAGCGCTGTCACAATTTGAATGACAATTGTGCGGTCATGCAACACTGTACTCATATGAAATTTTTATAATTTTTTTGAGACAGATAGAGCTTTCTTTTGGTGGTATTTAATCACCTTTGGGATTTTTATTTTTTCTTAAACCAAGAACCACTGAAAATTTTGGAAAAAAAAAAAAAGGTTTTTTCTTAGTTTTTGTTATACAATTTTGTAAATAAGTGATTTTTCTCCTTCACTGATGTGCGCTAATGAGGCTGCACTGATAGACACTGATAGGCGGCACTGATGGACACTGATAGGTGGCACTGGTAGGTTGCACTGATGGGCACTGAAAGGCATCACTGATACATGACACTGATATATGGCATTGCTAGGCGGCACTGATAGGCAGCACTGACTGGCACTGATGGGTGACATTGAAAGGCAGCTCAGATGGGCACTGATGGGTGACGTCATATGACCTCCTATCAGAACGAGAGAACCACCTTGCGCCCGTCATTGGACTGTAGGGCAGAAGGTGGTTAAGGACCTTGCTTTGTGCACTGGTTTGCAGTCATGTTGGAACAGGAAGGGGCCATCCCCAAACTGTTCCCACAAAGTTGGGAGCATGAAATTGTCCAAAATGTCTTGGTATGCTGACGCCTTAAGAGTTCCCTTCCCTGGAACTAAGGGACCAAGCCCAACCCCTGAAAAACAACCCCACACCATAATCCCCCCTCCACCAAACTTTACACTTGGCACAATGCAATCAGGCAAGTACCGTTCTCCTGGCAACCGCCAAACCCAGACATGTCCATCGGTTTGCCAGACAGAGAAGCGTGATTGGTCACTCCAGAGAACACGTCTCCATTGCTCTAGAGTCCAGTGGTGGCGTGTTTTACACCACGGCATCTCACGCCTTGCATTGCACTTGGTGATGTAAGGCTTGGATGCAGCTGCTCGGCCATGGAAACCCATTCCATGAAGCTCTCTACACACTGTTGTGCTAATCTGAAGACCACATGAAGTTTGGAGGTCTTTAGCTATTGACTCTGCAGACAGTTGGTGACTTCTGCGCACTTCAGCATGCACTGATCCTGCTCTGTCATTTTACATGGCCTACCACTTGGTGGCTGAGTTGCTGTTGCTCCCAGTTGCTTCCACTTTATTATAATACCACTAACAGTTGACCGTGGAATATTTAGTAGCAAGGAAATTTCACAGATGGACTTATTGCACAGGTGACAAACTATCACAGTACCACGCTTGAATTCACTGAGCTCCTGAGAGTGACCCATTCTTTCACAAATGTTTGTAGAAGCAGTCTGCATGCCTATGTGCCTAATTTTATACACCTGTGGCCATGGAGGCGATAGGAACACCTGAATCCAATGATTTGGAGGGCTGGCCCAATACTTTTGGCAATATAGTATATATACACTCTGGGTGAGGAGGAGATCGGAGCATGAGAGATTAATAAATCTACTGATTGGAGGTTCTTTTGGGCTGCTGGCTGATTATTCAAATTTGAGGTTTCACAACCATTCACTATTAAGGAGATTGATGTTCTACTGATTTTCCACTGCTGATTATTCACCAGCTTCTGGTGAGTGTTGAATTCAATGGGGTGTTAATCACTGCAGGATCACATTTTTCGGTGGATCATCCCATCTTAAAAAGATATTACATCACTGAAACGAATTGAACTTTTTCACATTTTTCGGTGGAAGCTTTTTTTATTTCCTCTTATTCTTTGATTGGATATGGACTTATGTTAAGAGTTTTTCATGTTATGACATAGCACAGTTTATATGTATTATTTCTAGTCACTGCATACTGATGATTTGTTATTTAAAATGGCAGCTTTGTTTGTTAGTGTTTATTTGCATTTCACCTTTCACTAGTTCTTTAGCACCGTGATATAAGCGGTTTTCAGTATATATACATACATATACACAAACATATATTATATCACACATACACACACACACACACACACACACACACACACACACACACACACACATATATATATATTCTTACCGGATGCTCATGCAAGTCTGGAGGGTTTTTTTTTTATAATATATAGCAACTACTCACATTGCACATTTATGTAAATACTTATTGGGGATCAGCAAGCAGCTCTCCTTTAACCGCCAATGAATTATGAACTTTCTAGAAGGTCTAAAAACTCTAATAGAAGCCATTCACCCTGACAAGTACGAGCAAATGCAAGCCTCCAGGTCACAAAACAGACTCCATTTTTCAAAAACGCTAATCCTTTTTATGCACAGAACCCACGTGTCCAGGACAGGAAACAGTGCTGAAATAAGGATCTGTTCCCTCCAGGCTTTCATAATCTGACATCCATACATTTGTCACAGCAAAGAGTGAATCAAGAAGGCACCCCTCTGAATACAAGATGTTTCTTGCTCCACAGCACCACCTTCTGGACACATAGCACCACAAAAAAAGTTATTAACTCTATATTATGCATATTTCAAATTAATATAGTGAGTCTGGAAAAGACCACATTCTGTCCTAGTACAGTTATGAATGTTTAAAAAAAAAATTATATACATTTTTTTTTACACTAATGCTAGAAGGAAAAACAAAAGCCTAAAACAAGTACAGTACATACTGCCCTCTGAAAAGCAATTTGTGATGGATTAGTTTTGGAGCCAGCAGGGCGGGCTAGCACTGGGAGATGCTAATACCACCTTTCAATTCCTGTTTTTTTTTTTTAAATCTTTTTTTAAATTGGTGAATGGCAATTTTATACTTCGGGACCAGGCCACACTGCGAAGCAAGGGATGCCACTTGTCAAACTCTACAGCCCGCAGTAAAAATACTATAGCATATCTACAGCCCTGTCGGGCTATATAGTTGGAATTTCATGGGCCAGCAGGGACGGGTTAAAAACCCTTCAGCTGACTGTTTTTACCACCAACCCAACACCCCCCCCCCCCCCCCCCAGACACTCAATTGAAACCGCCCTAAAAATAATAAGGAGCAGGATCCAGCAGTAAACTAGTGACCAGCAGGGGGAACCAGAGCGTTCAGCAGGGAACATGCTGACACAACCTAAAGCCCCGTATACAGCAATCAGAATATTTTACCAATTTTCGCTTTTAAAGCGATCATACAATAATGTGGTCTTTCGTACATAGCAATTTAAAAAAAAAAAAAAATAATAATTTTTTCGAGCTGGTCCCTTCTACTTTTTTTTACATATGATACCGGATCTTATGATTTTTGTTTAACCAGCACAGTAGTCATTCGAAAATACAATACAAATACAATACATTCTTCAGAATTTTTATTCCTTCGTTAAAGAATTTTCGTAACTTTAATAACCTCTTCACATTTGATATGAGACTTGTATGCAGAAAAAAAAAATGGACGATCATTCATCTGATATTCTAAATGTGTATACGGGCTTAAGTGGCAGATAGCAGTGACAGCTGTAGCTCAACAAGAAAAAGATTTAACACAGTCCACGGGATAGGTAATTATTTAACATTTTACAGGGTGCCTCCTTAAGGGTAACCATCCGTGTGACAATCTCGCCATACAATCTCTATACAATCAACCTTAGGTCTACCGAAACTGTATAATATGAGGACCTACAAATTGGTAATCTAAAACGAGATTGTGCAGATTGGCAACAAAAAGCTCCAAGCTCACCACGTTACATAGATACTGAATGACTAAATAAGAAATCCACAAAAAAATTAAAATAAAATAGCCCATTAACCACTTGCCCTCCAGAGGATTTACCCCCCTTCCTGACCAGGCCATTTTTCGCGTTACGGCGCTGCGTTACTTTTAACGGACAATTGCACGGTCATGCAACGCTGCACCCAAATGAAATTTCCGTCCTTTTTTTTCCCAACAAATGAAGCTTTCTTTCAGTAGTATTTGATCGCCTGTGTGTTTATTTTTTGCGCTATAAAAAAAACCAAAACGATAATTTGGAGAAAAAAAAAAAAAAAAAAATCAAATTTCACCATAAATTTAGGCCAAAATGTATTCTGCTACATCTTTGCTAATAAAAAAAATCCCAATACGTGTAAATTAATTGGTTTACGTGAAAGTTATACAAATGGTGGTATAGGATACTGGAATTTTTTTTTTTCTTTAACTAGTAATAGCAGTGATCAGCAACTTATAACGGGACTGCGGTGGACATTCTGACACTGGGGGGGAACTGACATCCCCAGTGACACCAATACAGTAATCAGTGCTTGGAAAAAAAAAAAAAAAAAACCATTGACCTTGTACTAATGGCACTGGGCAGAAAGGGGTAACACGAGGCGAGCAAAGGGTTAACTGTTTGCTAGGAGTGTTTTGCTGTGGGGCGGTGTGTGTGCGCTATACTGTAATCACACTGCTCCAGAGTGCTGCGCTGTGCACAGCCATCCAGAGCATTGTGTCCGAGCAGACAGGGAGGAGGACTGTTTGTAAATAAAGCAGTCATCCTACACGTCTGAGATGCTTGATAATCAAACGGCGCTGCTGGGTAATCATTGGTTGGGACCCAGTGATTGACAGCAGCGCCTGCGAATGGCAGTACGAGTAGGGCACGCGCCCCCTACCAGGAAATACAAAATCACACACACACACACACACACACACACACACACACACACACACGTGATTTTGCGCACCCCTGCCACCCTGTAGTAGTATATCTGCTATAGGGCTGTAGGGGTATAGTTAAAGATGAAATAACCAATGATTGCTGCAATATTCACCTTCAATCCATGGATTTGCCTTGCAGTACTTTTTTCTGCTTCTAAGGGCCCATTCACACTGGATGCAGTGGATTGCGTTTCTGACTGCACTCAGAATCACACAGACAGTCCAAAATCAATGTTCTCTGATGGGAATAGTTCACAAAAATACACGGCAATGCATTGCAGATAAAAGCCCAAAAGAAGAAAGTTTGAAGTGACCTCAAAGGCAATGCAAGTTTAGGAAAAATGCACTGGAAAGGGATGCAAATGTGTCTAAAAACTATGCATCAAATGTACGTCACCGTGCATGCAAAAACATGTAGTAAACACGCTGTTCCTGGTGTGAATGGGCCCTAAAAGTCCTCAGTCTGATGGCCAGCATCATTCTACCTACTTCTTCTGAGCCCAGGTCATCCTGGACAAGCCTCAGCCTGTGACTAGAAAATGAAAGGAGACGCAGCATAGTGATGAGCTCATCTCTGGCCCTCTGTTCTCTCCTCCTATCAACAAGCTTCTTATTAGTACATCAACTGATTGGCTTCTTGTACTGCTTCCTTTCACACTCCAGGGACTGAAGAAGTTGATACCAAGTGAAATTCATGTGCTTAAAATTAAAAAAAAACACATCTAAGAATGTCTTAATGTGTGTCTTTTATAGCTGCCTGGAGTTCAGCTTTTAGGGTCAGTTTAGACTATAGAAAACACAGTTCAGATGTGTCTCTGCATGTGTGTTTTTGGTGCATTTTTGGCACGTTCATGCGTTTTTGATGCTTTCCAGTTCATTTTTCCCCTCAGTCTCCAATTTAAATAGGGACACATGCATTCTAGTGTGTTTTACTGCGCTCCAGTACATTTCTGTGCAGGAAAAATGCAGCCTGTTCTGTTTTTTTTCTGCAACCGGAACGCACTAGAACTGCAAGCACTGATGTGAACTATGACGTTGACAACCATATAACCTACTTTCTGTGCGTTTTGGATGCAGAAAAAAAAGTACACCGAAACGTATGTAGCGTGAACTGGCCCTAAAGGAAACCTTTCCTGAAAAGACAAGGCACTGCCATTGACGACTTTTCATTGCTCAGATGCTACATACCTGGCTGTCATTCTGCCCCTCTGGCTTGGAGTCATTAACAATGATAAAGATTGCAGATAAAAACCTTTGACTGTAACTTTCTCAGTCTGCATGCCTGATCCAGGTCAATGGCACAAATGTTTTGAAACCAGTGGATTAGCATGATAGCCAGGCAAATTACATTTTCAGTAGAAGTTCCATTAAGTCTGGGTGAAAATTCGGGTAATGGTACAGTCATGCTAGAACACATGGAACAAGGTAAACTATGTTGTGTACACTAGCGCGTTTCAACTCTGCATTGAATTTTTGAAAGAACTGCGTTGACTTAAAGAGCAAAATGCATTCAGCAGCAAGCCGGAGCTTTTCGAATGTACGGCAACACTATGGATAGGTGTGAGAACAGGTCCTATAGGAAACAATTTTTTTTTCTTTACTTGTTACATTCACCTACATGGCAGAATTCATTGAAGACTGAAAAACACAACTAGAGGGGGAAAGTCCAAAATCCATCAGGATTTGATCTTTTATAAAAGCACCCAGGGCCAGATTTTCTATTAGTCTCAGTCTGTGCTGGGACATGGTCATCCAGCACCCACGGAGAAGATGTGGTACAGCACCCCAACACATGACGTAGATGAGTGTACCTCCCTGCATGTTCTGGCATGCTTTTTCTTCACCATTTCCAACCCTTCATGTTCTATGTGTCCATAGTTAGCATGGAGGGTGCACTACATATGCTTGGCCACTTACATGCTTTCTAGCACATGGGGGTGGGTGGCTGACTACTCATGAGTAGAGATGAGCTAGATGCTTGACTCAATCATTGGCCGTTCCTGTGTTCATCAAACACACAAACGGTAAGGACGTTTGGCAGGCTATTCGCCCTCCACACCCCAAAATGCACTGTGCCCTGATAGTGCATTGTGATTGGCCAAAGCAATGCACCTGACCACAGGTTAACCTTTAACTAATCAGAGAGCATGATAACATCACAAGGGGCAGGCGTGACCCTGCCCCCTTGTGATGTCACAGTATTTAGGAACTGCCATCCCGGCACAGCGGTTAGACAAGCGCAGGGCATTTTTTTTTTCCCCTGTGTTGGCAGTGGCGGCAATCATGATGGACGTTGGATCTACTTCGAGGGACATTTTTGGTTTTGTTATTAATAAAGGACTTGTCAAAAAGACTTGTCTCCTGTAATTTTTCCACAATTTTTTTTTTTTTGTGAATGGGTAGCAGTACCATGTACCCCATACTCATTCCAATAGGGGAGGGGGGCCTTCCAGATTCCGATAAGATGTGGGAAAGAGGCCCTTGTCCCTATCAACAAAGCACCTGCCCCTGTTGAAGGCATGGGGCCTGGTATGCTTCCGGGGTGGGGGGGGGGGGTGCGCTTGCTCATTCACCCCCCCCCCCCTTTCCTGACCTGCATGCTTGGATAAGAGTGTTATGGATTTGGGGGGTTCCCCTCAAAATCCATACCAGTCTGAAGGGCTTGGTATGGGGGGGGGGGGAAGAGACCCCACGCCGTTTTTGTTTTAGTTGCTGGGCAATGCCGGCAATTCTTTTTACAAACTCCACTGACAGCTGAAACATTAACGAACGTTTTCACTACTAAAATACAGCATGACTTAATATATCGCATGCAGAATTTTAGTAGCTGTGCAGTATCTTACCACATACGCAGATGAGGTAAGATACCACTTTGTGAAACGTCCTTGTTCGAAGTTCACAGTTGAACTTTCGGTAGGTTCGAATGTTCGACCGAGAGCCCACCACTACTCATGAGTGATGTGTTATTCATGACGGCAGGGGTGGTTGGGGTGAGATGGGCAGAGAGTGAGTGTGTTAGAGCACAGTAGCTGTCAGAACAGACAAAGCTTCAACCAGGTAGAAGGAAAGCAGTGGTCTGCTAATTGCTTACCACCAATTTGGAGTGCACATGTGGTGACAAGGAGACTGTGCTGCTCCCAAGGGACCACCTCCTCCTGCCCCTACCTTTTGTCCTGGCCTCAGTGCCCCTGTGCATGAAGGTAGCAGAGGCAAAGCGGAGGCTTCTCCCTATATAGTTAATGGCCATGCATGTTGTTCCCATCAGACACATGGTCTTATTCAGCCTCTCAACTTTTTTACCCCAAAAGGAGTCCTTGCAATAATGTTCAGGTCTCAAGGAACGCCATTGGTGGTCATTGGGAAAATGCCCCATACGTTGGTGGTGGTTAGTGGGAATCATGCCCCTCTTACATTGATGGTCAGAATGCTCTCATTGATGTAATGCCACTGGCTCTGCCAAGTGGTGTAAGACCTAGAACTATGCAGGCAACATCACATGGAAGGTCAGTAAACAACAACTCATCCCTTCATCTCTGGAGGAATTCTAGGGTTCCATGGAACCATGGCTGAAAATGGCTGGTCTAGTCCTTTAAATATAGGTTTCTTTTCACTTGCCCCAATACAAGGAGAACGTTCTGTGTAGAAGCGGTGGTCTCCTGACAAAGGTGTTTATTTAGAAGCCAAAATGTTGTGTGCTTACAGCAGTGGTGCACTGTGCCTGCAAAAATGGCCCTTTAGGACATAAGGGTCCACTTACTCTACATACGAGTTGTGCCTGGATGTCGCAAAGAGGGGGGGGGGGGGGGTCACAAATTGTTTTTTCACAGGGACCCTTTGGTGAATATGTTGGCTATTGGCCTTCAGGTTTCAGAGACAAAAATTAGGTCGTGAATGTGGCCACCTTGATATAGCACTAGTGGAAGCCTAATTCTCTGCCAGAAGGTACATAAGATGCTGCAGTCCAGTCTCACAGGGCAAGAAGCTGCATGCAAGGTAATAGGATATATAAACACGCAATACAAGATATAAACAACCAAACTACACATTTGTAAGTGAAAAGCACTATACATTGCAGATATTGTATTCAACTTGTCAACACCTTATCAGTATCTGAACATCTGAATGATGTGATGATCTATAGAGTCCTGTGACTTCTCTAAACAGCCACCCCCAACCATTCTGGTCTTGCTCCTGGATCTATCCACAAAGAATTAGCAAGACAATGTGAAGGAAGTACACAAAATAATGTAAATATTGTGTTCTGCTTTGCTTTACTTTTCTTTTCATACTCCCGTCATAGGTATATGCCTACAAGTGCCTTGTGGGAAATATAACAGCCAGTTACAAAGAACCAGTGTCTGATGTGTTATACAGCAGCTGCCAGCAAGACAATGAGCTAGACATGAGAGATGTGTCATAATCTGAATCTTCTCTCATCATCTTCCATAAGTAATATAATCTGGGGCTGCAGAGGAATTCGGGAGGGACAGCCCCCATACCTCCAGCCCAGATGCTTTCCATAACCTTCACTTGCTCACCCGAGTATCAGCTTGCAAGGTTATGGGAAATGATGAGGGCCTCTCTGTAGAGGTGCTGGGTGACTTTGATGTATACGAAGCAGGTTGAGCAATGTAAACGAGTCATTGTGTGACTCAGGAGGAAACGATTATACAAGGACCTCAAAGTGAGGGCCAATATACCGGCATTTGTTGTGGTAAACCACATCATTAACCTGAATGTGCTAATAATACAATAGTTATGGGGAAGTGTGCGGCCATTAGGAATGAATCATTATAATGGCCCATAAATACCTCAGTAGCAGTGAAATGTTTTTCTCATAGTAGTACACAGCATCAGTAAACTGTAGTCTGCAAGAAGCAATTTCTGCTATAGAAAAACAAAAGAACTATGGATGAATAGGGTGGAAAACAGGAAAGAAAAAAAAAAAAAAAAAAAAAAAAAACACGGTCAGAAAAAAACATTTTATAGTTTCTGTTCAGGGCAAATGCAGACAGCATGAGATGGGAGCCCAGGAGAATGAAAGCAAAAATAAAGATCAAGCTAGCAAGTGAAAAAGAGTGAATGGAAGATCGAGTGAGCAAAATGTAGATCGAGCAAAAAGGAAGCGCGAAAGAGAAATAGCAAAATAAAGAGAGAAAAGGGAAATTCCCCCTGCTCTAGGGCTTTGGAAGGAGGCCCTAGAGGCAACAGGTGCATCTGAGGAGTGGCTGGCTGCACTCTTGAGGGGTCCTAGCCAATCCCCAACAAGAAGTTGGCAAGGGGCTGGACACCCTTAAAAATGTTGGCACCTTCTCAGCTGCAGGAGAGTTGGAGGGAGAGTTTGGGTAGAAGATGTGAGGCTGAAGGAATGAGGCTGCGAAGAGGCCCAATGGGATGGGGCCTACCTGCAGCTGGATGGGAGGAGAGCTCAGAGATCACCAGCCCCCTGAGAGAGAGGACCACCTGTGAGGCAGGGAAGGAGTGGCCTAGCTGATAGGCCTGGTAGCAGCTACCAACCCACAAGCTGTACAGGAGAGGGTCTGAGCGAGTACACCTACACCCCCTGGGCAGATAGGGGAAGGT
Source organism: Staurois parvus (assembly GCF_062004578.1). Taxonomy (NCBI): domain Eukaryota; kingdom Metazoa; phylum Chordata; class Amphibia; order Anura; family Ranidae; genus Staurois; species Staurois parvus. The sequence goes on along the minus strand of NW_028318682.1, from coordinate 4,481,875 downwards.
GCACTCTGTGGGAAACCAGATTAGCCATCTACCAGTGACTGTTCATTTTTTTTTTTTTTTTTTTTTTAAAGTGGCGGGAATGGGATCCCCTTCTCAGGGATACCTCCAGATTGCTGGGTGAGAAGGAGAAGTTCATCTAGGGTCTGGGGTGGAATACTAAGGAGATCCTGGCTAGCTCTCAAACAGTGACTGTGCCGCAGAGAAGGCTTGTAAATAGTTCCAGGAAGTGGTCCTCAGTTAATCAGTACCCTTGGACATCCTATACACCCCTAACCTTATATCCCAGTAAATCTCTAAATAAAACAAAACCAAAGTTCAAGGACAGATTTGAGACTAGATGCAATTTTTTGTGGAAATGCAGAAGAATGGGAGGGAGGGAACCTCCCCTGGTTATCAATGTATTAGCAAACCTGGCTATCACTTCACAACCCACACCTACTCAAAATATATGTGCATCATTCATGCTTCTGGACAAGGCTGGAGTAGTGCTGTAGAAGCTGCTAGCAGGCTGACATCAGCAAGGACCAACTCACCATGGATCCCTAAAACAGCACAATCACTGTATGATCACATTAAATAAAGACTGGCACTACTGAGTTCAAGTAGGCCTCATCCACATGGTACATATGACTCCATGCCCCATGTGGGGGCTGTGTTGACCCACATGGGGATGCACAGGTTTTTCATGCATCCGCATGCAGGCAGTCCCATTCAAGTCAATTCGGACATAGAGGATGCACGGCCACAGCTGATGCTCCCAATGTGACATCCATGCATGGTCCTGAACGAACCAAGGTTGCTGTGCAGCTACATCAACTGTTACAGGTACATGGATACAAAAGGAGCGCAAAAATGTGGAATATAAAAAATGGCAATAAAATATCTTCTTATCCTGGCTACTCAGCAGAGGTAAAATCTGATTGCACATCTCCTTTAGATTTACAAACTATGTAGTGCAAGGGCCTGCCTAATTCGATAGAACTTTATTGCATAGATTAGGTAGGTCCTTCAGGTATATAATGTTGCTAGCTCTAAAGGATTGTACAAAGATTGTAGTATGTATGGTGCCCCTTAGATGGCGTCAGCTGCATATACTGTAGGGGAGTGGAAAAAGTTGTTTTTTCTCTTTTTTTTTTTTTTTTTTTTTTTAAAAAGGAGGACAATATTACCAGTTGTCCTTTAAATGAGACCTTTCCTCTGTAAATGGCAATTTTTATAATCTGCAATTGCTTGTTGTACTGATATTAACCTTGATGGTTCTAAATAATAAAAATGTACTGAAACAAAGTAATTAAATATTACACACAAAATGAGGACTGTAAAGCATCATTTGACAATATATTCCTTTGAAAATTGAGGTTGGGAATATAAATATAGGCTTCCCCTCCACTTTTATTAAAATATATATGATTAGCGTCTAGTTAGCCTGAATGGGCTTGCCCATATAAAGATCTATAGCAGAAATTAATCTTTAGCAGTGAGATGAAGGTGTATTGTCTTGTACCCAGCCCCTGGAAGCCCAGAGTAATTACCCCACATCACTGCCTACAAGAGAAATGCATTAACACATTTGTGCCGGAATGCTCCAGGGCACATCTAGTGCTCTCCACCAGTCTGAGTTTGTCACTTTATCATAGTAAAAAATGTTGCTGAGGGTAAAATCAAAAATTCGTTTCCATTTGAAAAGTGTGCTGGTACAGCTTCCTTGCAGCACTGCAGTCCTGGGTGCAGCTCTCACCAGGGACTGTACACTGAGGTTGAAAAGTTTCTCTGTATTTGTGTTTAGTTTTCTCAACAACCCATATGCATTTTATATAATATATGCCGTTCAGTTTTGGGCACCAATTCACAAAAAGAACATTGGGGAACTGGAGAAAGTACAGAGAAGGGCAACCAAACTGATAAGAGGCATGGAGGAGATCAGCTATGAGAAAAGATTAGAGGAACTGAATGTATTCTCTCTTGAGAAGAGGAGATTAAGGGGGGATATGATCAAGATGTATAAATACATCAGTGGTTCATATAGTGAACTCGGTGTAGAGTTATTCACCCTGAGGTCATCACAGAGGACAAAGGGGCACTCTTTACGTCTGGAGGAAAAGAAATGTAATCTCCAAACACAGAAAGGTTTCTTCACAGTGAGAGCTGTGAAAATGTGGAATAGACTCCCTCAAGAGTTGGTTCTGGCCAGCTCAGTGGATTGCTTCAAAAAAGTCCTGGATTGTTCCTTAGATACACAGAATATAACTGGATACTAACATTTATAGATCTAGCTGATCCAGGAAATATCCAGGATTGCCTCTCGGGAGATCAGGAAGGAAATTGTTTTCCCAGCAGAAGCAAATTGGATCATACTTTGCTGGGTTTTTTGCCTTCCTCTGGATCAACTGTGAGTATAGGATTATAACTTTATTTTCTATGGTTGAACTGGATGGACTTGTCTTTTTTCAGCCAGACTATGTAACTATATATGACCAGGAGGAAGAGATTTTATTTTGCCAGGAAAACACATAAAAACGGTCAAGGTCTCATTCAGACAGGCGGATGACGGAAAATAGGCTGCTACCTTCATATGCTATGGCTGCATACAAACTGGAGGATTTGCTGCACAAATGTCATCCCTGGACACAGTGAGGCTGATTTACTAAACTGGAGAGTGCAAAATCGGGTGCAGCTGTGCATAGAAACCAATCAGCTTCCAGGTTTCATTTTTTTTGTCAAAGCTTAATTGAATAAAGCTGAAGTTAGAAGCTGATTGGCTAACCATGCACAGCTGCACCAGATTTTGCACTCTCCAGTTTTAGTAAATCAACCCATTCAGGGCCAGTGAGAGTCCTTAACAGCATTTACCTGCTCAGAAAACCTGTTATGTATGACCAGTGGCGGTGCCGGCCATTGATTCCTAGAGAAGTAAAAATCTGGCTGTGGCTGTTCATACATGCAGGGTGCTTGCAGCTAGTGTCTCCAATATATAGTGTTGCCGATTCTCACCGGCAGCAGCTTGCATCTGCCTGTATGAATTAAGGCCTCATACATACAGGTGCATAAGGCTGTACAAAGTATATTGCAGGAGTTTTTTTTCTTGGCCAGGACACACAGGCACCCATAGTATTGAATGGCTGTATACACACTACTTGCAAAAACCTGCACATGTGTGCAAATCCATGAATGCAACTTGTTTGCGTCCAGATATTTATACCCATGCATGAATTTATGCGTGGGTTGCCTCCGGGTACTCCGGTTCCCTCCCACACTCCAAAAACATGCTGGTAGGTTAATTGGCCCTACTATGTGTATGCATGAATGTAAGTTAGGGACCTTAGATTGTACACCCCTTGAGGGTTAGGGATCGATGTGAATGTGCAATATATATGTAAAGTGCTGCATAAATTGATGGCGCTATATAAGTACCTGTAATAAATGTATGACAAACACCGGCATAGAATTTGAGTACAGCCATCCAATACTTTTGGTGCCTGTACGTTGTACCTGTGACTCCCAGCTGCAATTTCTCCAGCTTGCTCTCTCAGCCAATGAGAAGGCAGAGACCCGGGACAGCCAAGACTGTTGTATACATTGATAAATCGCGATGGGGGTCAGGTAAGTATAGGAGAGAAGAAGGTTTCCTACATTTATACATAGAATGCATGAAAGTAAAAAGCCTTGAGCCTTTACAACCACTTTAATCTCTCCACGCCAGCCGAACGCAAATGTGTGGCCTCCCGGCATCTGGGTCTAGACGCTGAGCGGCCGCACATTTGTGTTATATTAAAAAAAGGACATATGTGCCCAGAGCGCGTGCCCTGCGTGCTCCCAGCACACATGTCCGGTACTCACGGAAAGGTCCAGATCTCCTCTTTCGATCAGGACCTTTCCCGATCATGTGGCCACCGTAATGACGTGTCATGGCAGTCACATGACCCTAAACCCCGCCCCCGGCTTCTGAAACTCTCAAAGGGCCGAGAGGCGCAGGCGTGAAGGGGTTAAAGTACAACCACATTTATGTATATTTAAAGCCAACATCTTTTTTAAGTAGGAAATGTTTAAAACCCACAATTTATGTTGTATGGCCTCATTCGGCTGATTTTTGTTTTATTAGCTCAACCCTGCTGCTAAAGTCACTAAAGAGTAATTACTATTAGTAGGAATCCATTGCTAAAGAGATGAAACAAGTGGCTCACTTGAAAAAGGAGGGTGGCTACTTTCCTACCATTGCACCATGGAGAACAAAAATAAAATCACTTTCAAACAGGTAGGCAAATTTAAAAAAAAAAAACTTGAAAAAATTTGGAGTTTTAAGAATACATATATGTCAATGGCATTTCTTTTTAAACCAGGAGTGGAGCATCACTTGGTGTAAGAGAAATGGATTTGGACCTCGAAGGCCTTTAACTGTAATTCATAAACATTTGATCATAATCACATTTCAGGCGATGTATAGGATACACATTTCCTCCATTAATGAGATAAACACACCAACATAACTTCTTTCAAGTGTGCCGGTCACTGACACAGATACCTTGACATCTACAGATCACCAAATAACCGGCTGTGTTGAGACGGCTGTAAATATGTTAACATGATCCTCTGACAGCTGCACACCCTCTCTTTATTAGGAAGAGGTGTTCATTTCTCCACTGGAACAAATAGCTCAATAGAAGCAAGTGATGGTAGTGCCAAGGTCAGAGAAGGATAGTGTTACCTGGCCTTTCATTCACACAAGAATGGTTTCTACTACCAGCCATTAGTGGTCTACAAGGAGTTCATGTTTAGGCTCCACGAGTGTGTTCTCAGGACAATGAGATACAATTCTCAGTGTTTTCTGCTATGTTGGGATTTGTAGATGTCAAAAGGCTGTGAACATTTAAAGCGATACTAAACGCTATTTTTTTTGTGTAAAATAACAAACATGTTATACTTACCTGCTGCGTGCAGTGGTTTTGCACAGAGCAGCCCCGATCCTCTTCTTGGGTCCCCTGCTGGTGCTCCTGGCTCCTCCTGTCAAGTGCACCCCCTAGTATGCAGCTTGCTAGGGGGGCGCACCCCGAGTAGGCGTGTTCCCAAGCCGCTGCTCCATGTGTCCATTCACACACGGAGCCGTGGCTTGGCCCCGCTCCCTTTCTCCTCATTGGCCAACGGGAGCCATTGACTCTCCTGTCAATTACATCCAGTTTGCTCTCAGCCAATGAGGAGGCAGAGACCCAGGACTGCCAAGGCTGTTGCGCACATTGACAAATCACGACGGGGCTTAGGTAAGTATTAGGGTGGCTGGCTGGGGGCACTGCTGCACACAGAAGGTTTTTGATCTTCATACATAGAATGCATAAAAGTAAAAACCTTAAGCCTTTACAACCACTTTAAAGTATATTTAAAGCAAACATCTTTTAATTAGGAAATATTCAAAACCTTGTAAGGTTTTTGGTCATTGGTAACCTATTGCGGAGATTTCTCTTCACTTTCTGTACTATAGATATAAGAACTGAGAGGATTTCCCTCACTTTGGAGGTGTCTAAAACAGTAGTCATCACAACATGCGTTCCTATTGGAAGATTACTACCCCCCTATCTCCTCTTCTGTGAAAGAGCACATTTTTGGAGTTTAATTCTAGTGACAGTGGTCACTAGACACATTGAGAGGGACAAACCAAGTTAGTGTCCCTAGCAAGGATATAGAAAGCAACAAAAAATGCCTTTGTGGGGTTAAAAATTCAATCCAACATTAAAGTAGAACTGTCGGATTTTTTTTTTTTCACCATCTGTGTTCCATTGCGGAGATTTCCCTTCACTTTCTGTCAAACATGGAGTGAGAGGAAATCCCTGCAAATTAAGGGAATTCCTTGGGGACCCTCAGGTCACCAGAACTACAGTAGTGAATATTTTCCCTCTATTACTCTTCTGGAGACAACTCAAAATTTAGGATTTTCTTTTACATTCAGCCTGGGTTCACATGTGTGGGCTGGTTTGCAGTGTGATTTGTAAAAAAAAAAAAAAAAAAAAAAAAAAAGTTTGGTGCAATTTTGTGCAGCTGTTAAAGTGTATGACACTGGAAATCGCACCTAAACTGGGCTGAAAACCATACCTGACTTTTTTTTTTTTTAAATTGCACTGCAGCTGGCCCACACATATGTGAACCGTCTCTATAGAAAAAGGTTGGTTCACGACTCATGTGAATCAAATTCAGTTCAAAAACGCATCCAATTCGCATATATGTGAACAGAGTCTCAAAGATAACGGCAAACAGGACAAAGACTGATATTAAAACTTATAAAGGACAGGGATTAGAACATGTAAATGTCACTCTACTTGTCCCACAACTTGTGTCACAGAAAAAGGCATGTAGAAGGCAGGGGCAGACTGACCATTTGGAAATTCGGGGACTGCCCGAGGGCACGGGGTCAGTAGGGGGCCCCATGATATGCCCCTGGTACCTTTCATATACTTTTTTGAGTTTGGGCAAGGACACAGGGGCCCCATGATCCCCTATTGCCCGGGGGCCCCATGAGTTGTCAGTCCACCCCTGGTAGGAGGAAGACCACCTTGTTTGGATTGGGCTGGAGGAAGCAACAGGAATCTCACAAAATTACCAGCAGCAGATAACCAAATAAGTGTGAATAAAGCATTCAGCCATAAACTCACCACAGGTGTAGATGACATTCAGGTGCTTGCGGACTCCTGGATAACAAGGGTCCCCAAACTCATAAGTGCTGGCATAGATGCTGCAGCTCCTTTTGCCTTGGCATCGCTGTGTCATAAGTGAAAGGGAGGAGGGTGACTGACAGTCTGAAAAAAAAAATTTTTTTTTTGTTTAACCACTTCAATAATCGGGCACTTTTACCCCCTTCCTGCCCCGGCCAATTTTGAGGTTTCAGCGCTCTCACACTTTGAATGACAATTGCGCAGTCATGCAACACTGTCCTCAAAATAAAACGTTATCATTTTGTTCACACAACTAGAGCTTTCTTTTGGTAGTATTTAATGACCATTGGGGTTTTATTTTTTTCTGCATTAACAAAAAAAAAGACCAATAATTAATAAAGAGAAAACAAAACACTTTTGTTTCTGTTATAAAAGTTTGCAAGTCTCCCCTGTACTCCATTATAGTGATATGACATTTATACAGTAATGTATATCTCCCTCCCCTGTACTCCATTATAGTGATATGACATGTATACAGTAATGTATATCCCAGCTCCCCTGTACTCCATTATAGTGATATGACATGTATACAGTAATGTATATCCCCCTCCCCTGTACTCCATTATAGTGATATGACATGTATACAGTAATGTATATCCCCCTCCCCTGTACTCCATTATAGTGATATGACATGTATACAGTAATGTATATCCCCCTCCCCTGTACTCCATTATAGTGATATGACATGTATACAGTAATGTATATCCCCCCTCCCCTGTACTCCATTATAGTGATATGACATGTATACAGTAATGTATACCCCAGCTCCCCTGTACCCCATTATAGTGATATGACATGTACACAGTAATGTATATCCCAGCTCCCCTGTACCCCATTATAGTGATATGACATGTACACAGTAATGTATATCCCAGCTCCCCTGTACCCCATTATAGTGATATGACATGTATACAGTAATGTATATCCCAGCTCCCCTGTACTCCATTATAGTGATATACATTACTGTATACATGTCATATCACTATAATAGAGTACAGGGGAGCTGGGATATACATTACTGTATACATGTCATCACTATAATGGGGTACAGGGGAGCTGGGATATACATACTGTATACATGTCATATCACTATAATGGGGTACAGGGGAGCTGGGATATACATACTGTATATATGCTATATATGTATACTGCTTTATATTTTGGACTCTTTATTCTAAAGAAAAATTTAATTTTATAAGCTTTAAGGGGGCGTGGTTGGATGCAGACCTGGGCAAGGTTGGGTGGGGCAACTGGTGGAGAGTAAGGTTTGTGCCTGGCTAGTAGGTCTAGATTCAAAATTTTAAGCCCTGATTTAGTCTGTAGGAAAGTTAGAGTTTACAAACTATGGGATATATCTGAAAATTGACCAATCCTGAAGTACTGATGGCCAATCTAATTTCTCGAGGCCCAAAAATGTCAGAACAGTAAAGATATCCCCCAAATGACCTCTTTTGGCAAAGTAGACAGTCCAACATATTTCATAAGAGGCATGGCGAGTTTTTGAAGTTGTAATTTTGTTTTTAAATTTTTTCATTTTCAAAAAATGGACAATGTTCACAATTTTTTTCTACATACTGTCACCAGTGCAGTACAGCATTAGCATATAACTGTTGTGGTGGTGATCAGGGACACTGGCTGGTGACCATATGAATAAAAAAAAAATTTGGCCACGGATAATCACGACACAGATGGGCTGTGACTGGCCCAGCCTGTGCATGTGATCACTATGACCATTCACAGCTAGACACGCTTATATACAATGGATAGCTTTCTTTAATGTCATCCATTGTATACAACTGGCATGTGACCTGCTGTGATTGGTAACAGCAGGTCACATGGTACTGGCAATAGGGCTGTTACACAGATCTGTCATTGGCCGTGTCAGAGGTACACAGCTGGTGACAGATCTCGCCACAGCGCTGCCCTGCATGCAGGCACAATGCAAGATCTGGGAAGGATGTCATATGACACACTCCTGGAGGGACAAGAGGTTCGCCCGACCGTCATTTAACTATAGGCAGGGTGGGAAGTGGTTAAAGAAAAACTCTACTATAGTTTTGAATGGGACAGCTGATGAGGCTTTAAAGCTGTATTAATCCTCCCAAAAAGACAAAATTAAATTGCAGTTTACCAATTCTTATGTGATGGCTGCATTAGTTTAATTTTTTAGTGTCGTCCCCCCCCCCCCCACCCTTATTTTTACCTGGTGTTCCAGTCAGGAGGTCTGTTATTTTTCAACTTCCTTTAACGGACCAAGCTGTCTAGGCAAAGTAGTAGTTAGAGGGTCGGGACAAACTAAAACAATGACAGGGGTGTTCACAATGGTCACATTTTATTCCTTTATGTAAAACCTCCATTCCAAAATGAAAAAAAACTCTTTGCTGTAACTGCTTACAAAGTGTTAGAGTTCAGCTTTAATCTGCTAGTCAAGGCCATCTAAATCTGCTAGTCTAAGGCCTAGTTCACACTGTCATTAAATGCAGATGTTTGAGGGGTAATATACAAAAAGGTGCAGCGCTAAACACAAATAAATTATTTGTAGAACAAATTTTATTTGTGTTTTAGCACTGCACATTTTTGTATATTACTGTGTATTGGAAGGTCTTATATGGTGCCTTTGGTGTACAGCTGCTGCTACTTGGAAGGCGCTCGCTTATTCATATGTTTTTAAGATGTTTGAGGGGTGTTTTTAATGAACCTAAAATGCCTATGCAAATACTATGGACAGCACACAGTGCTATTCACATTATCAAAGCATGAAGCATTCGCTCAGCTTCAAAATTGAAGCCTCATATCAAGTCTGGAAGAGTTGAAGCCTTTCAATGCATCCCATTCAAGTCTATGATGTCGCTCCGCAAATGTGCTGGCAGGCGTTTGTGGGGAGTTTGCAGGACATTTGCGGCGTGGTTGGTTGTTTAATGTAGGCATTTGTAGTGAGGTTTTAACACTTGTAAAAACCGCTTACAAAATGCATCAAAACTGTGCATAGGGCGCTTGGGGAGCGTTTTAATGCTTGTAAAATGCCAATCTAATGTCCATACTAATGCTATAGGAGTGTTTAAGAGTTAGGGCTTGTTCACACTTGATTAAATTTCTAACATCCCCCCCCCCCCCCCCCGGACTGACAATGCTGCTGTCCAAAGATAACGGCTTCGCCACTTTATCTAGAATACAGATACCTTAAGACAGGAAGTGTGTTCCTTCAGGATCACCAAGTAAAAAAAAAAAGCCTAAAAAAGAAAAGCTGTAATAAATTACATTTTAGTTTTTGAGTTTAATGCCTCAGTAAGTACAACATAACACCTGTCTCCTCTGAACCTGGGAGGACTGCAGAACTGTGTGGCTCAATCCATGAAGAATAGTCCATGCAAATAATTCTGGTTTGGTCAGTGTTTACCCCCACCATTGGGGGATATGACATGCCAAGGAGGATTGCTTGTATGTGAATGTATGTATATGTGTGCGCACACATTGTTAAAGTGTTTGCAAACCCAACAATAAAACTTCTGTATATTTCTCTTACTTGCTCTCTTTCAGTTTGTTAAAGAATCTTTGGTCATATAAAGGTTCAATAGGTACATATAAGTGTTAATCCTGCTTGAAATCTTTAACTGATAACTTCTTGTGCGGTTCGTTATCATGGTTTCCAGTTTTTTCTGTGATTATGTAACACCTTCCCCTGTAAACAGGGCTATTCAAGGGCAACATTCTCTATATCCTTTCTGCCCCAAAACCCATGTAGACCTCGTTGCTTAGATGGTGGGTTTGAGACCCTTACTCCCTACATTCTACTTGGTCACCTAGTTTGTGTTTGTTTAGAAGGGGGGAGTTCTCTTCTGACGGCCAGGAGGAAAACCCTATCCTTCAACCACCACCAGCTCCTAGGCTGTTCAGGTTTGCACTCAAAGACACCATTCCCCAGGCACTGGCTGTGTATATTAAACTAAAACTATAGTCTCCCACACTATTTTAGTTATTACATCACAATAAACAGAGTCCTGCACATGACCCCTTTATTTGAAAAAGTTGTAAACAGTTCACAGCAATGGGATAGATACAGTTCCAAAGATATGGTAACAGAAACTTCATCACAGTCCATAGAAATGGTAAGCAGCCCCATACAAAGGTGGTTCCCTAGAAATGGTAAGCAGCCCCATACAAAGGTGGTTCCCTAGAAATGGTAAGCAGCCCCATACAAAGGTGGTTCCCTAGAAATGGTAAGCAGCCCCATACAAAGGTGGTTCCCTAGAAATGGTAAGCAGCCCCATACAAAGGTGGTTCCCTAGAAATGGTAAGCAGCCCCATACAAAGGTGGTTCCCTAGAAATGGTAAGCAGCCCCATACAAAAGGTGGTCCCCTAGAAATGTCCAGCAAACTGAAAGGACAGGGTTTTGCAGTAAACCTAATTACCATTTGATGTCTGTAGCTTCTCCTTTGTTCTTCTCTGAAAGGGAGAACCCACACACAGCCATCTACATCCTGGATTCACTCCTGCTGTACTTCAGTGACACCCATTAGTTACTCTGATCCCTTAATATTAGGGGGAACCTTTTTCTCCAAGTGCAGGGTAGGCTGTTCAGTAGAGTGTAAGTAACCCCTTCCTACACCCCCAAGGGTTATGAAGATGGAGGGGATTTGCAGTCCTAAAGCACCTTCTGTTGCAGAGTGACAATACAGCTGCTTCATAGATACAGTAGGGTCAGTTAGTATTGTCATTCTAGAAGGGGAAGTGTCACTGGTAAAGTCAGCAGCTGAAAATATAGGGTAAAAGCTCAAAAATTAACACTTTTGTCCTTGGGTTTAAATACATTTTCAAAAAGTTAGTGAAACACTCATCTTCTTTCCTAGAAAGTGCATAGCAGAATATGGAGGGGAAGGTACTAATTAGGTTGGGTTTTCCTGGCAATTGCTGCAGCAGGCGATGTTGGGGCTCACACCTGTGGCTGAGTGCTTGGAGATGGGGTTGACAGGCAGCATTTATATTTCAGGGTTGCTTGGTGAACAGCAAACACATGATGACCAACTACTAGCTTATTAGTTAGTTGGCCAGTAGGTGCCTCTTGATGCATTGCCTTATTGTAGGCCAATTGTAACGTGGTGTTGGCTTGCAAGTGATCACACAACCCTCACTACAATTTCCCCATTTATGGTTTTCAGGATTTTGGGGAAACATTCTAACCACTTTTTTCTAAAGTCCATAAAATACAGAGAATGAACATTGCCTTTTGGTAAATGATTGTCAAATGCAGAAAAAAAAAAAAAAAAAAAAAAAAGTACTGTAGGTCATTTGCACAGATATCATTCAAAATGACTCTGTACATGACCCCATAGACTAATGCTAGAGGAATAATACATCTTGATGAAACATACATGTTATTAAGGAACTACATAAATAGATTACCAAATCTTACTAGAAACAGAAATTGCTGCAAGCATAACTTTATCATACCATATGTCAGCACAGACTTGTTATGCCTGTAGTGTTTATTTTAAAAACATAACTGACGGGTTCTGCCATCGCAGGACAGAATGGTTGTTTCAAGAACATATAGCAGTGAACCTTGGAGGAGGGCTGGCATGTCACCACTTGTAAAAGGTAGCTGCCAACTGTGCAACACTTGATTGACTACAGTGGCTTTATGTCTGCCTTACCTTATTATCGGCCCTTTGTGTTTTATGCCCTTGCATAGAGGGTGCCAATTTCCCATCCATGATAATATAAGGTGCCATTAAATTCTTACTTTCAATAGGCAGTGGACAACCCATTTTTATACTGTCTGAGCTTTTCCAGTATAGGGGATACAATGCTAAAATCAGGATGGGTTATATTGTATAAGTTCTGTTCTGTTGGCACTGCAAAGTCAGTGTCCCTTCCAGTGACACATTTGAAATGCTCCATTATAGGTTTTAAAATCTTCTCTAAAATGCCTGGCATAGTATTTATAGCTCCTACTACTATATGTGGCTTTCTACCACCTAAGGATTGGGATACAGATGGCTTGAATTTTGGCCCATACCTGCTAAATGGCCTGAAATTTGACCATGAATGGCTCTAGTAGCACCATCTGACTTGACACAAAAGTAGATTTTTCTATCAACTTTTGTCAAAGGAGCCAGGTGGAAAAAAAAAAAATCAAAGGCAAACAGTGCTAGTGTCCAGTCAAATACAGTGAGTGTTTGGGTAAACTTCAGCCACTACTCAAGACAACACAATAGCCAGCAGGAGAGATTCATCCATCCACCCTGTTTTAACAAGAGAAAACTACACGTGTTTGGCTAGTCCTACAGATGTCTACTCTGTACAGAGCCTGGGGGTCAAATTGCAGGCAATTTGTTTAAAGCATACAGCTAAAAAAAAGGTCTTAATTTTTTTTTATCCCATAGTGAACAGTTAAACCCCGACATTTTTGTTTTTCAGTCTGTGTCCAACTGGTAGTTATTATCCAGAGCTGTCATAAGAAATAAAAAAAAAAAAAAAAAAAAAAAAAGTACAAATAAAAAAAAGGTTAGGATTTCCCCTAACATGATTACTAGGAAAAAAAAGGAGGTATGAAGTCGGTAATAAAAACTTCAAAGTCTATCCAACCCTTGCTCTATCCAAAATAGAGATAGAACATTTGCCTTTACAGGAACCCAAAATCCCTGGCAGTGTAATGTACTGGAAGTTTTGCCTTTACGTGAGGCTAGTTCAAATTGATTTCCAAAAGGGGTGCTTGACAAGAATTAACACCCACGAAGTCCCCTTCACATGTCTAGTCTGTTTTGATACTTCTTCATATTTATCAGGCTTTATATTTTGTGACACTGAACCTGCATTAAATCGTTGGTCTCACTATGAATTTACTTTAATGGATTCCTGTGGGCCACACTGTATGGAAAGCACATGCAGTGCATGTCAAACAGTCCGCAAATTGGAGGAGCTATATGCCATTTTGCACTGAGTGCCCATATGAGCATAGCCCTGTGCATCTAAAGTGATGGGGTCACATCACTTCTAACAAATTGGACCTGTTTAACCACCTCCCACCCACCATATAGTACAATGACAGGTGCAAGGCTGTTCTCTCATTCTGGGAGGATGTCATAGGACGTCCTCCCATTCTAAACGCGCATGCGCGGCTTCAGGAGTGCGCGGCAATGCTCTGTGTCCCTCGGACACAGCGGATCAACGGAAAGAGCCAAAGATGTCGGCTCGGTCATGTCATCAGCTGTGTCCAATCACAGCTGATCACATGTAAAACAGGGAAATGCCGGTTATTGGCATTTCTCTCCTCATGAGCTGTCATGCTGGCAGCTCGAGAGGAGAGAAGAGCTGGTAATTAGCATTCCTCGCAGGGGACATGTACACAGATTATCAAAGCACTGATGATCAGTGTGCCCTGATAATCTGTGTAGCCCCAGCAGTGCCAACTGTCAGTGCTCATGCATGCCACCTGCCAGTGCCCATCAGTGCCACATTTCAGTGCCTACCAGTGCACATCAATGCCATATATCAATGTCTATCTGAGCTGCCTTTCAGTGTCACCCATCAGTGCCACCTATCAACGCCAGTCAGTGCCACCTATCAGTGCTGCCAATCAGTGCCACCTATCAACGCCAGTCAGTGCCGCATATCAGTGTTATATATGAGTGCTGCCTTTCAGTGCCCATCAGTGATGCCTGTCAATGCCCATCAGTGCCACCTACCATTGCCTCATCAGTGCAGCCTATCAGTGCCCATCACTGCAGCCTCATTAGCGCACATCAGTGAAGGAGAAAAATCACTTATTTACAAAATTTTATAACAAATACGAAGGGAAAAAAAAAATTCAGTGGTTTTTGGTTTAAGAAAAAAATAAAAAAACCCAGAGGTGATTAAATACCAATAAAGCTTTGTCACAAAAAAAAAAAAAAAAAAAAAAAAAAAAAAAAGGATAAAAATTTCACATGGGTACATAGTTGCATGACCGCGCAATTGTCATTCAAAGTGCGACAGCGCTGAAAGCTGGAAATTGGCCTGGGCAGGAAGGGGGTATAAGTGCCCTGCAGGCTAGTGGTTAAGCATTAAAAAAGGTAGGTTCCTGAACTCGGTGCTCCTTTTCTAAAACACCATAAACACACTGGAGTGATTTACAAAACAGAAGCATTTGAAGATCTAAAGCTTTAATTAAAAATCTTTGGTCATTATGTGGTTGAGCACAAGAGAAGACAAACTGGAGTGTTGAGAGTCCTCGAAAAGAATACTCTTACCTGTCAAAGTCATGGCTAGGTCCTGGAATGGGCACTCTAAGCTGCCACCTTGTACTCTTCCAAATGTAGCAGAATAGATGGCAATCACTGTATTCCTCTTACAACTCAGCCTCAGCCGGTCATCCTCACAGGCCACCTTACTCTTAAATTCATCTAAAATTGAAGACATGCATATAAGAGTGCAGTATTCTAGTCTTTATAAGAAACCTTTCTAGAAAGTTTCTATATCAAAGTGCAATAAAAGATCATTCAGCCACTGGTCAAACCCATTTCACATAAAGGCAGAGGCATTGAAAGTTCTCAGTGCAGTATTTCCGGTACAGACTTTTTGGCCTGAAAGGTGCTTTGTGTTTTAAACATTTAGTGGGTGAGGGTTAAACTTTTTATCAAGTTAACGGGTTTCTGCAGCCCCATTGGGGAGATTTTCCCCTAACTTTCAGTCCCATTGACTACAAATTCTGATGGAAGAAAAAAAAACTTTTTACCAGTATCACTGGATGAGAAGATGGGAGATCCTCAATGGGTACAACTGTTCTGGTGACGGCCATCCAAGAGAGGATATATTCACTCAAAATTTGTTCTTTCCTGGCTCTGGAATAGGAAGGGAGTGGGAAATATCCCCAATGGGACATAGCAAAAAAACTGCTACACTCCCCCAGCCCTTAATTCTAGAGATAAAATGTCTACCTCCCATGCTGATGTGATGCCTGGCTTGGAAAGGTCATATGGTGTTTACAGGCTAGTGTGCTGTGCTCCTTGTACGTAGTTCATACCTGAGCAATGAACTTCATAGAAAGGAATAGACATACTTGGCATATGCATATACTTAGCCTGTCCATGCACTGCTTATATCAGTGTTTAATTCAGAAGAAGCAAGGCCTGTAAACATGGAAGAGGGTTGACTATGCACTAAGAATCTGCACAATACTTTACAAAACCATTGACAGCTACTATAGACTGTACACATGCACATGTTTGGCTGAACTTGCAATTTTAAATATTAATTGTAATGGGAATTCTTCTCTACAAGGCTCATGCAGATCCGGGGAGTGCAGTACTTACTTGGCCTACATTTATATCCCACCACCAGGTATTTGCTGGTTCCTGGACATGGATCAGCGCCAAACAAACGGCTGTTGACAAGCAGCTGGCAGTTCCTCCGGTCCTGGCACTCGTCCAACACTTTCTAAACAAAAAAATATAAGTGCTAAGTTATGGCAAAAAGAGACATGTAAACCAATGTCACATTCAACAAAATATGACTGGGTAATCACAAAATATTTGGCTATGGAGGAAACACCAGAGCACGATCTTGGGTCTTGACTGGGCTCCACTGCCAGTAGTGTAAAAATTGTTTTATTATGCTTAACAAAAGTTCGACCAGCAAGCAAACTTCCCATTGGACAGGAAGGGAAATGCAAGCACCAGCTGTCTCTTGGCAGGGGAAGATAATGGAATATAAACTTAATGCCCCATGTACCAACAAGATCCTGCATAAAAAGTGTCCCATACTGCATATCAACTCATACAAACATGAGCTTAGCATGTATGAGCTCGGATGCATTCTATGGAAGGATATGAATGGAGCGATTCTGCTCTGCCTACACATGGTTGACATTTACATCCTCGATTATTGACTTCAGGAAAGGAAGTGAAATCCCCCCAGTAGGTTCTATTTGCCAACAAGGGTTTTACATAACTCCTGGCACTAAATAAAAAATAACCCCAAAACTACGGGGGGGAACAAAAAAAAAAAAAAAAAAACACACATCAGGGAAAATATTCTTTCCCCTTTCAGGTATGGTCAATGAATTTTATCACAGCAGTTGTTTACCTGGGAAGTTTACTGCACAATTGCCATCCTTCGGAGAATATTAAATTGTATTTACATAGCAAAGCTAATGCATAAAACGTGCAAGCCATGAGAAAAACAAAAAAACAATTAAAAAAAACACAAACACCACCAACACTTCACGGCTGCATGAAAGTTACACTAATGGCTCAAATGTTTAATCACATAAATACAGTATAGCATAGTTTCTACTCTCTTTACACACACACACACACACACACACACACACACACACGAAAGGCACCTGTTGCGTTGTAGAACAGCTTACAGCCAGCTGGCTCTGTGGCGCAATGGATAGCGCATTGGACTTCTAGCAGTGTTGTAGACATTCAAAGGTTGTGGGTTCGAGTCCCACCAGAGTCGCATTTTCTCTTTAAAAGGTCTATTAAAAAGCCCTGTGTTCCATCAGAACAGCTGTTACATGGTGACTCTGGCATGTCTAATGTACACTGTACACACTGCAAACTGAGTGGGATAAAACTAACTGGGGGCTGCACTTACCCCTCTCTAGACAAGAATTCTAGCACTTTGGTAATTAACACAAACAGTTCAAATTACATCATTTTATCACTAAATTGGGCCCATAGAACATTTCCTGAAGTACTGAGCTGCAAATTTACATGAGGAAGTGTAACCTATGTCCACTGGAAACCAGCCGAGACCCATTCACATTAAATCCTTAAACAAGCCGAGATCTGCGTGCAGACTAAAAAAAAAAAAACACCACCTTGGCATGCTATAGTTAGATTTTTGCTAAAAAATTTGTATTCCTTTCTTAAAAATCATTTGTCAGAGTATTCAATAATGACATAATTGAATCAACGAAGATTCTTCAAAAATGTTAGCCAAATCTGCTACTTGAATGGATGCCCGGATATACAAAAAAAAAGAAAAAAATTTTATGAGAAGCAAAAAGTTGATTGAAATTTATAAGCATGTTACATACTTAAAAGTGATCCTTCTATATAAAATGCACATTGAGGTTATTTACAAAATCTGGTGCAGCTGTGCAGAGAAACCTATCAGCTTCCAGGCTTCATTGTCAAATCTTTATTGAACATGCTAAAGTTGGAAGCTGATGGAATCTAATACAGCTGTGCATGGTAGCCAAAGTGCACCAGTAAATTTCCCTCATTTATGTTGATCAGCCGTTGGGATTGTATTGAATTTACTGCAAATACAGTAGAATCTACATATAAATCTAATTTTGCAAACACTATACAGAAAGCTTTGTGTGCACAGTTTTTTCATATACACCTATACCATACATACCTGTTTAATAGAACGCATGTTTGTGACCATGAATGGTCTAATTCCAGATGACATTTTTCCTAGTACATGCACATTATAAGGACTTCAGTCAGCATTTACTTTAAAGAGAGAAGAAATCACAAAAAAATAACCATCTTTCATTTTCGATTTTCCGCATTATTAAATTCAAAAAATGGTCTCAGCCATTAGACAACTGAACTTTCAAAAAGTGACACTTTTCAAACTAAAAACTAACTTTGTATGGCCAGTTTTAGATGCATTGAAGGCTAATCTATGGATGCTAATGAACGTTGCCCCCCATATGTAGGATTCTAGTTACTTGTGAAGATCTTGCAACATTTTCTGTAAAAGGGGTGGACCTGCTACCTTGGTTTAGTATAAAGCCCCATACTACATTGCTCCAGTAAATGGTAAATTCCGGACTTGATGACAGACATGTGCCATAAAGAAGAAACCTTTGTGGTCACATAGGTTACCAAGTCCAAAGAAAACAATTAAATATTGCTAAATGAGGGCCTGCAGGGTTGATTGATAGGAGCGCCAAAGAGCAATAAAGACAAGGGAGAGAGGGAAGGATGCGCCATTTGTAGATTTTAATCTCTATCTACACATAGACACACCATTAGCAGTGTTTTTAATCTCATTTAATTTATATCATCGCTGTGCATGGTAGCCAATCAGCTTCAAACTTCAGTTACTGGAGGCCGATTGATTTCTATGCAGAACTTTTACCAGATTTTGCACACTCCAGTTTTAGTAAATCTCCATGCATAACTAAATCAAAAGTTGATTAAATTGCTCTAACCCTGCCTTTGGATGGTGTACTGAGCATGCATATAAAGTAGTATAACTTTACTAGTAAAACCTAGAGATGTAAATGGTAAACTAATGCAGGCCATAGACGGATTGTTTATTGGCCGAATTTTTGTCAGCACGAAAAATCAGCCGCTATTCACGCCGTTAGTGGGGTAATGCCGTCGGCCGTTTTTTGTGGATCTTATTTCTTTTTATCGGTCATGCTGGAAAATCTATGAAAAAACGGCTGTTTTTCGTAGACATTAGTGGCATCGGCAACGACCGATTTTTCGTTTATCGGCCAACAATTCGGCCGATAAACGTCCCGTCTATGGCCAGCCTAACATTAAACAATAGCTATGGAGAGACCTTTTGTTGTTAGACCTGTGTATTACTAGAATATTGAATACGGTGAGAAAAGGCTAGAATGTTAGCTGCAGTGCTTTTAAAATCAACTTTACTGCTTTAAGGGTAATTCCATTTTTAAACAAGTTATTGCAAAGTTGATATTTATCCTGAGACTGCAAAACAACCAAGAGTTGCACAATGATATTCCCATTCATGTCTGATCCTCAATTCAATTGACAGCAGAGTAGGACTATTGTATCTTAGGAAATAAAACCATGCAAACCCATGCAGTTACAATAAAAAAAAAAAAAATATCACGCATCTTCATTTCAAAAATTAAACAAAAATCCTTAATATGCAAATCATAATGTTAGATATGCAACCATTTAGATATTTAATAGCCTATAAATGGCTAAAAGAAAGCCCTTGTTTCACCAAGTAACCAAAACTGTATACACAATTTTAAAAAAATTTGGAGTGAAAGGTGGTTAGGATACCTGTCAGTTTATCTTTTCGATCTGTGCATCCATTATGGAGAGTCACCCTCTACATTTTTCCTGGTGGTTGTTATCACAGAGAGTGAAGGAATCTCAGTTATAAGATGTCACCGGAACAGGAATATATGGAAAATCATCGAAAAGGAACATTAGTTTCAGTGACCCTAGTGACAACCAGGTATTCCCTCACTTTGGGGGGGAGGGAGCTCTTTTTTGCACCCTGTAAGTCCTGGTTCACATATATGCGGCCGTGCGAGCCATGTTCTGCATGGGCATGAGAGCACATTCATTTGAATGGACTCCCGTGACACGCACGGAAGAAGTCCCTGCACTTCTTTGGAAAACGCAGCCTGCAAGAGAACCTCGGTTCCCAGAACAGCTGCGTTTTCCAGTGCGGGCAGTGTGCCGCCCACAGGTCTGCATTCCTCTGTGTGGGTGGTGCGGCTGCACGGATTTTTGTGGGGATCCGCAGCTGCACCACCCACACAGATGTGAACCTAGCCTGAAGGCTATAACATAAGTAAAGGCAAACCTCCCCAATGTGACACAGATGGCAAACACACATGGACAGGTGTGAACCTAGGGTAAGGCAGGGTTGCATCTCCTAAGCGGTTTTTGCAGCGTTTTTGCAGAAATGAACTACAGTCCATTTACTATGATTTCCTATGGGACACGGTCACATTACATCTCGGCTTTTCACCTGGTGCGTCTTTTGAAAAGAGTCGGGGACTTTTTTTTTTTTTTAAACACAAAGTTGCAGTTTTTGATTCTATAGATTTCAATGAAAACACTCCAGAGAAGAGTTTAGTGCATTTTTTATGCGCTTTAAATCTGCCCAGCAACAAGAAAAATAAAACCATTGCAAAGCACATAAAAAATGCGGCAAAAACGCAGGTGCAAAATACGCAAAACGCAATGCAGAAATGGGTGAAACACTGCATAAGAGTGAACCTAGCCTTACTCTATCTCCCCCCTAAAACGCTTTGCTCTATTTTAAGGAAAAAAAAAGAAAAAAAAAAAACAAAAAACGCACACCTAGTATTACAGAACTGAGCAAGACTCCCTCACTGTATAGGAGATAGCTTATGTAATATATTTATTACACACCATTGAATACTTTATTTAGATTTGTAAATTTTTGTTCAAGGATTGCATTACAATATGTGATGGTTAGTAAATATTCTGTAGTAGGGATGTGATATTGGTACTAATCAGTTCAAGCCAGCAGTACACAGGCCAATCTGAGCTCTGACCAAGATATTACTTAGATTTCTGTAGTACAATATATTAGGAGTGACACTATAGTCATAAAATGGTTTACAAAACTTTAAAGAGATTAAAAGTTCCAATAAATTATTGGAACAGAAGATAATTAATACAAAGACCAGAGTAGTGAGAATTGGTCATTTTCAACCAATAGTGGATATCCTCTACAACACCAGTTTGCATAGAGCTAATCTCGCCAAGTTTTAATTTGAACATGTCAAATTTCCTCAGAGGCCCAAATTTCAACATTAGCAAACTGAAACCTGGGACAATAAAGACATGCCCACTCCCTACTACTAGAGATGAGCGAATTATTCAAAAATTCGATTCGACTGATTCGGCGAATTCGTGAAAAAATTTCGATTCGAGTCGAATATATTCGCTGCGAATTTAACTTATAAAAGGGTGTTTCTAGGCTTCAGAGAGCCTTTATATTAGTGCAGAACACTGTACCTTTAATTTAAATGCCCTTGGAGTCTGCTGGGGAAGAGAAATAATACTGTCAGTCAGTATGACATGCAGATGAGTGCCGTCGATCTTAGAATCACCGCACACTTCACTCATTTGGGCAGTCACGGGGCCAAAACCAGAGTGTGGAGCCACAGCGTGGCGGTGGAGGCAGCAGCAATGGGAGGCCATACAGCACCCTATGACAAAATGGAACCCACCAGCAGTGTGAGGAGACCTGAAAGTGGCACATGGCAGAGTGTGGCGATGGAGACAGCAGCAATGGGAGGCCGTACAGGGACCCATGACACACTCTGGACCTGGCAGCAGCATGAGGAGGCGGTACAGGGGCCCATGACAGATTACGGGCCTGGCAGCAGCATGAGGAGTCGGTACGGGGGCCCATGGCAGATTACGGGCCTGGCAGCAGCAATGGGAGGCCGTACAGGGACCCATGACACACTCTGGACCTGGCAGCAGCATGAGGAGTCGGTACGGGGGCCCATGGCAGATTACGGGCCTGGCAGCAGCAATGGGAGGCCCGTAATCTGCCAGCACCCTATGACAAAAAATGGAACCCACCAACAGTGTGAGGAGACCTGAAAGTGGCACATGGCAGAGTGTGGTGATGGAGACAGCAGCAATGGGAGGCCGTACAGGGACCCATGAGACACTGTGGACCTGGCAGCAGCATGAGGAGGTGGTACAGGGGCCCATGGCAGATTAGGGGCCTGGCAGCAGCTATGGGAGGCCCGTAACCTGCCAGCACCCTATGACAAAAATGGAACACACCAGCAGTTTGAGGAGACCTGAAAGTGGCACATGGCATGAGACACTGTGGACCTGGCAGCAGCATGAGGCGGTACAGGGGCCCATGGCAGATTAGGGGCCTGGCAGCAGCAATGGGAGGCCCGTAATCTGCCAGCACCCTATGACAAAAAATGGAACAAACCAGCAGTGTGAGGAGACCTGAAAGTGGCACATGTTTGGGGCATGATTCATGGCGGATTTAGTCAGTTGTGTCAGGAACTGGTGGTTTGAAATCCAGACTAATCCACGCCTGATTCATTTTCACAAACGTGAGTCTCTCCACACTTTGGGTGGACAGTTGTGTCCTCCGCGGAGTTACAATACCTCCTGCCGCACTAAACACACGCTCCGATGCCACGCTACTGGCCGGGCATGACAGCCTTTCAAGGGCAAATTCAGCTAGTTGGGGCCAAAGGTCAAGTTTCGTTGCCCAGTAGTCAAGGGGATTGTCTACCTCGGTTGGCAGGGTGCTGTCCAAGTAGGCCCAAGCCTGTTTGAGGTCCTGCTCCAGGTCCACCTGATGCTGCTGCGGCTGGTTAGTAGTTTCCTCACTGCGCTGGTGAAGAAAGCTACTCATCATCGACTGCAGACTGAGGCAGCCGCTGCTGGTGGAGCTGCCACTGCTCCTACCACCCCACCCCTCCCCTGCTGCCATGGCAGCGGAACGCGAGCGCACAGGGCCCACAGTGTCTGAGGATGGACGTTGGCGCAGACAGGCAGAGACCAGCTGACTACATAGGTGGTTTTTATAGTACGTTATTTTGGCCTCCCTCTCAGCAGGTGTGAAAAAGGCCACCATTTTTGAACGGTAGCGAGGGTCCAACAAGGTGGACAGCCAAAAGTCATCCCCCTGTCTGATGGTTATTATTCGGCTGTCGCTACGCAAGCAACCGAGCATGCTATGGGCCATTTGTGCCAAGGAATGCGAGGGACTCCCTGCCTCCATCTCCACAGCATACTGCCACGGTGCGTCTGGGTCCTCTGTCTCCTCCTCCTCCTCCTCCTCTACCAGATGCTCCTGCTCCTCCACTCCTGTCCGCTGAGTGGAAAAACCACCCATTTCACTCAATAATTCCTGAGCACAAATGTCCTCCTCTACCTCCTCTTCTTCCTTTCCTGCCCCCACAGGGGTCATGTGGCGTTGAGATCTGTGCGCCACGTCTAACGCACCCTGACCAGCCATTGTTAACAGCATTTGTTCCAGGACGTGCAACAGAGGAATGACGTCATTCATCCCATAGTCCTGCCGACTCACGAATAGCGTGGCCTCCTCAAAGGGCCTGAGCAAGCGGCAGGTGTCACGCATGAGCTGCCAATGGCTGACATCGAAGTTACACAGGGGAGTACCTTTATCCGCTTGTAACATCAGGAAATCGGTGATGGCCTTTCGCTGTTTGTAAAGGCGGTCTAACATGTGTAGGGTTGAATTCCACCTTGTTGCAACGTCGCAGATCAGGCGATGCTGTGGAATTCCGTTCTGCCGCTGCAGCTCAAGGAGGGTGTGCTTTGCGGTGTAGGAATGGCTGAAATGCATGCAAAGTTTACGTGACATTTTAAGGATGTCTTGCAGTGGGATGGTGGATTTTAGGAACCGCTTGACAACCAGATTGAACACGTGAGCCATGCATGGCGCAACCTTCCTTGACGCAGAGCAGACACCATGTTCTTTCCGTTGTCGGTCAACATGGTTCCGATTTTCAGTTTGCGCGGAGACAGCCATCTGTCGATTTCTCTGTTCATTACACTGAGAAGTTCCTCCCCTGTGTGACTACGTTCGCCAAGGCATACCAGGTGCAGCACAGCGTGACACCGTTGCGCCCTGCACATGTGATTTGCCGGTCGGGTAATGGGACTTGGCACGGGGGTGGCGGCTGAGGACACGAAGGAAGAAGAGGTGGTAGAGGCGGACATCTTTTGTGGACCAAGGACGTGCAAACGTGGAGGCAAAAGCGGCGTGACCTGTCCAAGGTGCTGGTGCGGCTGTGACGGCACCACGTTCACCCAGTGGGCCGTAAATGACATGTACTGTCCCTGACCGTAGTTACAGCTCCACACGTCGGCGCTGCCGTGCACTTTGGCAGAGACCGACATGCTCAAAGACTGGCCCACCATCTCTTCTACATGTGAATGCAGGGCTGGCATTGCCTTTTTGGCGAAGAAATGACGGCTTGGCACTCTCCACCGCGGCGCGGCACAATCCATCATTTCTCGGAAAGGTGCTGAGTCCACCACTTGGAAAGGGAGGGACTGCAGCACCAGCAACTTGGACAGGAGGACGTTCAGCTTCTGCACCGTCGGGTGCGTGCTCGCAAACTGTTGTCTCTTGGAAACGGATTCCAAGAAAGACTGCTGACGGAATCCGTGAAGAGGAGTAGCAGGAGAAGGAGCATCTGAACGAGCGGAAGATGCCAACGAGCGACAACTCCCCTCAGCAGAGGTGTTGGAGCCTTGACTGGCTGATAGAGGGCGATTGACGTCGGGTGACGGAGCAAGTAACGGAGCAGGTGATGGAGCGGGGGCTGGGGCAGGCAGAACCGCCGTATCTTTATCACGGTTTTCCCAGGCCACCAAATGGTGACGCTGCATATGCTGCCGCAACGCTGTAGTCCCAACATGGGCCCCCTGGCCACGCTTGACTTTCTGGCCACATAGTCGACATACGGCTACGTTTACTTCCTCGGGCGGCTTGACGAAAAATTGCCACACCGCCGAGTAGGAAACTTTGCCCCCGCTACTCCTCACTGGCTGACTGCTGCTTCCTCCGTGCACACCGGCACCACTACTGGCCGTGGTGGTAGACTGCAGTGGAGCTGGTGCTCTACTCCGTGGCCGTTTGCCTCCACTGACACTGCTGCGACCCTGCTGCCTCCTGGGCAACCCACCGACTGTTTTGCTCGCTGCCAAGCTGCCACCCTCTTCTCCTGATGATGCGGAAGCAATAGCCTGACGACGACGAGGCTGCCAAGTGCGATCAGCCTCATCATCATCAATTAGGGTCTCCGCCTCACTACTAGCCCCCTCGGCTGCTTGTGGGTCAGGAGACAGACCTGTCTCTAGACCGGCTACCGAGCCACTCTCCTCGCCACTACTTCTTCGCCTGGCTGCTGAAGAGGCGGATGTCTCCCCCCGTTCCTGACCGCCCTCTGTTAGCTCTTCCTCACTGTACAGTGGGGCTGAGCCCACAGCATGCGATACTTCGCTTGGTGAGGGAACACCAAAGGACAGGGGCAGGTCGAGGACACGTGATTTCAGTGGGCTTGCTCCCGGGCCATGCCAACTAACGGTTGTGTCTGACGTACCCACCGACCGTTGGCTGTAGGTGTCAGAGGTGACCTGGGAAGAGGAAGACGACCGAGCCAACCAATCGACGACGGCAGGGTTGGTCGGTGGAGACACGACCGCTGGATGACACCGGGAGCAATGGCCTCTGGCTGCGACTAGTGCTGCCTCGACCCCTTCCTCTGCTGCCACGTCTGCTCGCTCCTAAAACATTGCCTCCTCTGCCACTCCTCTGCATGTTGTCTGACATACTCTTTAATTCAACGATTATGTGTCCCTGAGTAACAATTCTGTGTCCCTGAGTAACGATTCTGTGTCTGGCCCTCAGTAACGATTCTGTGTCTGGCCCTCAGTAACGATTCTGTGTCTGGCCCTCAGTAACGATTCTGTGTCTGGCCCTCAGTAACGATTCTGTGTCTGGCCCTCAGTAACGATTCTGTGTCTGGCCCTCAGTAACGATTCTGTGTCTGGCCCTCAGTAACGATTCTGTGTCTGGCCCTCAGTAACGATTCTGTGTCTGGCCCTCAGTAACGATTCTGTGTCTGGCCCTCAGTAACGATTCTGTGTCTGGCCCTCAGTAACGATTCTGTGTCTGGCCCTCAGTAACGATTCTGTGTCTGGCCCTCAGAATCGTTACTGAGGGCCAGACACAGAATCGTTACTGAGGGCCAGACACAGAATCGTTACTGTGTCTGGCCCTCAGTAACGATTCTGTGTCTGGCCCTCAGTAACGATTCTGTGTCTGGCCCTCAGTAACGATTCTGTGTCTGGCCCTCAGTAACGATTCTGTGTCTGGCCCTCAGTAACGATTCTGTGTCTGGCCCTCAGTAACTATTCTGTGTCTGGCCCTCAGTAACTATTCTGTGTCTGGCCCTCAGTAACTATTCTGTGTCTGGCCCTCAGTAACTATTCTGTGTCTGGCCCTCAGTAACGATTCTGTGTCTGGCCCTCAGTAACGATTCTGTGTCTGGCCCTAAGTAACGATTCTGTGTCCCTAACTCTCTCCCTCAATACAGCCAGGTGTGCCTCTGTTGAATGACTGGAGGCAAATGGAGAATTCTAAAATGGCCGCCATTTATAGCTCGACCATTACACAGTGCTGGCTGGCTGGCTGCTGATTGGCTAATGCGATCACATGTCATGAATGAATGCAATATGGGTCAGCGCGCCTTGTCTGCGCGCCTTCCCAGACATCCCCGTTCCGTCGCCGCCATTTTAGGAAAAATTTCGATTCGCGCATCCGAAGTCAGGAAAATTTCGATTCGCGACGAATCCGAAAATTAGCAAATATTCGAAACGAATTCCACTTCGCCTACTTCGATTCGCTCATCTCTACCTACTACCTATTGTGACCTGAACCTGTAGACACAAACAGAAAGGAGTCACCTTGATTGGTTAAGTTCAAGTGATGCCTCAATTTGCATTCTAATGAAGGTTTGTGGTTTCCTGGCTTGAATCCTAGCTCAACTTCTCTATAAAAAGACAAACGATAGTTTGTGGACCTCACATATCTTCTTAGGGTCCTCAAGATCTTTTGGATACCGATTTCTGCACAGAACATCTGATATTGCTATATTCACAATGGCAGCCTACCTAACTTGTGAGAATGCAATTGGAGAAGAGCGATACGAAATCCTGGGACATCTTGGCGAGGGACGTTAGGAGAAGTTGTGATGGCTGTTGACAGGGAACTGGTAAGTGAATTTTTAAATAAATTACAAAAAAACATTTCTAATTTGCAGACCATTTGAACATATAGAACAGATAGCACAAACATTAGCATCTTTACTGATTAAATGACCTTATTAGATGCATGGGTTTTGTTGCATAAATTTGGGGAAAAGACCATGATGCACAAAGATCTATTTCAGCACTAACAAAATATAAAAACTGGTTGAACAGTGCAAAATCCCATTCAGGCAGCTGGCATTGTTCTTACAGAAAATAAAAGCCTTTCCACCCGTTATCAATTTCTTGAATCTGTACTTTTGCATGTCTTTAACATCAACCTGCCATGAGTAAAACATAAAAGCCACTTTTTTTGAACTCCTCCTGAAAGTGCTAGCTACTGGTCGTTATGCCACAGAGCAAGCCTTAATATTTTACAAAAGTACATATTTGCATACAAGTTCCAGGTCAGGGATTCTATAAATTTAATTCGGAGGATTCAACATGGCAGCCAGGCAATTGGCATTTTGCAGAAGAGCTCACTAAGAGCAGGCTTCCTTTTTCTCTCATGACAGATTCATGGTGGTCATACACAGTTATAGTGGGTCACAGGCAGCTAAGTATGTAACAGATTTGACCATAAACTGATGGTCCACTATGCACAACCTAGACACTTGGCATTTAGAAGGGACAATAGATCTAGCTGTATGGGCAGCTACGTATCTCACTGCTAACGAGGGCCTAGAGAAGATGGCTACATTTTGAAGAAAAGCATCCAGTCTATGTAAAATGAATGGGCTCAAGTATTGGACATCACCCAGAGTTTTAGATGTCCAAGTCTTATTGTAATCAACCTTTATTTCCTCCTTTAACAGGTAGCCTTGTTGCCCTAAAAGGGGTAAAAAAGGAGCAAACCAGACTAGAAGCCTTTCTTCATGAAATGTGCATGTCACTCTTTGTTACTGGACACGAGGGCATAATATCTACCCATTCGAGAATTCTGGAAAACTCAGACTGTTATATGATCAGCCAGGAATTGGCAGCTGCTGGATCTCTTCACTGGATCATCCAGCCAGGGGTAAGTAAAGCTAATGAAGTAGATGACATTTCAGCATTTGCTTGCTAATTCTATAGATTAGTCCTAGGGATCCTGGAAATTAATAGAAATTGGTGTTTTGTCATGGATGATACTTTCTATATATTGCATGCATTTATACCAAATATTGTTGGCCTGGTTGGAGAGAACTAAGGAAGGGCTAAAATCCCCAGTCAGCTATTTTCTCTGAAGTCTGCACCCTCTGGGCAAGATTTTCCTTAATCTAATCAATAACCAGTTGTCCTCATTGGAAGATTTCCCTCACCTCCTGTTCTGTGACAACTGTAAAATTTGTATTCGCCATTAATTTTGTCTTTAAAAGCAGAAAGACAAAAATAGAGATTACATCCCTCCTTCCCCCCTCCCTTCCTAGTGGGCACATAGATAACAATCATGATACAGGTTGTGATCCTTCACCATTCTATATTAAAGGTTAGTCTGGTGTTTAAGCCAGAGGTCAAATTTAAAACCAGTTAGACCTCCCATATTTCCTTCATTGCCCAATTATTGATGGAGTAGTTGGAGATCGGTTTCACTGATGTTCGCATGTAATTCCATCTGCAGATTTAAAAAAGTAAAACATTGTATTGAATTTGAAATTTTTGAATGTCACTTTTTAGTAAAAGAATAATGTTTTTTTTAAAGTGAAATTTCATATAATTGTTTTAACTTTTCCAGGTGGGAATTCCAGAAACGCTAATCAAACGATGTGCATTACAGATTACCCAGGCTCTTGAATATATGCACAGCAAAAACCTGGTGCATAGGGACCTAAAGGCAGACAACATTTTGCTTATGGACAAGAGATGTCATAATGTCAAATTAAGTGACTTTGGACTGACTCAATTTGCCGGTACAGTTGTTCCATCAATGGCACCCCTCAACACATTCATGTCCCCGGAACTTTGTGAACTGAAACACAAGGAGTCAGTTGTCGTGGATCCTAGTGTTGACATCTGGGCCCTTGGTGTTGTATTGTATGTTCTTCTCACTGGAAACTATCCATGGGAAACAGCTTCAGCTCAAGATCTATGGTTTCAAAGGTTTATTTACTGGCAGAACAACTCTGACCATGTTCCACCACCAAGTGGTTGGGAGAATGTCAGCAGGAGGGCTCAAGATTTATTTCACATGCTTCTTCCCAAGACCCCAGCTGCAGGAACCAAGTCGGAGTTGTTCTAGATTTTCTACATTTTCCTTGGAACTTTGAAGTTGCCACCCAAGAAACCATGGATCTTGTGGAGCAGAAGTAAGAGGAGGATGTTGAAGCAAAGGACAGTGAGGTAGAAGTCATTGTGCTGGAGAGTGAAGAGGACATAATCATCATAGAAAACCACAGTGACATAGAATGCATTGTCGTCAATTATTGCGGCTCTTGAATTGACTTCAGTTAAAATCTCAGCAGTGCTTCTTGTGAAAGAGACCAGCAGTACCTAAGCTCTGAAGTTGAAGTCTAAACGGACCCCAATTATTGTCCTAAAAAGGAGGAGAATAGTTGCAGAGCTTCTCTGCCCAGCTCAAACCATCACCGTCATCTCAAAAATATTACTGAAGTGGTGAGATAGAAGGAGCAGGGACAAGCATTTATCTTGTGACTATTTCAAAGGTTTTTCTGAGATGTGGACTTTGCACCGTGATGTCACCGGGCCTCATCACTACCTCTTTGAAAAGCAACTACCTCAACTACAATTCATGTTGCCGTCTCCATGCGTTTGTATCTATAGTGTCAATGCAATCACTGCACCAGGTATAGAATGCAATAAATTCTAAGTACTGGTTATACCTTTTGTATCGTGTAATTCATCTATTTTTGCTCTGCCTCTTATTTCTCCTTCAACACAGATTGAAAAAGTGTTACTAAACCCACAACAGTAAAATCAGTCTGTATATGCCATAAAAAATGCTAGTTATACTCACTGTGGAACCTGAGGGGTTAATCCTCTGCATTGTGTAAAAACGCGGTTTGATCCCAATTTCTCTGTCAGTGTCTCCCTCTTAAGACGTTGTGTGGAGTCACTCTGCACATGCTCAGTTTGGTATGTATTGCTAGAGGGGTTTTTTTTCCTTGGGAGAGTATGTGATTAACAGGGCCAATCAGCACTGTCCAGACGGGGGTCCTGCAGCTTCCTAAAGCAAAATGAAAACTCCTCCTATAAGCTTTAATCAGTGCTCAGCTGGACACGGATAGAAGTCACAAGACTGCTCTAACTGCTGATAAACAGTTTATATTTACTAAAATAAATACATTTCCATGTTCTGTGTACTGTGGGAGACCTGATATAGTGAATACAGGGTCCGGGGTTTAGTAACACATTAACAATTTAATACAGTATTTATGTAGGATCAAACCGTGCAAATCCCCAATCATTAAAGTCACAAAGCTGCAAGTATATGAGGATATAGTCTATTAAAAGGCCA
The DNA here is from genome assembly GCF_062004578.1 of Staurois parvus. Taxonomy (NCBI): domain Eukaryota; kingdom Metazoa; phylum Chordata; class Amphibia; order Anura; family Ranidae; genus Staurois; species Staurois parvus. Next base: position 4,451,203 of record NW_028318682.1, on the reverse strand, counting down.
ATTCAAATGGATACTGCGCTAGGTGAACCCTTAAAACTTTGAGCACTATAGAGATCTAAACACCTCTGAAAAGCGATAACAAATTAAACACTGTAATAGTTATACAAAATAAGTGTATACATATGCCCTATAAAGACCCTCAGCCCTCTGAAGGGTGATCAAAATTTGAAAACAATTAATTGAATAAACTGAGTGAGTGCAGTAATCATAAATACTTGTAAGAAACCGTGATATGTGGTCAAATTAACCTAAAATTTAATGCATTATCCATGAGCCCTATGAAGACCCTCACACCTCTGAAGAGTGATCGAGGTTGAGGATAAATTATGTATATTTGAGGTGAATTTTTTTTCACATTGATATTTAAAGGTTAGAAAAAAATATCAAAAGCCATAAAACGTCCATATAGACAACCCATAGTCCATAAGTATGAGAAGAAAATTCCACAATCGATGGTATTATTGTAGACAATGCTGTAAGTACAAATGTGGATAGACTTGCTTCAACTGGTCAGAGTGCACACCTCCACCAAAGTGCCAGTAGTGCAGAAATTGTTTTATTATGCGCAACAAAAGTTCTCTACCAGCAAGCAAACTTCCCATTGGACAGGAAGGGAAATGCAAGCTGCAAGCACCAGCTGTCTCTTGGCAGGGGAGATGATGGAATATAAACTTAATGCCCCATGTACCAACAAGATCCTGCATAAAAAGTGTCCCATACTGCATATCAACTCATACAAACACGAGCTTAGCATGTATGAGCTCAGATGCATTCTATGGAAGGATATGAATGGAGCGATTCTGCTCTGCCTACACATGGGGGATTTCACTTCCTTTCCTGAAGTCAATAACAGAGAATGTAAACGTCAACCAAGTAGGTTCTATTTGCCAACAAGGGTTTTACAGAACTCCTGCCACCAAATAAAAAAACCTCAAAACCACTGGGGGGAAAAAAAAAAAAAAAATCTTGACACTTTGGGTCCAGTTTGGACCTTGTCACTTAGGGGTGTACTCACTTTTGTTGCCAGCGGTTTAGACATTAATGGCTGTGTGTTGAGTTATTTTGAGGGGACAGCAAATTTACATGTTATACAAGCTGTACACTCACTACGTCACATTGTAGCAAAGTGTCATTTCTTCAGTGTTGTCAAAAGAAAAGATAGAATAAAATATTTGACAACTTATCAAGGTGTGTGTTCACAGAAGTGAGTACACCCCTCACATTTTTGTAAACAGCTTTCAGCCAGCTGGCTCTGTGGCGCAATGGATAGCGCATTGGACTTCTAGTAATGTTGTAGACATTCAAAGGTTGTGGGTTCGAGTCCCACCAGAGTCGCTTTTTCTCTTTAAAAGTCCTGTGTTCCATCAGAACAGCTGTTACATGGTGACCCTGCAATGTGTACATCAGACATGCCAAACTGAGTGGGATAAAAGTGACAGGGGGCCGCACTTACCCCTCTCTAGACAAGAATTACAGCACTTTGGTAATTAACACAAAAAGTTCAGATTACACCATTTTATCAGTAAATCGGGCCCATAGAACATTTCCTGAAGTACTGAGCTGCAAATTTACATGAGCAAGTGTAACCTGTGTCAACTGGAAAACAGCCGAGACCCATTCACATTAAATCCTTAACCACTAGGGGACCGCCCACAGTACATATACTGCGGTAAGGCGGCCCCTGTAGGCAGGATCACGTTTATAAAATGGCAGCCTGATTTCGGAGTAGGGGGTGCGTGACTGCCCTACCCGTAGCACCGATCGTGACCAGGGGTGTCAATCACCGGGTCCCGTCTGGTGATTACCCGCCAGAACCCGGCGATTACCGGCAAACACTGACAGGGAGCATAGCTGCATTGTTTTCAATGGAGCTCTCCTCCCTGTCAGTTTTCAGCACACTGACCCAGAAGGCTGTGCGCATCCATCCGGATCAGTGTGTTACAGTAAAGCAGACACCCCCACCCCCTAGTAAAACACTTCCCTCACACAGTTAACACTTTGCCTTCTAATATTAACCCCTTCCTTCCAGTGCCATTAGTGCAGTGTCAGTGGTTTTTTTTTTTGCACTGTATTGGTGTCACAGGGCATGTCAGTGACCCCAAGTCAGTTCCCCCCATGTCAGAATGTCTGCCGCAGTCTCGCCATAAGTCGCTGATCGCTGCTATTAGTATGAAAAAAAAATCCAGTATCTATACCGCCATTTGTAAACGCTATAACTTTCACGTAAACCAAATTAATTTACACGTATTGGGAATTTTTTTTAGCAAAGACATGTCGCAGAATACATTTCGGCCAAAATTTATGAATAATTAGATTTTTTTTTAATTTTTTTACTGGATGTTTTATAGGAAAGTCCAAAATATTGTTTTTTTTCCTCAAAATTGACGTTTTTTTATAGCACAAAAAATAAACGCACAGGCGATCAAATAGCACTGAAAGAAAGCCCAAATCATGGAGAAAAAAAAAAAAAAAAAAAAAAACAACACGCAAATTTCATTTGGGTGCAGCATTGCATGACCGTGCAATTTTCAGTTGAAGTAATGCAGCTCCATAACACAAACCGCTTATGTAACCGCTTCCTGACCGCCCTATAGCAGAAATACTGCTACAGGGTGGCATGGGTGCACAAAATCACATATACATACACATTATATACATATACACACACACACACACACACACGTGATTTGCGCTAACATGGTTTTCATGCCCCTTCCAGATAGCATCAGATTGCTCATCAGTACACCAGTAATCATTTAACCCCTTGATTGCCAGGAACGCGCTCATACACAAACCTCCATTGCTAGTATAATGTCTGAACGGATCAATATCTTTGATCTGATCAGCACTAAAGCAGCGGTCACATTAGTATAGCGTCCCCCGAAAATGCAGCGTCAGCGGGATCAGCCTCAGCACCTGCGTTTAGCCCCTGCGCTTAACCCCCCCACTTCTCCCCCAGCAAGCGCAGTGTCAGTAGATCGATTTTGTGTGTAATGCATCACGTGACAGTGCAGTGTTTGCAGAATCAGGCCTGATCTCTGCTAGCACTTGCCAGTAAAGTTTGATGACTCTCATACGCAGCAGAGTGCCAGTACTAATGCCGTGCTACCTTTTGGTGAACTGGCAAGCACCAGTGGCCTAGTTCATCCTGGTATTTCACATACCAGCACTGCAGTATGACTTGGTGACGTGGAGAGTCCGATAAGTGCAGTACAAGCTGGTGCGGTGGCGAGCACAAGTATTGTCCCGCAGCCAACAAGAATTCGCATACAGGCCTGTAGAGACCCTAGTATCTTTCCGGATGTGCTTGCAAATCCCGATTGGCAGCCCACAAATTCTGCAGCACCGGTACTGCCCCCATCCACTACCCAACCCAGAATTCAGGTGGAAATAGCAAATTTAACTACTCCCCTTGATTTTTTGGAGCGGTTTTTCAAGTATGATTGTGGATCAAAGCATTTTTTTTGGACCTAACCCTCAACATGGGTGTTACAAAAAAAAAAAAAAAAAAAAAAAAAAAAAAAAAAAAAAAAAAATTGGTCCACAGACCCAATTCATCACATGCCCGTGTTCTCTGCTGCCATGGCCAGGCATAGATATGAGAGTAGAATGTGTTTTATGCATTTCAACGACAATACACTGTCATCCTTGGGGTGACCCTGAATTTGACTGGCTCCACAAAATTCAGCCCTTTGTAAATCACCAACCAAAAAGATTGCAGAGGTATATACTCCCCAGAAAAAAAAAAATCTGCGTCGAGTCCCCCATTAATTTTTCTGGCCGCCTTCCATTCAAACAATTTCTCCTCAGCAAGCGTGCCAGATATGGCATCAAAATGTACAAGACCTGTGAGAGGGCAACAGGCTATACATAAGTTTCGGATTTACAAAGGAAAAGGTAGCACGTGGAACCCCCCAGATGCCCAGACTACATGGGGACCAGTGGCAAGATAGTTTGGTGTCAAACTTTTTCCATATGGGGTACCACTTCTACGTGGCCAATTTTTATTCAAGCATGCCATTATTTAGACATTTGTACAATCTTGGAACTGGCGCATGTTGCACCGTGCGACCTAATGTGTGCCCACCATTAGACTATACCGCCCTGCATCCACACGATTCTAATGGTGGGCATACCACACACTTTTTCTGGCAGAGATGTCTTCTCTTTTTTCCCCCCATTCAGTTCACAGGCTGCATACAAAAAAAAAAAAAAAAAACCCAACAGTGTGTCACTGGTCCTTGTTGGGTAGGCATCATCCTGGTATCATTTTTTTCAGCCGGCAATCAACTTTCATGTAAAAGCAATCCTAGTGGCCAATTAGCTGCAGGATTGCTTTTACAAGCAGCAGAATATGATGCCCTCCCTCCCCCGCTGCCTTCCTCTGCCTTCTTGGGCAGTCTCGTGCAATCTGGGAAACCTGAGAATGCAGCCGGTGTTTCTGCCAGCTGACCATAGAGCCGATTGGAGACCAGAATGGTGCCAATCATCTCTATAGCCTAAGAAATTGGAAGCTAAGAGCATTTCATTACTTCAGTTACGCAGGATATAAATGCCATTTGTAAATCGGGAAAGCATCTGATCACACCGATCTTGGTTTGATTAGATGTAAGGGCAGAGGAGAGATCTAGAGTCTGATAAACCCCAGATTTCTCAAAAAGAAGAATATATGACAATGCCCATTGAAGTTATAGGGGATATTTGCATTCCCTGTGATAGCATTAAAAGTGATACAAAAAACAAAAAAACAAAAAAAAACGAACAAAACACACCCTCCCGCACACCTGTGTGCATGAGCATTGACCCTGTGGTTGCACCATGCATGTGAGGCATCACCGTGAACGTCAGATCAAGGGCAGTAATTCTAACACTAGACCTCCTCTGTAAATCTAAAATGGAACCTGAAAGGCTTTTAAAACATTGCCTATGGATATTAAAAATGTATGCAGTGTGTCGCCATTGCACGGTGCATGCGCAGTTTTAAAGCATGTCATGTTTGGTATCCATTTACTCGGCATACCATCTTTTATATTTTACCAAATAATTGGCAAATATATTGTGTTTTTGTGCATTAAAAGAAAAAAAAAAAAAAAAAAAAAAAAAAAGTATTTGTTTTTAAATATTAGGTTTTAAAAATCGCTACATGAATAACGCGACATACATAAATTGCAGCACCCAGCATTTTATTCACTAGATGTTTGATTTTAAAAAATATATTAATATTATGTTTGGGAGTTTAAATTCATTTCCTAGCAAAAAATAAGGATTTTTTTCTTCATGTGAACAAAAAGTGTCAAAAAAAGGCTTGATCTTCAGGTGGTTAGAAGAGTGATGTCTGGCATGAACTTATAATGCTGGGTATAAAATGCCCCTACCCCCCAAAATGACCTGTTTTTGGAAAGTAGACACCCCAAACTATTTGCTGAGAGGCATGTTGAACCAATAGAAAAATTTATTTTTTTACCACAACTTTTTGAAAAATTTAAAAAAATAAAATAAAAAATAAATACATTTTTTGTCAAACACAAAATTGTCACTTAAATTATTTATTGCTCATACATGCCATGGGTATATGTGGAATTTCTCCCCAAAATGCATTCTGCTACTTCTCCCGAGTATGGGGGTAACACATGTGAGAGACGTTTTGGCAGCCTAGCCAAGTACAGGACCCCAAAATCCAATAAGCACCTTCAGGCTTTTAAAGGGCTTTATTTCCTCATTACACTTCCAGACTACCTATCACAGTTCCAGAGGCCCTGAAATGCCAGGATAGCACCCCCCCCCCCCAAATGATCCCTTTTTGGAAAGTAGACACCCCAAGGAATTTGATAAGAAGCATGGTGAGTATTTTGCAGATCTGGTCTGTTGCCACACATTTTTGGAAAATGAAGAAAAAAAAAAAATTCTCAAAACCTTGTGACAAAATAGGATCTGCAAAATACTCACCATGCCTCTTTTTAAATTCCTTTGGGATGCTATAACTGTCACACAAAGCAATCATACACTTATTGGGATTTTTTTTTTAACCAAAAACATGTAGCAGAATACATTTTGGCCTAAATTTATGATGAAATTTTAGTTGCTTTGGATATTTTTTTTATGACAGAAATGAGAAAATATGGTTTTGTTCAAAAAAAAAAAAAAAAAAAAAATTGGGGGGAAATGGGGAAATTAAAGATACTAATTTAAATTAAATAAAAACTTATATTTAATGAACAAATTTAGATCAATTAATAAATTGACAAACCATAAATAATAAATCAATAATCGCTAATGAAACAATGTCTAGTTCAATAATCAAGCCATTAGGTGTTAAAGCATCAGTAAGGAAAATCCATTTGGTTTCCCTTTCAGATAATTCCCTCACCCTATTAAAACCTCGCCAAGAACGGGGGATGGTGTCGATTCCCCAAAATTTAACACAAGAAGGATCCCTATTATACTTTCTAAAATGCAAGGACACTGATATTTAAATCCAATAGATATATTGTGTAAATGTTCATTAAATGTTTTCCTAAGATTAAGATGCCTTTAGGTACATCCAATATAGATGAGACAATATGGGCACTCTAATGCATAGACATGAGTTGTCTCATGTGATGAAAGCCGGAAATTCAAATAACTTCCTATTTGTCCTAAATTTGGCGAGTTCCCTGAACTTATTCTTCACCCTGTTACATGCTGAACATTTACGGCATGAAAAGTAACCCTTGTTGTTCCCAAACATTTCTAATTTACATGGTGGGCCTATGATTTTTTTTGATCACTCTCTCCAAACGTAGGAGCTTTTCTATATATGAACACTGGTTTATTTGGCAATAGTGGGCCCAAGACCTTTACTGCTTACTGGTTTAATAATTTTTTTAATTATTTTCGTATACCAATATTTTCACCATTTCTTGAGCGTGGGGATATAGGCTGGTTTCATCCTATATATTTTAAAATTGTTTTATTTGATTCATCACTGCTGCTATGGATGTGGTGAATTTTCTTAATGAGCATCAGCTGAATTTAGACACATTCTTTAAAGTTCTCAGTGCCCAAGAAGATTTTAGTGGGCTTTTTTCAGCTTTGGGGAACACAGAAACACGTGAGGGCACGGTGGGATATATGTACTTTATAATGTTCTTTTAAATACTGTTCCAGTTAGGAGGCTCAAATGGGAGAGAGAGTCTGATTTTGAATGGCTCTTTTTTTTTTTTTAATAAAGTGGGGTTAGAAGTGCAAATGCTCATTTAAAAAAAAAGGAGGAAAAAGAAAAATGTTATTAGAGAAAAATGTTTTAAGATTTTTCAGGTCCAATTGGAACCAAATTAAAAATTCAGATCAATGTGTTAAATGTAATAATCAGATTAAAATATGTCTTGAGAAAGTTGACAAAAGATACCCAAAAAAAAAAAAAAAAAATCAACAAAGTTTAAAAAAGATATTGGGGATTTTAAAAACAACACTATACAGTTGCAAGAAAGTATGTGAACCCCTTGGGATTACATGGAGTTTTGCATGAATTGGGCATAAAATGTGCTCTGAACGGCATCTAAGTCACAACAATAGAAGAACACAATCTGCTGAACATAATACTACACAAACATTAGATGTTGCCATGGTTTAATTGCACATAACATGTAAACATTCACAGTGCAGGGAGGAAAAAGTATGTGAACCTTTGGACTTAATAACTGGTTGACCCTCCTTTGCCAGCAATAACCTCAACCAAACGTTTCCTGTAGTTGCAGATCAGACCTGCACAATGATCTGGAGTAACCACTCCTTCACAAAACGGTTTCAGTGTAGCAATATTCTTGGGATGTCTGGTGTGAATCGCTCTTAAGATCATGCCACAGCATTTCAATCGGGTTGAGGTCAGAACTCTGACTGGGCCACTCCAGAAGGCGTATTCTGTGCTGTTGCAGCCATTGTTTTGTTGAATTACTTGTATGCTTTGGGTCATTGTCCTGTTGCATCACCCATCCTCTGCGGAGCTTCAGTTGGCGGACAGATGGTCGTACGTTTTCCTGCAAAATGTCTTGATAAACTCTGGAATTCATTTTCCCATCAATGACAACAATCCATCCAGGCCCTGAGGCGGCAAAGCAGCCCCAAACCATGATGCTCCCTCCGCCCTGTTTTACAGTGGAGATGAGGTTTTGATGTTGGTGTGCTGTGCCTTTTTTTTTCTCCACACATAGTGTTGTGCGTTCTTCCCAAACAACTCAATCTTGGTTTCATCTGTCCACAGTATCTTTTGCCAGTAGTGCTGTGGAACATCCAGGTGCTCTTCTGCAAACGTCAAATGTGCTGCAATATTCTTTTTGGACAGCAATGGCTTCCTCCGTGGTGTCCTCCCATGTACTCCATTCTTTAATGTTTTCCTTATTGTAGATGTGTCAACAAAAATGTTAGCATGTGCCAGAGATTTCTGTAGGTCTTTAGCTGACACTCTGGGATTCTTCTTTACCTCATGCAGCATTCTGCGCTGTGCTCTTGCAGTCATTTTTACAGGACGACCACGCCTAGGGAGAGTAGCAACAGTGCTAAACTTTCTCCATTTGTAGACAGTCTGTCTTACCGTGGACACATGAACATCAAGGCTTTTGGAGATACTTTTGTAACCCTTTCCAGCTTCATGCAAGTCAACAATTCTTGATCGTAGGTCTTCTGAGAGCTCTTTTCTGCAAGGCATGGTTCACATCAGGCAGTGCTTCTTGAAACCAGTAAACCCAAAACAGGTGTGTGTTTTTTTTTTTAAGGGCAGGACAGCTGTCAGCAACACATCCAATATCATCACACTGATTGGAGTCAAGGTTGGCTCACTCCTGGCTCCAATTAGCTCTGGGAGAAGTCATTAAGCTAGGGCCTCACATACGTTTTCTCCCAGCACTGTGAATGTTTACATGTTATGTGCAATTAAACCATGGCAACATCTAATGTTTGTGTAGTATTATGTTCAGCAGACTGAAAGGGAAACCAGAGAGTACAATTCCCTAAAAAAAAAAAAAAATCCTCTTCAACGGGTATTATCCACCAAAACGTTTTGTGAATTGAAAGAGGAAGGGGGAGAGGTTGGGGACATCACCCTTACATGGGAGGGCTACCCCAAAACTATCACCCACCTCCTCCATACCAAACAGGGGCACCATCCCCATATCCTTACAAGCCAAGACCGGTTTACACAAGAACGGAGGGAGAGGATGTAGAGCAGGAAGGAGGATCCAAATTCAAAAATCAGAGAAATGGATTAGATGGTATTTACAATTTGAATGGTGTAGAATCGACTCAAAGAGCTGAACATATTGAACACTGGTTTAAAATGCGCTATGAAGCGACCTATTAATAAATTTAATGTCTATATAGACACCCATAAATATATAAGGAAGTTGAACATGGAAAAATATTTTTTGGGGGATGGAATTAGACCTCAACCTGATGCACAGGTGGGTGGATGTGGTTTGAATAGTGGTCTTAAGAATAGATCACTGTTCAATCCAACTATTCCATCCAATCAGTATATGGATGTGTTTAAAAATCTTTTTTACGAGATTTAGCATCAGTAGCCCCAAAGAAAGGAGTTAATCCTAAAACATCTACAGGAGGGTATAGAATCTTTGGAAAAACACAAGGATATTATCATACGTCCTGCATCCTTCCTGGGGAGGAATGGTTGTTCTCAATAAAACATTTTATCATAACCAATTAATGGAAATGTCTGATTCAGGAACATATGTAAAACTCACTAGAGATCCCACAGGAGTGTATAAAGAAGAGATTAAGGGACTATTTGAATATGGTTACCGTACACGGATGCTTACCAAAAAAGAAAAAAAATTTATTTGGTTCCTAGTTGTAGAATCCCCACTATTTATACACTGCTGAAAACTCAATTAATTTAACCCACCAGCTAGGCCAATAGTCAAAGGTATTGGCTCAGTCTCTGCTAGACTTGGCCAATACCTGGACATTTTTCTCCAGACCAGTGTTGTGGCCATTAAATCCTATTTGAGAGAGACAAAAAAAAAAAAAAAAAAAAAAAAAAAAAAAAAAACTTACAGCTTTTGGAGGAAGTTGATCTTAGAAATATCCCTGCCGGTTTCCTGGTAACAGCGGATGTTTGATCCCTTTTATACCATCATTCAACATGAAGATGAATTATTGGGCATAGAGTAGAAGAGAGGACATTCCATATGCCCAGAAGTGTTTGAGGAGGTCTTTGGAATTTTGCCTTGCTCATAATTACTTCTGGTATAATGGGGACTTTTTTTCCCCCAAATAAAAGGCATTGCGATGGGCGCACGTTTTGCGCCAAGAATATCCAATCTGTTTATGGCGGAATGAGAAGATAGATATATATCTTCAACCATGGCCGTAAAGATTCTGCTATACAAAAGATTTATTGATGACCTGTTCTTCATCTGGGCAGGTCCTGAGGTAGAACGGATTCAGTTTTTGGATAAATTAAATCCTAATCCAAACAACAATTTAGATTGTCAGTACAATAGAGATTAAATTTTTTGGATCCAAATTATATTTAGGAAGAATGACGCTTTTCCAAAACGTATTTCGAGCCAACAGATCGCAACAGTTATTTATACCCCTTCATAGTGGGCATCACCCTTTGTGGCTTAAAAAAAAAAAATACCAAAAAAGGTCAAATAATGCGTATAAGAAGAAACTGTTGTGAGGAAAGGTACTTTTTAAATCAATCAAAACGCAGCTGCAAAAACCACAAAATGCAATGCAGAAACAGGTCAAACACAAACTGCATAAGTGTGAACCTAGCCTTGAACAGTGCAAAATCCCATTCAGGCAGCTGGCATGGTTCCTACAGAAAATAAAAGCCTTTCAACCTGTGATTGATTTCTTGAAGCTGTCCTTTTGCATGTCTAACATCAACCTGCCATGAGTAAAACATGAAGGCCATTTTTTTTTTTTTTTTAACTCCTTCTGAAAGTGCTAGCTACTGGTTGTAAAATATTAAGGCTTGCACTGTGGCATAACAAGGTACATATTTGCATACAAGTTCCAGGTCAGGGATTCTATAAATTCAATTGGGAGGATTCAACATGGCAGCCAGGCAATTGGCATTTTGAAGAAGAACTTACTAAGAGCAGGCTTCCATTTTCTTTCATGACAGATTCATGATGATCACACAGTTATAGTGGGTCACAGGCAGCTAATTATGTAACAGATTTGACCATAAACTGATGGTCCACTATGCACAACCTAGACACTTGGCATTTAGATGGGAAGGGACAATAGATCTAGCTGCATGGGCAGCTACATATCTCACTGCTAGTGAGGGCCTAGAGAAGATTGCTATATTTTGAAGGAAAGCATCCAGTCTATGTAAAATGAATGGGCTTAAGTATTGGACATCACCTCGAGTTTTAGATGTTCAAATCTTATTGTAAATCAACCTTTTTTTCACCCTTTTTAGGGCAACAAGGCTACCTGTTTAAAAAGGAGCAAACCAGATTAGAAGACTTTCTTCATGAGGTTTGCATGTCACTTTGAAATGGGTAGATCTTAAACCCTTGTGTCCAGTAACAGATTTCTGGAAACCTCAGACTACTATATGATCAGCCAGGAATTGGCACCTGCTGGATCTCTTCACTCCATCATCCAGCCAGGGGTAAGTAAAGCTAAAGAAGTAGCTGACATAGAATTCGCAAGCAAATGCTGAAGTATTAGTCCTAGGGATCCTGGAAATGAATAGAAACTGGTGTTTTGTCATGGATGATACTTTCTATATATTGCATGCATTTATACCAAATATTGTTGGCCTGGTTGGAGAGAACTAAGGAAGGGCTAAAATCCCCAGTCAGCTATTTTCTCTGAAGTCTGCACTCTTAATCCAATCAAGAAGTTTGAACAGAAGGTAGTAGGAACTCTACAACATTAGGGAATTCCCCTCATAAAAACAGTTGTCCCCATTGGAAGATTTCCCCTCACCTCCTGTTCTGTGACAACTGTAAAATTTGTATTCGCCATTTTGTCTTTAAAAGCAGAAAGACAAAAATAGAGATTACATCCCTCTTTCCCCACCTCCCTTCCTAGTGGGCACATAGATAACAATCATGATACAGGTTGTGATCCTTCACCATTCTATATTAAAAGGTTAGTCTGGTGTTTAAGTCAGGAGGTAAAATTTTAAACCAGTTAGCCCTCCCATATTTCCTACATTGCCCAATTATAGTTGGTAGTTGGAGATTGGTTGCACTGTTCGCATAAATTCCATCTGCAGATTTAAAAAAGTAACAAACATTGTATTGAATTTGATATTTTTGAATGTCACTTTAGTACAAATTGTGATTTTTTTAAAGCAAAATTTGATATAATTGTTTTAACTTTTCCAGGTGGGAATTCCAGAAAAGCTGATCAAACGATGTGCACTACAGATTACCCAGGCTCTTGAATATATGCACAGCAAAAACCTGGTGCATAGGGACCTAAAGCCGGACAATATTTTGCTTATGGACAAGAGATGTCATAATGTGAAATTAAGTGACTTTGGACTGACTCAATTTGCCGGTACAGTTGTTCCATCAATGGCACCCCTCAACACATTCATGTCCCCGGAACTTTGTAAACTAGCGCACAAGAAGTCAATTGTCGTGGATCCTAGTGTTGACATCTGGGCCCTTGGTGTTGTTTTTTATGTTCTACTCACTGGAAACTATCCATGGGAAACCGCTCTAGTTCAAGATCTATGGTTTCAAAGGTTTATTTACTGGCAGAACAACTCTGACCATGTTCCACCACCAAGTGGTTGGGAGAATGTCAGCAGGAGGGCTCAAGATTTATTTCACATGCTTCTTCCCAAGACCCCAGCTGCAGGAACCAAGTCGGAGTTGTTCTAGATTTTCTTCATTTTCCTTGGAACTTTGAAGATGCTACCCAAGAAACCATGGATCTTGTGGAGCAGAAGGAAGAGGAGGATGTTGAAGCAAAGGACAGTGAGGTAGAAGTCATTGTGCTGGAGAGTGAAGAGGACATAATCATCATAGAAAATCACGGTGACATAGAATACATTGTTGTCAATTATTGCGGGTCTTGAATTTGCTGCAGTTAAAATCTCAGCAGTGCTTCTTTTGAAAGAGACCAGCAGTACCTAAGCTCTGAAGTTGAAGTCTAAACGGACCCCAATTATTGTCCTAAAAGGAGGAGAATAGTTGCAGAGCTTCTCTGCCCAGCTCAAACCATCACCGTCATCTCAAAAATATTACTGAAGTGGTGAGATAGAAGGAACAGGGACAAGCATTTATCTTGTGACTATTTCAAAGGTTTTTCTGAGATGTGGACTTTGCACCGTGATGTCACCGGGCCTCATCACTACCTCTTTGAAAAGCAACTACCTCAACTACAATTCATGTTGCCGTCTCCATGCGTTTGTATCTATAGTGTCAATGCAATCACTGCACCAGGAATAGAATGCAATAAATTCTAAGTACTGGTTATACCTTTTGTATCGTGTAATTCATCTATTTTTGTTCTGCCTCTTATTTCTCCTTCAACACAGATGGATTTTACTGTTGTGGGTTTAGTAACACTTTTTCAGTCAGTATATGCCATAAAAAATGCTTGTTATACTCACTGTGGAACCTGAGGGGTTAATCCTCTGCATTGTGTAAAAACACGGTTTGATCCCAATTTCTCTGGTCCTCTCCTTTCAGTGTCTCCCTCTTAAGACGTTTTGTGGAGTCACTCTGCACATGCTCAGTTTGGTATGTATTGCTAGAGGGTTTTTTTTTTCTTGGGCGAGTGCATGTGATTAACAGGGCCAATCAGCACTGTCCAGACGGTGGTCCTGCAGCTTCCCAAAGCAAAATGAAAACTCCTCCTACAAGCTTTAATCAGTGCTCAGCTGGACACTGATAGAAGTCACGAGACTGCTCTAACTGCTGATGAGCAGTTTATATTTACTAAAATAAATACAATTTCCATGTTCTGTGTACTGTGGGAGACCGGATATAGTGAATACAGGGTCCAGGGTTTAGTAACACTTTAACATTAACAATTTAAAACATTTATGTAGGATCAAACCGCGCAAATCCCCAATCAATAAAGTCACAAAGCTGCAAGTATATGAGGGGATATAGTCTATTAAAAGGCTAATTCAAATGGATACTGCGCTAGGTGAACCCTTAAAACTTTGTGAGCACTATAGAGACCTAAACACCTCTGAAAAGCGATAAATTAAACACTGTAATAGTTATACTAAATAAGTACATACATATGCCCTATGAAGACCCTCAGCCCTCTGAAGGGTGATCAAAACTTGAAAACAATTAATTGAATAAACTGAGTGAGTGCAGTAATCATAAATAAGTCTAAAAAACCATGATATGTGGTCAAATTAACCTAAAATTTCATGCATTATCCATGAGCCCTATGAAGACCCTCACACCTCTGAAGAGTGATCGAGGTTGAGGATAAATTAAATATCAATGTGAAAACAATTCACCTCAAATATACATAAAGGTTAGTAGAAAAAATGTCAAAAGCCATAACAAAAACGTCCATATAGACAAACCATAGTCCATAAGTATGAGAAGAACATTTCACAATCGATGGTATTCTTGTAGACAATGCTGTAAGTACAAATGTGGATAGACTTGCTTCAACTGGTCAGAGTGCACACCTCCACCAAAGTGCCAGGAGTGCAGAAATTGTTTTATTATGCGCAACAAAAAAAGTTCGGCCAGCAAGCAAACTTCCCATTGGACAGGAAGGGAAATGCAAGCTGCAAGCACCAGCTGTCTCTTGGCAGGGAAGATGATGGAATATAAACTTAATGCCCCATGTACCAACAAGATCCTGCATAAAAAGTGTCCCATACTGCATATCAACTCATACAAACACGAGCTTAGCATGTATGAGCTCAGATGCATTCTATGGAAGGATATGAATGGAGCGATTCTGCTCTGCCTACACATGGTGGACATTTACATCCTCTATTATGGACGTCAGGAAAGGAAGTGACAACCCCCCAGTAGGTTCTATTTGCCAACAAGGGTTTTACATAACTCCTGCCACCAAATAAATAAAAACACAAAAAAACTCAAAAACTACCTGGGGGGGGGGAACAAGAAAAAAATCTTGACACTTGTGGGCCCAATTTGGACCTTGTCACTTAGGGGTGTACTCACTTTTGTTGTCAGTGGTTTAGACATTAATGGCTGTGTGTTGAGTTATTTTGAGGGGACAGCAAATTTACATGTTATACAAGCTGTACACTCACCACGTCACATTGTAGCAAAGTGTCATTTCTTCAGTGTTGTCACAAGAAAAGATAGAATAAAAGATTAACAAAAATGTGAGGGGTGTACTCACTTCTGTGAACACACAGCTTGATAAGTTGTCAAACAACTTTCAGCCAGCTGGCTCTGTGGCGCAATGGATAGCGCATTGGACTTCTAGTAATGTTGTAGACATTCAAAGGTTGTGGGTTCGAGTCCCACCAGAGTCGCTTTTTCTCTTTAAAAGTCCTGTGTTCCATCAGAACAGCTGTTACATGGTGACCCTGCAATGTGTACATCAGACATGCCAAACTGAGTGGGATAAAAGTGACAGGGGGCCGCACTTACCCCTCTCTAGACAAGAATTACAGCACTTTGGTAATTAACACAAAAAGTTCAAATTACACCATTTTATCAGTAAATCGGGCCCATAGAGCATTTCCTGAAGTACTGAGCTGCAAATTTACATGAGGAAGTGTAGCCTGTGTCAACTGGAAAACAACCGAGACCCATTCACATTAAATCCTTAACCACTAGGGGACCGCCCACAGTACATATACTGCGGTAAGGCGGCCCCTGTAGGCAGGATCACGTTTATAAAATGGCAGCCTGATTTCGGAGTAGGGGGTGCGTGACTGCCCTACCCGTAGCACCGATCATGACCAGGGGTGTCAATCACCGGGTCCCGTCTGGTGATTACCTGCCAGAACCCGGCGATTACCGGCAAACACTGACAGGGAGCATAGCTGCATTGTTTTCAATGGAGCTCTCCTCCCTGTCAGTTTTCAGCACACTGACCCAAAAGGCTGTGCGCATCCATCCGGATCAGTGTGTTACAGTAAAGCAGACACCCCCACCCCCCTAGTAAAACACTTCCCTCACACAGTTAACACTTTGCCTTCTAATATTAACCCCTTCCTTCCAGTGCCATTAGTGCAGTGTCAGTGGTTTTTTTTTTTTTGCACTGTATTGGTGTCACAGGGCATGTCAGTGACCCCAAGTCAGTTCCCCCCGTGTCAGAATGTCTGCCGCAGTCCCGCCATAAGTCGCTGATCGCTATTAGTATGAAAAAAAAATCCAGTATCTATACCGCCATTTGTAAACGCTATAACTTTCACGTAAACCAAATTAATTTACACGTATTGGGAATTTTTTTTTAGCAAAGACATGTCGCAGAATACATTTCGGCCAAAATTTATGAATAATTATATTTTTACATTTTTTTACTGGATGTTTTATAGGAAAGTCCAAAATATTGTTTTTTTTTCCTCAAAATTGACGTTTTTTTATAGCACAAAAAAATAAACGCACAGGCGATCAAATACCACTGAAAGAAAGCCCAAATCATAGAGAAAAAAAAAAAAAAAAAAAACACGCAAATTTCATTTGGGTGCAGCATTGCATGACCGTGCAATTTTCAGTTGAAGTAATGCAGCTCCATAACACAAACCGCTTATGTAACCGCTTCCTGACCGCCCTATAGCAGAAATACTGCTACAGGGTGGCATGGGTGCACAAAATCACATATACATACACATTATATACATACACACACACACACACACGTGATTTGCGCTAACATGATTTTCATGCCCCTTCCAGATAGCATCAGATTGCTCATCAGTACACCAGTAATCATTTAACTCCTTGATTGCCAGGAACACGCTCATACACAAACCTCCATTGCTAGTATAATGTATGAACGGATCAATATCTTTGATCCGATCAGCACTATACCAGCGGTCACATTAGTATAGCGTCCCCAAAAATGCAGCGTTAGCGGGATCAGCCTTGGCACCTGCATTTAGCCCCTATGCTTAACCCCCCCACTTCTCCCCCAGCAAGCGCAGTGTCAGTAGATCACTGTCACGTGATGCATTGCACACAAAATCGCAGTGTTCGCAGAATCAGGCCTGATCTCTGCTAGCGCTTGCCGCTAAAGTTTGATGACTCTCATATGCAGCAGAGTGCCAGTACTAATGCCGTGCTACCTTTTGGTGAACTGGCGAGCACTAGTGGCCTAGTTCATCCAGGTATTTCACATACCAGCACTGCAGTATGACTTGGTGACGTGGCGAGTCCCATAAGTGCAGTACAAGCTGGTGCGGTGGCGAGCACAAGTATTGTCCCGCAGCCACCAAGAAATCGCATACAGGCCTGTAGAGACCTTAGTATCCTTCCGGATGTGCTTGCAAATCCCAATTGGCAGCCCACAAATTCTGCAGCACCGGTACTGCCCCCATCCACTACCCAACCCAGAATTCAGGTGGAAATAGCAAATTTAACTACCCCCCTTGATTTTTTGGAGCGCTTTTTCATGGATGATTGTGGATCAAAGCAATTTATATGCACAATTTAATCACCTTTATCAACCTTGCCAGACCATTCACATGGAAACCCATTACAGTTTTGCAAATTTAAATTTTTTTGGACCTAACCCTCAACATGGGCATTACTTAAAAAAAAAAAAAAAAAAAAAAACACAAATTGGTCCACAGACCCAATTCATCACATGCCAGTGTTCTCTGCTGCCATGGCCAGGCATAGATATGAGAGTAGAATATGTTTTCTGCATTTCAACGACAATACACTGTCGTCCTTGGGGTGACCCTGAATTTGACTGGCTCCACAAAATTCAGCCCTTCGTAAATCACCTTAACCAAAAAGTTTGCAGATGTCTATACTCCCCAGCAAAAAAATCTGCGTTGAGTCCCCCATTAATTTTTCTGGCCGCCTTCCATTCAAACAATTTCTCCTCAGCAAGCGTGCCAGATATGGGGTCAAAATGTACAAGACCTGTGAGAGGACAACAGGCTATACATAAGTTTCGGATTTACGAAGGAAAAGGTAGCACGTGGAACCCCCCAGATGCCCAGACTACATGGGGACCAGTGGCAAGATAGTCTGGTGTCAAACTTTTTCCATATGGGGTACCACTTATATGTGGACAATTTTTATTCAAGCATGCCACTATTTAGACATTTGTACAATCTTGGAACTGGCGCATGTTGCACCGTGCGACCTAATGTGTGCCCACCATTAGAAGCGTGTGGATGCAGGGCGGTATAGTCTAATGGTGGGCATACCACACACTTTCTGGCAGAGATGTCTTCTCTTTTTCCCCCATTCAGTCCACAGGCTGCATACAAAACAAAAAAAAAAAATCAACATAGTGCGTCACTGGTCCTTGTTGGGTATATATGCTGGTACATCACTGGGCTTTGAATGGTTATACCAGGAGGATGCCTACAGCTGCAGGCATCATCCTGGTATCATTTTTTTCAGCCGGCAATCAGCTTTCATGTAAAAGCAATCCTAGTGGCCAATTAGCTGCAGGATTGCTTTTACAAGCAGCAGAATATGATGCCCTCCCCCGCTGCCTTCCTCGACCTTGGGCAGTCCCGTGCAATCTGGGAAACCTGAGAATGCAGCTGGTGTTTCTGCCAGCTGACCATAGAGCTGATTGGAGACCAGAATGGTGCCAATCATCTCTATAGCCTAAGAAATTGGAAGCTATGAGCATTTCATTACTTCAGTTACGCAGGGTATAAGTGCCATTTGTAAATTGGGAAAGCATCGGATCACACCGATCTTGGTTTGATTAGATGTAAGGGCAGAGGAGAGATCTAGAGTCTGATAGACTCCAGATTTCTCAAAAAAAGAATATATGACAATGACCATTGAAGTTATAGGGGATATTTGCATTCCCTGTGTTAGCATTAAAAGTAATGCAAAAAAAACCCTCCCCCCCGCGCGCACACCTGTGTGCATGAGCATTGACCCTGTGGTGGTATGTAAACAGCGGTTGCACCATGCATGTGAGGTATCACCGTGAACGTCAGATCAAGGGCAGTCATTCTAACACTAGACCTCCTCTGTAAATCTAAAATGGAGCCTGAAAGGCTTTTAAAAAACATTGCCTATGGATATTAAAAATGTATGCAGTGTGTCGCCATTGCACGGTGCATGCGCAGGTTTTAAAGCATGTCATGTTTGGTATCCATTTACTCGGCATACCATCTTTTATATTTTACAAAATAATTGGCCAATATATTGTGTGTTTGTGCATTAAAAGTTAAAAAAAAAAAAAAAAAAAAAAAGTGTATTTGTTTTTAAATATTGTATTTGAAAAATCGCTACGTGAACATCATGACATAAAAAATTGCAGCACCCAGCATTTTATTCACTAGGGTGTTTGATTTAAAAAAAAAAATATTATGTTTGGGAGTTTAAATTAATTTCCTAGCAAAAAATAAGGATTTTTTCATGTGAACAAAAAGTGTCAAAAAAAGGCTCGATCTTCAGGTGGTTAGAAGAGTGATGTCTGGCATAAACTTATAATGCTGGGTATAAAATGCCCCCACCCCCCAAAACGACCTGTTTTTTGGAAAGTAGACACCCCAAGCTATTTGCTGAGAGGCATGTTGAACCAATAGAAGAATTTATTTTTTTACCACAACTTTTTGAAAAATTAAAAAAAATAAAAAAATAAATACATTTTTTGTCACACAGAATTGGCACCTAAATTAATTATTGCTCATACATGCCATGGGCATAAGTGGAATTACTCCCCAAAATACATTCTGCTACTTCTCCCGAGTATGGGGGTACCACATGTGAGACGTTTTGGCAGCCTAGCCAAGTACAGAACCCCAAAATCCAATCAGCACCTGCAGGCTTTTAAAGGGCTTTATTTCCTCATTACACTTCCAGACTACCCATCACAGTTTCGGAGGCCCTGAAATGCCAGGATAGCACCACCCCCCCAAATGATCCCTTTTTGGAAAGTAGACACCCCAAGGAATTTGATAAGAAGCATGGTGAGTATTTTGAATATCTGGTCTGTTGCCACACATTTTTGGAAATGAAGAAAAAAATTCTCTTCAAAACCTTGTGACAGAAAATAGGATCTGCAAAATACTCACCATGCCTCTTTTTAAATTCCTTTGGGATGCTATAACTTTCACACAAAGCAATCACACTTATTGGGATTTTTTTTAACCAAAAACATGTAGCAGAATACATTTTGGCCTAAATTTATGATGAAATTTTAGTTGCTTTGGATATTTTTTTATGACAGAAATGAGAATATGGTTTTGTTCAAAAAAAAAATTGGGGGGAAATGGGGAAATTAAAGAAACTAATTTAAATTAAATAAAAATTTATATTTAATGAACAAATTTAGATCAATAAATTAATAAATTGACAAACCATAAATAATAAATCAATAATCGCTAATGAAACAATGTCTAGTTCAATATTTAAGCCATTAGGTGTTAAAGCATCAGTAAGGAAAATCCATTTGGTTTCCCTTTTTAGTTAAATTCCCTTACCCTATTAAAACCTCGCCAAGAACGGGGGATGGTGTCGATTCCCCAAAATTTAACACAAGAAGGATCCCTATTATACTTTCTAAAATGCAAGGATACACTGATATTTAAATCCAATAGATATATTGTGTAAATGTTCAGTTTTGCATGAATTGGGCATAAAATGTGCTCTGAACGGCATCTAAGTCACAATAGAAGAACACAGTCTGCTGAACATAATACTACACAAACATTAGATGTTGCCATGGTTTAATTGCACATAAAATGTAAACATTCACAGTGCAGGGAGGAAAAAGTATGTGAACCTTTGGACTTAATAACTGGTTGACCCTCCTTTGGCAGCAATAGCCTCAACCAAACGTTTACTGTAGTTGCAGATCAGACCTGCACAACGATCTGGAGTAATTTTGGACCACTCCTCTTCACAAAACTGTTTCAGTGTAGCAATATTCTTGGGATGTCTGGTGTGAATCGCTCTCTTAAGGTCATGCCACAGCATTTCAATCGGGTTGAGGTCAGGACTCTGACTGGGCCACTCCAGAAGGCGTATTCTGTGCTGTTGCAGCCATTGTTTTGTTGAATTACTTGTATGCTTTGGTCATTGTCCTGTTGCATCACCCATCCTCTGCGGAGCTTCAGTTGGCGGACAGATGGTCGTACGTTTTCCTGCAAAATGTCTTGATAAACTCTGGAATTCATTTTCCCATCAATGACAACAATCTGTCCCGGCCCTGAGGCAGCAAAGCAGCCCCAAACCATGATGCTCCCTCCGCCATGTCTTACAGTGGGGATGAGGTTTTGATGTTGGTGTGCTGTGCCTTTTTTTTCTCCACACATAGTGTTGTGTGCTCTTCCCAAACAACTCAATCTTGGTTTCATCTGTCCACAGTATATTTTGCCAGTAGTGCTGTGGAACATCCAGGTGCTCTTTTGCAAACTTCAAACGTGCTGCAATATTCTTTTTGGACAGCAATGGTCCTCCATGGTGTCCTCCCATGTACTCCATTCTTGTTTAATGTTTTCCTTCTAGTAGATGTGTCAACAAAAATGTTACCATGTGCCAGAGATTTCTGGAGGTCTTTAGCGGACACTCTGGGATTCTTCTTTACCTCATGCAGCATTCTGCACTGTGCTCTTGCAGTCATTTTTACAGGACGACCACGCCTAGGGAGAGTAGCAACAGTGCTAAACTTTCTCCATTTGTAGACAGTCTGTCTTACCGTGGACACATGAACATCAAGGCTTTTGGATATACTTTTGTAACCCTTTCCAGCTTCATGCAAGTCAACAATTCTTGATCGTAGGTCTTCTGAGAGCTCTTTTCTGCGAGGCATGGTTCACATCAGACAGTGCTTCTTGAAACCAGTAAACCCAAAACAAGTGTGTGTTTAAGGGCAGGACAGCTGTCAGCAACACATCCAATATCACACTGATTGGAGTCAAGGTTGGCTCACTCCTGGCTCCAATTAGCTCTGGGAGAAGTCATTAAGCTAGGGCCTCACATACTTTCTCCTCCCTGCACTGTGAATGTTTACATGTTATGTGCAATTAAACCATGGCAACATCTAATGTTAGTGTAGTATTATGTTCAGCAGACTGTTCTTGAAAGGGAAAGGGAAACCAGAGTACAATTGCCTGCAAAAAAAAAAAAAATCCTCTTCAACGGGTGGAGGTAGGCAAGAAACAGTTGAACTGCCACCGCGTGCCCCCAGATCTGATTATAGTTACAAGGTAGCTGTCACCAATAGATTTGAGCCATTGTATAATTATAGGGATCCCCCTTATTATCCACCAAAACCTTTGTGAATTGAAAGAGGAAGGGGGAGAGGTTGGGGACATCACCCTTACATGGGAGGGCTACCCCAAAACTATCACCCACCTCTGCCATACCAAACAGGGGGACCATCCCCATATCCTTACGAGCCAAGACCGGTTTACACAAGAACGGAGGGAGAGGATGTAGAGCAGGAAGGAGGATCCAAATTCAAAAAGGAGAAGAAAAATGGATTAGATGGTATTTACAATTTGATTGGTAACCAAAAAAGAAAAAAATTAATTTGGTTCCTAGTTGTTGTAGAATCCCCACTATTTATACACTGCTGAAAATTCATAAAGATTAATTTACCCACCAGCTAGGCCAATAGTCAAAAGGTATTGGCTCAGTCTCTGCTAGACTTGGCCAATACCTGGACATTTTTCTCCAGACCAGTGTTGTGGCCATTAAATCCTATTTGAGAGAGACAAAAAAATAAATAAATAAATAAATAAATCTTTCAGCTTTTGGAGGAAGTTGATCTTAGAAATATCCCTGCCGGTTTCCTGGTAACAGTGGATGTTTGATCCCTTTTATACCATTATTCAACATGAAGATGCATTATTGGGCATAGAGTAGAAGAGAGGACATATTCCATATGCCCAGAAGTGTTTTTTGAGGAGATCTTTGGAATTTTGCCTTGCTCATAAATTACTTCTGGTATAATGGGGACTTTTTTCCCCCCAAATAAAAGGCGTTGCGATGGGCGCACGTTTTGCGCCACGAATATCCAATCTGTTTATGGCGGAATGAGAAGATAGATTTATATCTTCAATCATGGCCGTAAACAGATTCTGCTATACAAGAGATTTATTGATGACCTGTTCATCTGGGCAGGTCCTGAGGTAGAACTGATTCAGTTTTTGGATAAATTAAATCCTAATCCAAACATCAATTTAGATTGTCAGTACAATAGAGATGAATTACATTTTTTGGATCCAAATTATATTTAGGAAGAATGACGCTTTTCCAAAACGTATTTCGAGCCAACAGATCGCAACAGTTATTTATACCCCTTCATAGTGGGCATCACCCTTTGTGGCTTAAAAAAAATACCAAAAAAGGTCAAATAATGCATATAAGAAGAAACTGTTGTGAGGAAAGGTACTTTTTAAATCAATCAAAACGCAGCTGCAAAAACCGCAAAATGCAATGCAGAAACAGGTCAAACACAAACTGCATAAGTGTGAACCTAGCCTTGAACAGTGCAAAATCCCATTCAGGCAGCTGGCATGGTTCCTACAGAAAATAAAAGCCTTTCAACCTGTGATCGATTTCTTGAATCTGTCCTTTTGCATGTCTAACATCAACCTGCCATGAGTAAAACATGAAGGCCATTTTTCTTTTTAACTCCTTCTGAAAGTGCTAGCTACTGGTTGTTATCCCACAGTGCAAGCCTTAATATTTTACAAAGTACATATTTGCATACAAGTTCCAGGTCAGGGATTCTATAAATTCAATTGGGAGGATTCAACATGGCAGCCAGGCAATTGGCATTTTGAAGAAGAGCTTACTAAGAGCAGGCTTCCATTTTCTCTCATGACAGATTCATGGTGGTCATACACAGTCATAGTGGGTCACAGGCAGCTAAGTATGTAACAGATTTGACTATAAACTGAGGGTCCACTATGCACAACCTAGACACTTGGCATTTAGATGGGAAGGGACAATAGATCTAGCTGCATGGGCAGCTACGTATCTCACTGCTAGCGAGGGCCTAGAGAAGATGGCTACATTTTGAAGGAAAGCATACAGTCTATGTAAAAATGAATGGGCTTAAGTATTGGACATCACCCAGAGTTTTAGATGTTCAAATCTTATTGTAAATCAACCTTTTTTCCTCCTTTTTTACCCTTTTTAGGGCAACAAGGCTACCTGTTTAAAAAAGGAGCAAACCAGATTAGAAGACTTTCTTCATGAGGTTTGCATGTCACTCTGGAATGGGTAGATCTTAAACCCTTGTGTCCAGTAACAGATTTCTGGAAACCTCAGACTACTATATGATCAGCCAGGAAT
Source organism: Staurois parvus (assembly GCF_062004578.1). Taxonomy (NCBI): domain Eukaryota; kingdom Metazoa; phylum Chordata; class Amphibia; order Anura; family Ranidae; genus Staurois; species Staurois parvus. The sequence goes on along the minus strand of NW_028318682.1, from coordinate 4,426,808 downwards.
TGGCACCTGCTGGATCTCTTCACTCGATCATCCAGCCAGAGGTAAGTAAAGCTAATGAAGTAGCTGACATATGGAATTCGCAAGCAAATGCTGAAGTATTAGTCCTAGGGATCATGGAAATTAATAGAAACTGGTGTTTTGTCATGGAGGATACTTTCTATATATTGCATGCATTTATACCAAATATCGCTGGTCTGGTTGGAGAGAACTAAGGAAGGGCTAAAATCCCCAGTCAGCTATTTTCTCTGAAGTCTGCACTCTCTGGGCAAGATTTTCCTTAATCCAATCAAGAAGTTGGAACAGAAGGTAGTAGGAACTCTACAACATTAGGGGAATTCCCCTCAAACAGTTGTCCCATTGGAAGATTTCCCCTCACCTCCTGTTCTGTGACAACTGTAAAATTTGTATTCGCCATTAATTTGGTCTTTAAAAGCAGAAAGACAAAAATAGAGATTACATCCCTCCTTCCCCACCTCCCTTCCTAGTGAGCACACAGACAAAAATCATGATACAGGTTGTGATCCTTCACCATTCTATATTAAAAGGTTAGTCTGGTGTTTAAGCCAGAGGTCAAATTTAAAACCAGTTAGCCCTCCCATATTTCCTACATTGCCCAATTATTGCTGAAGTAGTTGGAGATTAAATTCCATCTGCAGATTTAAAAAAGTAACAAACATTGTATTGAATTTGATATTTTTGAATGTCCCTTTTTAGTACAAATTGTGTTTTTTTTTAAAGCAAAATTTCATATAATGGTTTTAACTTTTCCAGGTGGGAATTCCAGAAAAGCTGATCAAACGATGTGAATTATAGATTACCCAGGCTCTTGAATATATGCACAGCAAAAATTAGGTGCATAGGGACCTAAAGCTGGACAACATTTTGCTTATGGACAAGAGATGTCATAATGTCAAATTAAGTGACTTTGGACTGACTCAATTTGCCGGTACAGTTGTTCCATCAATGGCACCCCTCAACGCATACATGTCCCCTGAACTTTGTAAACTAGCGCACGAGAAGTCAATTGTCGTGGATCCTAGTGTTGACATCTTTGCCCTTGGTGTTGTTTTCTATGTTCTACTCACTGGAAACTATCCATGGGAAACAGTTCTAGTTCAAGATCTATTGTTTCAAAGGTTTATTTACTGGCAGAACAACACTGACCATGTTCTGTGATGGATTTGGTAAAAATGCCTATTTCGTTTCCTATTGAATATATATATATATATATATATATATATATATATATATATATATATATATATATATATATGCTATTTCTATAAGTTTTATAAATATTTACTTTTATACTTGAATATATATGTTGTGTGAATATTTTCTGCCTGCTGGGCTTTGTGGTACTTTAAGAAATCCTTGCTTAAGAAATATTTGCTCACAGGAACAGACCCCCTCCCACCGTGTGATTTGGAAGACAAAAGAATGTTTTTCTCTTTTTAAGATAAGACTGAAGAAGATCACACCTATACCATGACGGAGATTGTTTTCGTGTGGAAATGACCAATCAAAGACTAATATAATGCTTATGCTGTTGTCACATGACTCTTGCATCATTCTGCATATATAAGTTCACTTTCTCATTATAATAAACTAGAAGTATTCATAGACTGAACTTGTGTGTCAGCGTGAGTGTCTTCCAATGTGCGCACATTTCAAAGCTAGCGTCATAAATTAGGACAGGAATAGATAAGCACTGGATGATTAGGCCCATATCTAAAACAGTTCCACCACCAAGTGGTTGAGAGAATGTCAGCAGGAGGGCTCAAGATTTCTCATACTTCTTGCCCAAGACCCCAGCTGCAAGACCCAAGTCGGAGTGGTTCTAGATTTTCTTCATTTTCCTTGGAACTTTGAAGATGCCACCCAAGAAACCATGGATCTTGTGGAGCAGAAGTAAGAGGAGGATGTTGAAGCAAAGGACAGTGAGGTAGAAATCATTGTGCTGGAGAGTGAAGAGGACAATCATCATAGAAAACCACGGTGACATAGAATACATTGTTGTCAATTATTGCAGCTCTTGAATTTGCTGCAGTTAAAATCTCAGCAGTGCTTCTTTTGAAAGAGACCAGCAGTACCTAAGCTCTGAAGTTGAAGTCTAAACGGACCCCAATTATTGTCCTAAAAGGAGGAGAATAGTTGCAGAGCTTCTCTGCCCAGCTCAAATCATCGCCGTCATCTCAAAAATATTACTGAAGTGTTGAGATAGAAGGAACAGGGACAAGTATTTATCTTGTGACTATTTCAAAGGTTTTTCTGAGATGTGGACTTTGCACCGTGATGTCACCGGGCCTCATCACTACCTCTTTGAAAAGCAACTACCTCAACTACAATTCATGTTGCCGTCTCCATGCGTTTGTATCTATAGTGTCAATGCAATCACTGCACTAGGTATAGAATGCAATAAATTCTAAGTACTGGTTATACCTTTTGTATCGTGTAATTAATCTATTTTTGCTCTGCCTCTTATTTCTCCTTCAACACAGATTGAAAAAGTGTTACAAAACCCACAACAGTAAAATCAGTCTGTATATGCCGTAAAGCATGCTGGTTATACTCACTGTGGCATCTAAAGGGTCAATCCTCTGCATTGTGTAAAAAAGCAGTTCTCAGATCTTCTTTCAGTGTCCCCCTCTTAAGACATTGTGTGGCGTCACTCTGCACATGCTCAGTTTGGTATGTATTGTTAGAGGGTTTTTTTTTTCTTGGGAGAGGGCATGTGATCAATAGGGCCAATCAGCACTGTCCAGATAGAGGTCAGGGGTTCAGCATCCTTCTAAAGCAAAATGGACCCCCAGGTCACCAGAACTAGAGTCCCCATTGGAAGACTTCCCCTCTTTTCTGGAGACAACCCAAAATGTGGGATTTTTTTTTTGTACTGTCAAGGATAACTATAACTGAATAAATGTATACCCTTCTCCTTTACACCCCTCAAAAAGTCATACTTTTTCCCTAGAAAGGATAACTATAAACTGGACAAAGAGGGTGAATCTCATTAACGGGGACACAGACAGCATGGAAAACTGGCAGACGTTCTAATCCCTCTACACTCTATCCAAAACTCTTGAAAAAAAAAAAAAAAAGTGTTGCCTTTAATTATACTTTCACTGCTGCTCCAGTGATTTCCGCTTTCTTCTGGGTCCGGTGTTGAGTGGCCATGCTTATGCATTGTGAACACAGGAGATTGACCATTCAGCATGCATGCAGTTTAGAAAATGATTTGAAAGAATGCAAAGTGTTCTGATTGGTCATGGTGGACAGGCAAGCAGGTGACATCACGATCTCAAACTTCATCCAATTGGAGAACACTTTGCATTCATTCAGAAAATGTAATGCATGCTCTGAATGGCTCCCATTCTGAGAGGCCAGACTCCAGTGTTCACAATGCATCAGGCTGGCCGCTCAGCATGGGCACCAGAATCTAGTGAAGATCACTTTAGTAATAATGTCTACATCAGTTATTTCCAGCTTCAAGGGCATTGGCCAGATATGAACCAGTGAAACTATGTAAAATATATCTTGCATCTGGAATTATTTATTAAGTTACAAGACTCCCTTTCTTCAAACTCCGATTATGCAAAGCTACAACCAGCATATTCTGGAAATGTAACCTTCATAATAATTGGGGAAAATTGTGATACTGACGTGTGAATTTGTGCACATAAGTACAAAGGGGATGGTCACGTTTGGTAAGGATTATGGGCCTTCTGTGCAGTGCAGGCTACAACTGACCTGGTGCAGGGAAGCACAGATAAGAATCTGAGAAAACGCAAAACATTGGACTCAAGGGAATGCTAGGAGTATAGTGCAGCACTAAGGTGCTCGTCTTAAAAACAAGCAGGGCACAGGATACTTGTAAGAAACACTTACAGCACTGGGGGACAGGACTCACAAGGAGACAGGGGTATCTTACTGCAGTGGGATGCTAAGCATACAGGAACACAATATGTATGATGAATTTGGAGGTGCGCCGGATATGGGTGAGGTACACAAGCAGTCGAGGACAGGATGGATACCGATTGCAACTGATAAAGGAAGAACCCAGCCTGCCCGCATATACAACAAAGGTGAGGGCCCTTAGAAGGGCCGAGGCACAGAGTCTAAGGAGCAGTCTGGTCTTCTCCAGAGCTCCTGATGGTGGAGATGGGTTGTGCTGCAGACGATTCCCAGGTTGCGGTTCTCTGACTCACCCAAGCAGTCAGCTACTGGGAACTAAGGGCTAGCAAGCAGATAAGCATGCCTGACAACAATGAGGCACAGGGATCATAGAACAGTAGGGAGTACAGCCCAAGCTGGCAGGTGTGCATTAAATCACAGATACTGGGAACAGGTGCACAGAGACAATATAACTAGGAGTAAGAAGCAATGCAAAAAATAAAAAATAAAAAAAAAATAAACAAAAAAACTGGAATCACTAAGTGCATATAGAAATGCATGGGACACTGAAGAGTAAACAAACTAGGAATACAGTAAATCAGACTCAACACAGGTGATGCTAACAAAATTGAATGCTGAAACTCACACATAATCGCAAAAATACCAGAAGACCAAAAGCTAGCAGAGGTACACTTAGATATAAGGACACCAGAATGCACAGGAGATACTACAGGTACAAGAATACTGTTGCAAGCAAGAACAGACAAGGTTAGCTTTACTAAAGGCAAACAGACTCAAGAGCTTAGTAAATGAGTTAAACCCTTCACTTTACAAAAAATACCCAATCACATGCAAGGAAAGCTCCCCATATTTACTAAGTACTGGAGCAACTGCACGGTCTATTTGCCTTTAGTAAACCAGCCTCACAAAAGGGGTGTGAAGAAATAATTCTCAGAAAACCAGGACACCAGAAAAAAAAAAAAAAAAAAAAAAATCAACTTTTGCACTGGGAATCTTATTATAAATACAAAATCACTGGGGGACCTGGCGCCCCAGTTTGGGACATGGTCTGGCAAGGCTGGACCGGACTGTGTGTTTATTGTATCAACATCAGGTGGTTAACCAGCCTTGAACACAACAGAACCTTTAAAGCCATGGGAGATTGCTAGTCTTTTGGAAACAAGATTGCTCTGCAGCAAAAGCTACAGATCAGCGACAGTTAGCCTTCGGAGAGCTCAAGAATCAAAATTGTATAGTGCAGTGCTAAAACAACATATATACAAATAATAAATTATAAAGCAAACATATAAAGTGCTAAGATCCTTCTGGGATCTCAAAATATAGTGCCATATGGTGTATTTTGTTCAGCAAATAACTTGGTCCTGAATTTGGACCCAATATATATGGTGAGATGAAAATTTATTATCTGCATAATCCTAATGTATATCCAAGACACGGAAATAGACCTCAATATGAGGGTAGTCCCAGACATATACAAGAATAGAATCGGCCTAGATATGAAGGAAGGAGTCCCTTACCAGTTAATATTTATTATTAAGCATGAACCCCCAAAATATGATTACACACATAGGGATTTTTTATAGGGACAGAATGGAGAGGAGTCCTGGAATAGGGAATTGGAAAAGCCCCGTAAGAGGAGAGCATGCAGGGCAGGATACAAGGAGCAAAAACAAAAAAACAAACAAAAAACAAACAAAAAAAAGTGTAATGGAGAAGGGGTGTTCAAATCTGGGTAATATCACCGAGTAAAGAGGAATTGTTGGTGCTAGATAAAGGGGTAAAATATGCTCCCCCTAATCCAGCAAATAAATTTAGCATCTACATTGATACACAAAAATACATTAGGAAACTAAATTCAACACTAGTGTGCCTAGCAGTGATATTACCAACACTAACTTAGTGAATAAATCACTTTTTAACCCACATATTACCAATAACAATCAGGTGGAAGTTTAAAAAAAAAAAAAAAAAAGTCGGTCAACTTCGACATTGAGCATTCCTAAAAAGGTACGCATAATTTAAGCATGAAAATTGGTATGAACAGACTAATGAAGAGGGATAATATAATAATCAGGCCGGCCGACAAAAGGTGGAGGCATAGTGGTTTTACATAAGGATTATTATCTGAAAGCGTTGGAAACACAATTAGGAGACACTACTACTTCTTACCAGGTACTTCCAAAAGATCGACAGGGAAAAAAACAAAAAAAGAAACTTGAAAAATTAGTAAAGGATTAGAGAAAAAAAAATTGCTAAATAAGAAGAGTCTAAATATTTGGTACCGGAGTCCTGTAGGATACCGGTTATATATACAGTCCCAAAGATACCCAAGGATCCCACTAACCCCCCCGGAAGACAAATAGTAAATGGGATACAGTCAGTTTTAGCACGTATCTGCCAATATATAGACTTATTTTTACAGCCCTTGGTGAAAAACACCAAGTCATACTTGAGACACAAAACATCTTATACAATTACTTGATGAAGTAAAAGAAGGGGAGAATATGCTTGTGGCCAGTGCAGATCTATCTGTACTATATACTATTAATCATGAGGATGCTAAAGAATCGACAAGTTGGGCTCTGAGGGAGTTTGGTAACCTAACATGAAGCCAGAGGAAGTTTTTAATTGAATGTTTGCTATTGTGCCAAAAATAGTTGTGTGCCAAGCAGAAATCCACTTTTCAGGCAGATAAAAGGGAGTTGCAATGGGCGCAAAATTCGCTCCAAGCGTTGCCAATTTGTTCATGGCCCATTGGGAGGAGGAGGCAGTGTATCTACATCCCCAACAGATCTTAAATTGTACAAAAGATACATTGATGGCATGTTCATAGTGTGGGAGGGGAATGAAGCCAACTTGTGTTTTTTTAATCAACTGAATACAAGCACAAAAAAATATAAAAATTTTTGTGGGATTTTAGTATAGTACACATTCATTTTTTGGATCTGGATATTAACATTAGAGAGGGCAGTATTTTTACTAAGACTTTAAACGGGGTTGACCGTAATGGCTACATCCCATTAGACAGCTGCCATTATCCACCATGGTTGCACAACATACCGAAAGGGCAACGACTGAGATTAAGGAGAAACTGCACACTTAAAGAAGATTTTTTAGAACAAGTGAAGGTTATGGAAGAAAAATTTACTAGCAAAGGTTATCCACGGGAGTTAACAAAATACAAGAAATTGGTGATGCTGATAGAACCCTATTTCTGAAGGACAACTTAATAAAGGATCAGTTTGATGATCAACTAACTATAGTATTGGATTTTAATCAGCATATCTTGAAAATATCTTTAGAAAAACACTGGGCTATCCTCAGAACAGACTCCATGTTAAATAAGATTAGATCTGAACAGCCAAAATTTATATATAGGAGAGCTCCTACCCTCAGAACCAAACTAGTCAAAAATGTATTAGATCCACCACTGAAAAACAGGAAGGTCACATTCTTGGACCAAAAAGGATTTTTTCCGTGTAAAAATTGCTATACGTGCAAAGCAACAAAGGGACAAAATCCCAAAAGGACTTCATTTATTGCTGAAAGCAATGGAATTCAAGATAAAAGGACTTTATTTCCTGTAGGACAGAAGGGGTTGTCTATGTACTACAATGCGGATGTGGACTACAGTATGTAGGGCGGAAAAAAATACCTTTGTGGGTGCGTTTAAGGGAGCACGTCCAAAACATCAGAAAAGGCTTCTCCAAACAGTGTGTACAAACATTTCGTAGTGTGTCATAATAAAGATCCCTCCAGTTTAAAATTCGAGGGGGGGGGTTGAAAGATATAAACACTAGGAGGGAGCCATAAGATTAGGTCATTAAGCCAGGCTGAATCCAAGTGGATTTTTCTCATGCAGACATAGGTGCCTATGGGCCTTAACGTTGAGTTTGACCTAAACTGCTTTATTAGTGATTTTTAATATTTTATGATAATAAAGTGTTCATTTGTTGGATATAGCTTTATAAGACATTTTAATCTTTTATATTTAGTCCACCTGTTTTTATGTATAGGGTATTAATGTAGCAATACTTCTGGTACTTGTGGGTTCATGTGATTATATGTAATGCAAACATCTTGGTCGGTGTAATTACATGCATTTGTATTTATTTTTTACGTTTCTTGAATAATAATTTATTTTTTCAATTATAATTTAGTATTTATGACCCTTTTAATATATTTTTTATTCATACTTTGGATTTAGATTTTGTCCATTAATATAGGTTTATTAGATATTAAATTATTCTCCTGTCCATGCATTTAATACATAGAATGAAGGGTTCCTAGTTTTTTTTATATATTTCTTAATATCTATATTATTTTTTATTTTTATTGATATTTAATATTTATCCAATTTCTATATAATAAAGAATGTTTTAATTTCCATTCAATTTATGTTTTGGTTTTATAATGCCTTTATTCCATACATGTTCACATTCAGAATGCTGAATCTGTATGTATGTTTTTTTCCCTGGCATGGACTCATTTGTGGAAAGGGATTTTTTTTTTGTATCATTTAAATCTTTTAGTACGGTTTTTCAAGTAGTTCTCATTATATTTACATTCAGGTATGAAGAATGAGGTTCCAATCATGGCTAATTAATATTTTCATATAAATTTGTATTTTTTCCCCATGTTTCACCTGTAAGGAGCAGTGGTGCGGTGTCAGGGCAGAGCTGTGGAACGGACAGGTAGGCCTAGTTGCAGGGTAACGCACTGGCTGACGACAACCACCACCAACAGACCGAAGTCCCTCAGGGCGCGGAGTCTAAGTCCCAGGCTGCCCTTCACCAGGGCCCCTGATGGTGGGGATGGACTTGACGCAGCCAGGAACCAGGTCGCGGCCCCCGAGACACCCCGGCTGCGGTAATGGCCGCCGCCAATGGCGTGTAGCCGGTGAGAATGACAATAGCATAGTCAGGCAAGCCGGGTCGACAACAACGGGCCAAAACAGTACAGAACAGTAGACAGGAGAATCACAGGTCACGGGCCGGGTTCAGCAACGGAAGGTCAGATCGAAGGAAAACACAAAATGGTCTTAGTCACAAGCCGAGTCAGAATACCAAAAGAGTCACGAGCGTATACACAGAGCTGTAGCAAGACAAAGACACAAGACACAAGTGCAAAGAGCATGTGCGGATCACAGGCTTATATGTACTCTGGAGGGGATGGACCTCAGAGACCTGAAGGCATAAAAGCTTCCCACCATGCTCAGCAGAAATCCAAGATGGATGCCAGCACATGGAGTAACATAACCTCTGGGAAAAGGTAGGACCTTGACATGCGGTAACTGTATTGATTTCACCGCTCCTGACTACAGGAAAAATGGCCCTGGGTGGTCCGCCCCTGCTGGGTGATTGACATTTAGATAGCCTATAAAAAGGAATACCAGTCACCAATGGCGCAATCCTGAGGAAGTCACGTGTGGAGCGTGACGCAACGCGTTGATGCGCGGTAACGTAATTCTGGCAGACGCCATCTTGGTACACCTTGATTCATGTAAAGTACACCCAGAACATGTGGTGTGAATGCCTATGTAAAACTACTGAAAAGTGAGTGTAAACTTGGCGTTTTTACATCTTACATATTGGAATGGAAATCAGTCTTGCACTATGGAGGATTTTTCTTTCATGAGCTACATGTAAGTTGGCTGTATTGAGGTCACCTACCTACCTACCCACCCAGGGGAAGGGATATCTTTCATGCCGTCTATGGCGCCAGTGAGGGAAGTGTCTTTTGGAGGTTGGATAGCAAGGAGCTCTTACCCATAAAGGATCCAGGTGTGATCCAAAAGGCGCATTGGCCCACTGGGTTGTATGATGGAGGTGAGGGGGCAATTTAGCCATTGAAGGATTGGTTTGGTGCGCACATACACTGCACCATTTGCATGACCAGGAATAGCGAAGCACCTTATCTGCAAATTTTTTGCACTTTATTGGACGTTTATTTATACGATTGGGATACAACCCAAACATCAAACCAACACAATATCCACACTTCCTTCTATCAGTGACTGGGAATCCAATCCAGAAGGAAAATCTATATGAACATGGTGACCTTACTGAAACTAACAGAGGAACCTGGCATCCTTAAATTTGTCAGATCACAAACCAGGAAAAAAAAAAAAAAAAAAAAAAAAAAAAAAAACCCCCACCACTGTCACACACACACACACACACACACACACACACACACGGGAGACCTTTAGTATTACAGGATTATACAGCTCCACCTTCAGTAATGTGCATCTCATCCAATCCGAAAAAAAAATAAAAAATTTAGAGCCAGTGATCTTACGGTGGTGAAACTGAACAAAATATTACAAGCACATGTAGCACTACCCTCGTGAGGGCCACTGTCAGATATGGGCCCCCAAAGGTTGCCCTAACAGCCTGGGTTCAGACAATGCACACAGGTAACAGTTGCACAGACACTTGAATGCAGTTGAGTTTTTACTAAGAACCTGTCAGTAAAATGGTAAATTTACAGTTACAAGAATACCTCTTAGGCAGTTAACACCTTGCTGACAATTCAAACCGTAACCACAGGTGAACTTGGAAGATATAAAACACAATAAATCAAACAGGGTCTCAGATATGGTCAGTAAGGGGCCTCTGACTTCAGGTAGAAAAAGGGAAGAGGAAGACTTTGTCAGCCAGCTCCGTCAAAATCCTGATGCCACAGGTTCTGAAAACAGCACTCTATATATTAAAAATATGAGCTATGCTAAGAACAGTTTTAAACAGAGTTCCCCTTTAACATATGTACATGACCAAGTCCCAAGTCCTGGAATTGAGGAGTATCAAGGACAGTCCTGGTAGAAGGGATAACCTAGGTCTTCAGTTAGCTCAATAAAGGGCCCGAAGGATTGCTGTACAATGGTGACCAGCAATAGATATTTTATGTAAATTATTCCAGGTAATGGTCTCAAACTTGCAAGCAGGTGTGAGGTATGTATGTATGTATGTATGTATGTATGTATGTATGTATGTATGTACGTACAGTTGCAAGAAAAAGTATGTGAACCCCTTGGGATTACGTGGAGTTTTGCATGAATTGGGCATAAAATGTGCTCTGAACGTCATCTAAGTCGCAACAATAGAAGAACACAGTCTGCTGAACATAATACTACACAAACATTAGATGTTGCCATGGTTTAATTGCACATAACATGTAAACATTCACAGTGCAGGGAGGAAAAAGTATGTGAACCTTTGGACTTAATAACTGGTTGACCCTCCTTTGGCAGCAATAACCTCAACCAAACGTTTCCTGTAGTTGCAGATCAGACCTGCACAAAGATCTGGAGTAATTTTGGACCACTCCTCTTCACAAAACTGTTTCAGTGTAGCAATATTCTTGGGATGTCTGGTGTGAATCGCTCTCTTAAGGTCATGCCACAGCATTTCAATCGGCTTGAGGTCAGGACTCTGACTGGGCCACTGCAGAAGGCATTTTCTGTGCTGTTGCAGCCATTGTTTTGTTGAATTACTTGTATGCTTTGGGTCATTGTCCTGTTGCATCACCCATCCTCTGCGGAGCTTCAGTTGGCGGACAGATGATCGTACGTTTTCCTGCAAAATGTCTTGATAAACTCTGGAATTAATTTTCCCATCAATGACAACAATCCGTCCAGGCCCTGAGGCAGCAAAGCAGCCCCAAACCATGATGCTCCCTCCGCCATGTTTTACAGTGGGGATGAGGTTTTGATGTTGGTGTGCTGTGCCTTTTTTTCTCCACACATAGTGTTGTGTGTTCTTCCCAAAGAACTCAATCTTGGTTTCATCTGTCCACAGTATATTTTGCCAGTAGTGCTGTGGAACATCCAGGTGCTCTTTTGCAAACTTAAAACGTGCTGCAATATTCTTTTTGGACAGCAATGGCTTCCTCCGTGGTGTCCTCCCATGTACTCCATTCTTGTTTAATGTTTTCCTTATTGTAGATGTGTCAACAAAAATCTTAGCATGTGCCCGAGATTTCTGTAGGTCTTTAGCTGACACTCTGGGATTCTTCTTTACCTCGTGCAGCATTCTGCGCTGTGCTCTTGCAGTCATTTTTACAGGACGACCACGCCTAGGGAGAGTAGCAACAGTGCTAAACTTTCTCCAATTGTAGACAGTCTGTCTTACCGTGGACACATTAACATCAAGGCTTTTGGAGATACTTTTGTAACCCTTTCCAGCTTCATGCAAATCAACAATTCTTGATCGTAGGTCTTCTGAGAGCTCTTTTCTGTGAGGCATGGTTCACATCAGGCAGTGCTTCTTGAAACCAGTAAACCCAAAATAGGTATGTGTTTTTTAAGGGCAGGACCGCTGTCAGCAACACATCCAATATCATCACACTGATTGGAGTCAAGGTTGGCTCATTCCTGGCTCCAATGAGCTCTGGGAGAAGTCATTAAGCTAGGGCCTCACATACTTTTTCCTCCCTGCACTGTGAATGTTTACATGTTATGTGCAATTAAACCATGGCAATATCTAATGTTTGTGTAGTATTATGTTCAGCAGACTGTGTTCTTCTATTGTTGTGACTTAGATGACGTTCAGAGCACATTTTATGCCCAATTCATGCAAAACTCCACGTAATCCCAAGGGGTTCACATACTTTTTCTTGCAAATGTATGTATGTATGTATATATATATATATAAAAAGAAGAAGAATTAAAGTGGTGTCTACATTCTTCACTAAGGGACACTGCATGCACACAGTGTGGGCTTCTGCCTGCTCACCTATCCTGATTATACTGTGGCTCAAGGGTTCTGGGGTGTCCTGGAAAGCTTTCACAGAATCTGACTAGCGCCTGGTGATACTGTGATTCTGCTGTGGATGAGACGGACTATGCTCACAACTCGGCTCAGTCACGTCTGCCGACAGGAAACTGCAGATGGATATTCTAGTGGATGGTCAATAGCTCACACACCAAAGACTCCTGTTCCATCCAGATTGTGGCCTGCTCAGCGCTCCACAGCAGCTGAGTCCTTGCTTGCAGCTTCAGCCTGTAATCCCAAGAGGAAGAGCATTCTCTAGAGTTCGACCTATATATTATTCCCAGCATTCACCTCTCTTCCTCCAGCTGGCTAGAACCTGTAGTTCCCAGCAGCATCAGTTTCTGGCAAGCCTCTCCCATCCAGACTATATGTCCCACAATCCCATGCTCTCTCAGTGCCATGAAGCACAATGTCACTATTATAACTGGACACTACAGGGGGGCATTAATGCAAAACAGTTATTATAAATGTCTGGCAGTGGCACAGATAGGTTGACCAGCACTGGGCTACACACAAATGCATTAACACAGACACCATTAAAAAGGGCATAAGGAAAAGGATTTCTGCACATCTGTGGGACATTTCTTACAACCAGACCACACTGTGGAAGACTTGAATGTTTTGGTTCTTTTGACACAAAAGATCACGGTTTAAAATGTAGACCTCAGGTTTGTAAAACAACATTTTTATGACCACTATAACTTCCATAAAGCAGCATCAGCCATTTCTATAGAAACGAGCCAACATTCAGCCCGTGTGAGCTGGAAGAGGCATTACTGAAAAAAAGAAAAAAAAAAAAAGTCTGCATATTTGCGCATCTTTATGCTGAGAGTGCACTACCCAGGCCACCTTATCGCCATTACAGTGATCAGTTACTGTAAAGAATGCCCCCGTGTTTTTTTTTCTTTCTGAATGTGAGGGGAGAGATACATTGCTTCTAAAAATCCAAATTTAACAGTACATTGTATAAACGGCATGTTAATGAAAAAAAACAAAAACAAAAAAACACACCACACACAAAAACACACACTACAGTACTCAATTGTTTCTGAAGCAAATGCACTAAATATGGCTACAATCACAAGACATGCAAAACAAAAAAGAAATTTTGTTTTGATTCAGTAACAAAATTTCAGCTAAAATTTGTTAAAATTAGTTTTCAGATTTGTTTCATTAATTTCTATTCAAATTTATGAATACGACCATATTCGGAAAGATTTCAACCAAATTCAAAGTCAGTCGAATTCAAAAAGATTTCAAGCAATCCCCCTCCCCTCCATTAAAATGCGGCTGCCGAACTAGATTGAATTAGATTTTTGATACTGGCTGTCACTGACAATTCAAAAATACGATCATGGGCACATTTTTGGCCACTACTACCAGAATGCATCAGCGTTGCACAGTATATAAGGCCATCTGTGGCAGCCATTTTGTGTGAGAGAGGAGATATAGCTAGCGAGTTTACTACTGTGTTGCAGCTTTGTATTTGCGGTGAGCTTAATAGTATGTGTTTGGTGTGCCATTTCTGATAGCAGGATGTTGAATGTGGAGAGGGTGGGTGTGTTCGAGAACGTGGATGTTGGGGATGGAGGTGCGGCTGTGAATCTGCAGGACCTTGTGGGTGTGTGCGAGAATGAATGTACATGGTGGAGAGTGGTGTGGGAGGGGGAGGAAGAGGAATGGAGTGCTACCCCAATCCGAAGGAAGAAAAGACAAAAAAAGAAGAAGAGGACACTTTCTCCAGAGCCTGGGACCTCAAAATCTAAAGTTCTAGTTGATGCTGGGAGTGGTGCCACCACTAATCACCTCAAGCAACTAAAACCAGCAGTACATTGGCTAATCTTAGAACTGGCTGTAGATATAGCATAGCTTTCTGTAGTACAACATGTTGGGAGGTGACACTATGGTCATAACTGGTTTGCAAAGTTTTAATAGAGTAATACTTCCAATAAATTATTAGAACAGAAGATATTTAAATCCAATGCCAACGTAGTGAGAAGGGCTGTTTCTAACCAATAAATTACCTCCTCCACAAAATTAGTTGTGGAGCCATAAGCTTTTTTTTCCCTCCTTGAACACGTCAAAAAGATGTTCCAATCATTGCCTGTTCCACTATAGAAATAATATAGGTATCAAGTATGTCAGGTCTAAAATATAACATGTTACTTGTGTAACATGTTTGCTATAAAGTAATTTGACTATAGGAGCACAAACCACTACTCATTTTGGAAGGTGCACAAGACTTTTGTAATATAGAATTCCCAGTAAAGGTAAAATGTCACTAGGAAGTTTGAACATGTCAAAAAGTCCTTAGAGGTTCAATTGTTAACATTAATTTGAAACCAGTGACAATCAAGACTTGTCAACTTTCTGAAATCCATAGTAATCTGAACATGTTCACACTGTAGCCATCATCACAAAGGCATAACTTTTAATAATCAAGTTTAGTTGATGCCTTAGATTCAAATGAAGGTTTGTGGCTTTCTGGCTTGACTCCTGTTGAACATCTCTAGAACTGAAAAGGTAGTTTCTGAACCTCAGATGTCCACTTAGCAGTCTTGGTACCAGAAAGATATCTTGAGACACCAAGATTGAACTTAGAGTTTCTACATAAATAGATAAACTTATGCAACTTGGAACTTCTACACTAGTTGCCCATTCAGTGGCCAGGCAAGGCTAGTCTTCTAACATTTATCTCTATTGTACGGTTTTGTTTTTGTTAACATCTAAAATATATTTAGAGGAGATTTTCTAGCAAAAAAAAAAAAGTGTTTGCCTGAAATTTGTGTGCCGTTATCTGCAAAGTCTGATATCACCATATTCAAAATGGCAGCCTACTTAACTTGTCATAGTCCTTTTCACCAGTTCTTTCAATCTTACATCTTGGAACATTTTCACAGGGAAATGGGCAAGGGAATTCTCAAAATTACAAAAATAATTGCCAAATTTGTAGATTTGAACCTGTAGAACACATACCACTTAACATCTTTAAAATTATTGTTTTATTAAACATCAGAGTTTTGTTGTATATATTTTGGGAAGGACCATAATGCACAAAGATCAACCAATAATGCATACAAGATCAGTTATGGGTTAGAGCAGGGTAAAATCCCAGTCAGGCAGCTGGCATTGTTCTCATAGAAGACTTTCAACCTGTCTCAAAATTTCTTGATTCTGTCCTTTTACATTGCTTAACACAAGCCTGCCAGGCGAAAAACCAGAGGCAACCCTTTCATGCACAAGAGTGCCAAGATCTGGCTTTTATGCTAAAGTGCAATTCTTAATAGTTTACAAAGTTTATTTCGCATACATCTTCCAGGTCAGTAATTCTATAGATTGGTGAGCTCCTCTTGAAAATGCCAATTTCCTAGCTGTGGGCTCCCAATTCAAACAGCAACATCTACGTTTGATAGATTTGCTGTAAGCTGGTCATACAGTTAGAATGGGTCACATAGACACAGTGGTGTATTTAGATTTTGTGCTACCCTAGGCAACACAAATTTTGCGTGCCCCCCCCACTGAGAGAGTTCAATAAGTGTGTGTGTGTGTGTGTGTGTGTGTGTCTCCCTTCCCCCCCCCCTCGCTCTCTCAGATCATATGGGACTACACACACAGTATGATTACCCCCTACCACACACACCTCCTCTAAGGGCTGCGGATCTTCGGGCAGCAGGAAGGGGAAGGGGGGGGGGTGCAGTCCTATACGATCCATCAATGTATAAATGAGCTGCATGGATGATGGGAGGGAGATCCCACAGAACACAGCTCACCTCCTGGCTCTCATCTCCGCCACTTCTCTCCCTGCTCCAGGCTGTCCCCTGGTCCTGGCTCATCAGCTGCTGAAGGGAGAGAGCATCGCTCTCCCTGAAGCCTCACCACATTGATCCTCCTGCTGTCCGGGCCACTACAAGAGTACCGGTAGTACCCCTCTGATGGTGGCCCTGCACGGCTCTGTCCGCCGCTGCTCAACAGGTCCCTTCTTCTGCGGTGCGGTGCCGCCCCCTAAAAATTGTCACCCTAGGCAAACGCCTTGTTTGTCTCATGATAGATATGCCCCTGCATAGGCCACTGAGTATGACAGTTTTTACCTTCAACTGATGGTCCTCTATGCACAACCCATATACTTGGCATTTATAAGGGACAATAGTTGTAGCTGCATGGATAGTAGCAGTTGCAGCATGTAGGTACAAATCTCACTGCTACCAAGGGCCCAGAGAAGTGGACTACATTTTTTCTCAAAAACATACAAGCTATGTAAAATTTAGTAAAAAGGTATTGGATGTCACCCAAAGTCTTAGATGTTGCAATCTTACTGTAATCAGCTTTTTTCCTCCAACAGGTAGACTTGCACTCAAAATTGGAGAAAAGGGGGCTAACTATGCATAAAGTTCCATTTATACTATCTACATATTTGGAAGAATCGAGAGCCCTACAAAAGTTGTAAGTGATCTATTAGGGGGAACAGTCAATTGTCTCTCTCCCTCTCTCCTTGGGTTGTCACTGAACAGAGGCCGCAAATCTCCAGAACTGCAATTGAAGGGAAATTCCTCCAATGGGACAAATGGAAAAACCTTAGAGATTTTACCTATTCTTGTCGTTACCCAAAGCAAAAAGAAAGGTTATAGTTATAAATGCAGTTTAATGGGTCTGTGCAATGACTCTACACAGAATAGTGTAGTCTATAGTAACAAGTCAGATTTTTAAAAAATTGTAGTTAAATCATAAGAAAAATTATAAGGGCTACTCACTGTAGAGTTGCTGCTTTCTGGCCTAAACAGAAGCAAAGTGTTTATTGGAGGTAGGCTTGTATTAAAATGCGTGTAATTGAAGAGATTAATGTGGCTTAACTCATGGTGAGTATGGCCATTCTCACCCCCTTCCCCAAAAGTAATAGTATAGTGACTAGTCAAGTCCTTCTGAAAACAGCCACCATAAGTATTAATCCAGCTATGCAATGTCAACTGCAAAAAAAAAAAAAAAAACCACCACACACCTTCCTATCAAAATACACGATATTGCCAAAAATTTTAGGACACCCCTTCAAATCATTGGATTCAGGTGTGCCAATCACCTCCATGACCACAGGTGTAAAAAATTAAAGCACCTAGGCATGCAGCCTGCTACTACAAAAACATTTGTGAAAGAATGGGTTGCTCCCAGGAGCTCAGTGAATTCAAGCATGGTACCGCGATAGGTTGCCACTTGTGCAATAGCTGGATTAATACTTCTGGTGGCTAGTTTCAGAAGGACTTGGCAATGCTCACTCCCTTCCCCAAAAAGTAATGGTGACTAGTCATCTGTGTGGGATGTGGGATGGATTCCCCGTTTTCATGGGTGGGTAAATATATAGATTCGTTTTTAAAAGTAGTGGGGACAAAAGGCTTTTCTAAAAGCTAGTGGGGAGCTGAAAAAGAACTGAGGAAAAAAAAAAAAAAAAAAAAATTTAGGAGTTGATTTTTTAGTCAAGGTCCCCCTCCCCTGCTCCTTCTCTTCTCCCATTCAGATCCCTGCACCCACCTTCCCCATTGCATGCCCCTGTGCCCACTCTTAGCCCCCAAAGTGGTGTGCTGGGCACCAGGCAGCAGCCTCCTGATGGGAGTCCCCACACCTCTGCTAGGCTGAGGTGTCCGCCACCCTACTGTGCCTGCATGTGGATTCCCCACATGTAGGCTGCCTGGATGTCGATGCGTGCCCCCATCCCCTTGTCTCAGTGGGCAAAGCGCAGCCCCAATGTTCCTGCACTCTGCACCCTCCGGAGACAAAAGGCTGCGCTCCCTGTGCACGGCTGGAGTAAGGAGCTTGTTGCCATGGCAACCCGCCGCCAGGGCGACCGTTGCCTCGCAACCTGGGAGTGTCCTGTTTCAGGGATAAAAGACCAGAGCAGGACCCGAACAGGGGCATCTTCCCCTGCTCGCAACCCAGGGTGCTGTGAGAGGTCCTGTGCTGCGACCAGACCTTACAGCCAAGACGGATTAACCCATTGCCTGCCAGTCAGCTTTCTGCTGTGTGCCCAGACTTAACCCATTGTTTGCCAAAACCTTACTATTCTCACCGTGTGCCCTCAAAATCTTTCAATAAAAGTGTCACGGTATAGGGGCCTGCCAATTATTAATGCCCTTATTAATGCCCTGTATCACATGCCCCTCAGCGTCCTGCTCTGTATTGATCCAATTGTCCCCTGTGTCACTAGACCAAATGGCCTAATTCAATTACTTTGGGCCCCCCTCCCTCCCGGCTAGCTTGCTGCAAGCTCGCCTCCCAAATTGCCTTTCATCTATGCTGACATCATCCCTGCCCCCCCAGGATGTCCCTGTCACCAGCCTGATACATCACTGGGGTCTAGTGTTCACCCCTCCACCTCTCATCCCGCTGCCACTGGATGAGAGGTGCGACTTCCTCCACCCAGTCCTCTCTCCCTCTCTGGCAGAGAGGAGGTGGCGAGGTTCACACCTCTCCCCGGAGAAGTGCGAACCTCCCACAGGGATAGGCCGAGCTCCGATGTCTAGCTGACGCCATCTCAGCCCTGACATCTGCAGAGCGGGCACGCAGGGCTCCCGCGCTCGCAGATGTCCTGTCACAGCCAGGGGCCCAAAGTAAAAGCAGGACAACTCCGCAGAAGTGGGAACCTGTCAAATTCAGGTACCCGCTCCACCTCCCTCCATAAAGGTCCGCAGTCTTAGTCATCCCCTGTACCATGTCCGCAGTCTCTATATTTTTCTTCTTGTTTTTCTCCTCTAAAACCAAGGTGCATCTTATGGAGTGAAAAATACGGTACATTAAATATATTGACTGTAATCGGTATATTCCCACCACTAGCAGTCACCATCCAAAATGGATTTATAACACTCCCAGGAGCCAATTCACTAGGATTAAGAAAATTTTTGATTGAAATGGTTTTTTTGTTGAACTAATGTATTAGATTTTCAAAAGAATTTTTGGAATTTTTGGAACAATAAAAGATTAGAAAATGAAGTAGTAAGACCTATTCTGTGGATTAATCACGGACAATAAATGTTCATCTTTTAATAAATTGGACAATATTTGCCAATGTTTTTTGTATTGAAGTGTTTTGCTGTATAATCTCCTCCCAAAGAAATCCAATTTTATTTATAGAAAAAAAAAAGAAAAAAAAAAAATCTGTGTAATAGAATTTCACAATACCATAGAGCCCCTAATAAACCCAGGATGTTCTTTGAAGTAGAAATATTTTACAGGTGTAAGTTCTGCAAGACTACAAGAAAGGGTAGAAAGAAAGGTGAGCAAATTTACCTCATCACAAACAGGAAAGGAAAATAGAATTAAACAATGCATCACCTGTGATTCTTCCCACATGGTGTATATTTTGGAATGGTCACATCACATGCAATATGTGGGAAGAGCAACCAGAATAGAATAGGTGAGCAAATAAAGAATATAAAAAATTGTTCTGAAAACCACAGTGTGTCAAAAGACAAGACCCCAGCCGAATAAGTTTTCAGAATGGTTTTAAAGGATACGCTGCATCCAAAAAGTTTGAACATTGATCATTTAAATTGTTTTTGACCACTTTTTAATAATTCTATATTGTATTAACTGTAGAAGTTGGGATGCAGAGTGGCCCTTAAAAACTTGATTATTTTTTTAGAATAGGTTTTCCAAAATATTTTTTTAATAATTGTTTGGCAAATTAAAAAAAATAATAAATTAAAGAGGCTGGTTATGAAATCATAGAAATATAAATTGTACCAACTTAGAGGTAAAGTGCCCCTTTAGCATTATTCTTATATTTGATATGATCTCTATAGTCTTTGGTACCCCATCCCCCTGATGTGGTCATCTGTGACAAAAAGCATTGAGTGGGGCATCATTACATAGCGCGACAATTGTATGGTTCTCAAGCAGCCCACGGGAACGCAGTTTATGTCTACATGTGCGAGGCTGTTTGGCCGATATTGGCCACTACGAAATGTGAGTGCATAGCTTTGATTTTAAAAATAAAGCATTGGCGCCATGTGTTTTTGCTTTTGAGAGCTATGGAGGGACACAGCTGAATCCCGAGGTTTGCAGCATTGATGGTACTTTGGCAAGAGGGTGGCAGCAACAGCCCCAAAAGTGCCGTTTGACCATTTGCTTTATTAGCAGTGGTCTATATCTGGTAAGCGGCGGTCTTCGCTTTCACGTCAAGTGTTTTTGTGAAGATTCTTCATCACTGCATTTCTTTTTGAGGACTCTTTGGACATGTATCAAATTTTGTTTTTTGTTTTTTTTAATTAAGACTATACATTTGTGGTGTTAGTACTATTTTTATTACAGGTACCTCTATAGCGCCATCAATTTACGCAGCACTTTACATATATATTGTACATTTATATCAGTCCCTAACCCTCAAGGGGTGTACAATCTAAGGTCCCCAACTCACATGCATACATACTAGGGCCAGTTTGTACAGGAATCAATTAACCTACCAGCATATCTTTGCAGGGTGGGAGGAAACCAGAGTACCTAGAGGAAACCCACACAGGCACAGGGAGAACATGCAAGCTACAGGCAGGTATTGCCGTGGCTGGGATTCAAACCAACAACCCCAGTACTGCCAGGTGGAAGTGCTAACCATTTAGCCACTGTGCAGCCCATATATAGTACTATATGACACTGGTTTTGAGATTGCATATGTTTGTAGAAATTGTCCGTGAAATCATATCTCCTATTTTAGTTTTTAGATTTAGCGCCACACTATTTACTCTTTAAGTAGTCTGCCACGATTTGGTGGGGTGGCAGGGAGGAGGGGGAAGAGAAAAAAAAAAAAAAAAAAAAAAAAAAGAATCTAGCCGAGTCTGCAGTTTATCACTCCAAAAAGGGGAATGAGCTGCACGCTGGTCGTAAACACAGTAGCATGTGCCTCTGGTGAGTTTATCTAGTATTATTTGGTGGTAGATTTTCACATTGGTGATTTCTACAGAAATGTGTGTACATTTTGGCGATTTTTATCCTATTTTAGCAATAAATAACAGTATTACACTATGGAGTCTTTATGGCCCCATACGATGGGCTTTAATGAGCTTACATACTGACACCTGTGGATGGACATATAAGAGGAAGTAAAGGAGAGACCAGCAGGGGCTGTGGAGCCTGTCCCACCCGGAGACTGCGAGCAGGATCCAGGGTGATCCAAAAGGCATTGTGGCCCTAGCGGGTCGCAGTGGGAAGGTGAGCATGCATGCCTGCTGTGTAGGATTCTCACTTCACTTTCTCACCAAGCACAGGAGCACGCATGAAAACGCATGGCTGGAGTGACCATGCAGCAGTTTGAAAGTTTCATATGGACTTTTATGTGTTTATTGTGGTTTGTTTTAATTCGGGTCATAGCACGTATCACCTATGTGGTAGTTTTTATCCCTGTATAGGAATTCACTGTGGTTGTAATCACGTTCATTTCTGCTATAATCTATCTCTAGACAGGAAGGAAATTTATACCACCTATATAGATATATAGATTCTCTTACTCTGCACTGATCACTTGTGTATCACCCAATCAGATCCGATTAAATCTAACACCATATATAGAAAAATTGTATCGTATGGTTTATATGTTACTTACTATTATCTAATATATAGGGTGGGTATATCCACCAGCCAGCTGTATATTTAGCGCTGCATCCTAGTGTCAATACTCTTGAACTCAATCTTGTGGGATAACAATCAACAGAAGAATCTTTGTAGTTATAACGATGGAACTAAATGTACCAGCATGCATGCTGGTCTTTGGGAACAGAGGCAATAGATCTGCAGAAAAGCTGCAGACCTGTGACAGTAAGCCGTAGACCAGGGGTGTCAAAAAACTCCATTTTATCGCAGGCCATATCAGCATTATGGGCCAGTTGCATCTGTAAGACTAGATGTCCAGACCAACCCCCCATTACATCAGATGTCAAGAATCCCACAGCCTCCCTAACATCACCGTGCATTCCCTTTAAAGCTGGAAAACAGTGCAGGATCTGGGAAGAGGACCAGGAGGAGGAGTGGAGTCAGTTACCAGACTCTGCTGAATGCGGAGACCAGGGGAGGCAGAGACGAGAGGTGCTGTGGCTGCACAGAGGTGCAGGATTTGGCAGGGGAGTTCTGTTCTCCTCTCTGCTGCCGACTGCTGAGACAAGGGGGTACCTTCAGGGGAAATGCAAGGCCCATATTAAAATGGCCTGGAGGGCAGGATTCAGCCAACGGGCCTTGTGTTTGACATCTGTGCCATAGATAATGCTCCCACCAAAACAGAAAGGCAGAGGCCAGTGTAGCTCAATGCATCTGGATTTCAATACTAAAAAAGTAGTATTCCATTCCAGGCCACCAAAACTCTGAATAAAAAAAAATAAATTATATTTTATATTTATACACACACACACACATATATACACATACATATATTACATACTTTAGAATTGTAAAATCTATATTTTTTTTTAATGTATAAATTTGAAAAAAAAAAAGACTGAAAAAAAAAAAAAAAAGAAAAAAAATATATATATATTATTCCCCCCCCCCTGCAGGTGATAACCCTCCCCTAAGCCATAAAAAAAAAAACCCACACAAAACCACACTTTTTAGTTCTACTTTAAGCAAAGGAAGAACTGGTATATTTTATATATATATATATATATATATATATATATATTACATTGCGGTCCTACCACATCTGCTGTAAAGATGAGGGATACGTGATTTACATCATTGACCAATACGTTAAAATATAGATTTTACGATTCTGATGTATAAATTTGAATACAAAGAAAAAAAAAAAAAAACACCTTACAAAAATCAAAATGTGCACATTTGAAGTGTAGAGAAAAAAGCACAGTTGACCATTGGTGCCCCATAGTAAGGCTATGGCTGATGTTATCGCCCAGGCTCTGCAGCAGATGCTGCTGCTTCTCCACTACACAGAGGCCAGCGATGGTACCAATCTTGTGACCCAACTGGAGTGGCCTCAGAACAGGCAAGTATAGAGATCCTTTCCCAGGGTAGTTAAAATAGGCTTAGAATGACAGTAGGTTTAGGCTTAGTTAGAATAGGACTTGACTAACTCCCATTGCAATGGTAGGATTTATAGAGTTAGACATTTTTCTTGTTTATCCCTCTTAACATTAAAGCTATTCCAATCATTGCCAATCTCAAATATAAATATAAAATGTCATGGCTAAAATCTAAAGTGTGTTACTTTTGAAACCCCTTTTTGGCTTCAGAATTTGTGACTTTACATGAAGATTCATTACTACTTTAACATACTTCTCTGGGAGGAAAAAAAAAAAAAAAAAAAAAAAAACCACACACCATCACCTCCCACAACAACCTATTGCATCAGTAAACCTGAAATCTCACTAGGTGGTTTTTAAAATTTTAGCATGTCAAAAGTCCTCAGAAGTTCAATTGTCAACAATAACAATCTGAAAGCAGTGACAAAGACAGGTCCACTCCCTGATACCCAATAGACCTGAACATGTTTACACTGTAGGCACAATCACAAAAAGGAGCCTCCTTGATTGCAGGAACTTGACCAATGCCTAAATTTGCACTTTAATGAAGTTTTGTGAAATCCTGTTGTCTGGTTGGAGAGTGATCTCCAGCTCCTGGCTGAACGGCTCTACAAAAAAGACAGTTTGTGTACCTTGATATCCACTTGTCAAGATTTCTTTTGGATATCAAGACATCTAAAGTTGGACCTTGCAAAAGCTTTTTTCATCAACTTTTGTAGAAACTCAGAACAGGCAAGTATAGAGATCCTTTCCCAGGGTAGTTAAAATAGGCTTAGAATGACAGTAGGTTTAGGCTTAGTTAGATTAGGACTGGACTTTAACTCTCATTACAATGGTAGGATTTATAGAGTTAGACATTTTTCTTGTTTATCTCTCTAAACATTAAAGCTATTCCAATCATTGCCAATCAAATATAACAATAAAATGTCATGGCTAAAATCTAAAGTGTGTTACTTTTGAAACCCCTTTTTAGCTTCAGAATTTGTGACTTTACATGAAGATCCATTACTAATTTTTCAACATGCTTTTCTCTGGGAGAAAAAAAAAACAAAAAAAAAAAAACACAACACACCACCACCTCACATAACCTATTGTATCAGTAAACCTGAAATCTCACTAGGTGGTTTTAAACTTTAGCATGTCAAAAGTCCTCAGAAGTTCAATTATCAATATTAACAATCTGAAATTAGCGACAAAGACATGTCCACTCCCTGATACCCAATAGACCTGAACATGTTTACACTGTAGG
This sequence comes from Staurois parvus, assembly GCF_062004578.1. Taxonomy (NCBI): domain Eukaryota; kingdom Metazoa; phylum Chordata; class Amphibia; order Anura; family Ranidae; genus Staurois; species Staurois parvus. Next base: position 4,401,870 of record NW_028318682.1, on the reverse strand, counting down.
CACAATCACAAAAGGAGCCTCCTTGATTGGTCAAGTTCCTGCAATGCCTAAATTTGCATAGTGTGTTACTTTTGAAACCCCTTTTTGGCTTCAGAATTTGTGACTTTACATGAAGATTCATTACTACTTTAACATACTTCTCTGGGAGGAAAAAAAAAACCCCACACCACCACCTCCAACAACCTATTGCATCAGTAAACCTGAAATCTCACTAGGTGGTTTTTAAAATTTTAGCATGTCAAAAGTCCTCAGAAGTTCAATTGTCAACATTAACAATCTGAAAGCAAAGACATGTCCACTCCCTGATACCCAATAGACCTGAACATGTTTACACTGTAGGCACAATCACAAAAAGGAGCCTCCTTGATTGCAGGAACTTGACCAATGCCTAAATTTGCACTTTAATGAAGGTTTGTGAAATCCTGTTGTCTGGTTGGAGAGTGACCTCCAGCTCCTGGCTGAACTGCTCTACAAAAGACACAGTTTGTGGACCTGGATATCCACACTTGTGAAGATTTCTTTTGGATAACAAGACATCTAAAGTTGGACCTTGCAAAAGCTTTTTTCAATCAACTTTTGTAGAAACTCAGTCTACTTGGAACTTCTACTCTAGCGATCCAGTCAGTGCCCAGGTAAGACCATTTTTCTAAAATGTATCTCTGCTGTATTGCTGGTATTTCTCTTTTGTTTTCAGAAGGAAAGTAAAAACCATAACATTTGAAATGATTTACAAAAAGTCCTATCAAAAAGTTTACGTGAATTTTTTTATGCTCTTATCTGCAGATAAAGTTTGAGATCACCAAATTCACAATGGCAGCTTACTTAACTTGTGAGTTTGAAAGAACTGGTGAAGAGGAATATGACATCCTGGAACATCTTGGAGATGGTGATTTTGGCAAAGTTGTGATGGCTCTAGACAGGGAAATGGGTAAGTGGATTCTCTTCTGTGATTACAAATACTTATTTCTGATTTGCAGATTGTTTGACCTATATAGTGTACACCAAAATATGAGCATCTTTACAGACTGAATTATCTTAGGCATATAGGTTTTGTTGAATGAATTCAGGGAAAAAACCATAATTCACAAAAGATCAACCATTTCTTCATTTTTTAAATCCGTGCTGGATTAGACCAGGGTAAAATTCCAGTCAGGCTACTCACATTGTTTTTACAGAAAAATAGGATTTCTAACCCAACTTGTCTGATAAATTTCTTGAAATCTGTCATTTTACATGTTTTAATGTAAACCTGCCATGAGGAAAAACACAATCTTCAAGAGTGCTAGCTACTGGCTGTCATGCTAAAGCACAATTATTAATTTTACTTTCTCTGCACACTTGTTCCAGGTCAGCAATTTTATATATTGACTTGGGATGGTCAGCATAACAGCCAGGAAATTGGAATTTTCAAGAGGAGCTCACCAATAGCAGCCTCCATTTTTATCTCATGAAAGAGTTGCTTTAAGCAAATACACAGATACTGTGGGTCACTTAACACTATAGGCAGCTTAGTATGCAACAGATTTGACCATCTACTGTGAGGGTCACCTATGCACAACACATTGGCACTTACAGGGGACAACAGATCTAGTTGCATGGGAAACTACATCACTCACAGTTAGCAAAGTCAAGGAAAATTGCCACATTAAGAAAAAGCATCCAGTCTAAATAAAATTAGTTAGCTCAAGTATTAGATATCACCCAGGGTCTTAGATGTTGAAATCTTTGTGTAATCAACTTTCTTTCTCTTTAAACAGATAGAATTGTTGCCCTAAAACTGGTAAAAAAGGATAAAACCAAATTAGAAGACTTTCTCCATGAACTGTCTATGTCCGTCTATCTCACTGGCCACGAAGGTATCATCTCCACCTATTCCAGCTTTCTGGAAAGCTCGGACCACTATATGTTCAGCCAGGAATTGGCACCTGCTGGATCTCTTCTCTCAATCATGCAGCCAGGGGTAAGTAAATCAAAGCGAATGAAGTAGCTGACACTCCAGCATTTGCTTGCTAATTTGAATCTTTCAATTTTTTAAAAAAAAGGAAGGATTTTTTGGGTCCTGGAAAAAATAGAAGCCATTTAGTGTTTTGTCATGGAAACAGTCTATAAATTGCAAAAATGTCTACAAAGTTATTGCTGGCCTAGTTGTACAGAGCATCAGTGATTCTACCATTAGTCAGTCTTCGATCGAGTAAGGAAGGGTTAAAATCCCTGTCAGCTATAGTCTGTGGCAAAGATTTTGCTTATGTCCCATCATCATGATCGAAACAGGAAATCTTAAACAGATGGGAGAATTCCTATCAGACAGGTGTCAATATTGAAAGATATCCCCTTGTCTCCTGTTTTAGTGAGAACCGCAAAGTTTTAGATTACCCCTTATCCTAACTAAAGTCATCAGGACAAATAGGTTAAATCCCTCTTTCACCACACCTCAATTTTCAGAGGAAATCGCAGACAACGCAAGTTCTAAACCTCTATCACTATCAAACTAACATTTTGCCTATACTTTTACGTTATTGGACACAAGTGCAGTCATAGTTTTAAGAAGGAAGTAAAATTTAAAATCAGTTAGACCTCCCATCTTCCCTAGATTGCCCAAATTAGTGCTGAAGTAGTTGAGATTGGTTGCACTGCTGTTGAAATTTAATTTCATGTGCAGATTTAAAATGCAACAACATGGTAAATTACATTTGGTGGTTTTTGCAATGTCACTTTATAGTAGAATTGTTTTTCCACCAACATTTCATATAACTGTTTTAACCTTTTCAGGAGGGACTTCCAGAAGAGCTGGTCAAGCGCTGTGCATTACAGATCACCCAGGCTCTTGAATACATGCACAGTAAAAAACTGGTACATATGGACCTGAAACCAGACAATATACTGCTGATGGATAAAAGATGTCATCGAATCAAACTCTGCGACTTTGGAATAACTCTGTTTACCGGTACGGTTATTAAATCAATATTATTGATCAATGCATGCATGCCCCCTGAACTTTGTGCACTGAAGTACAAGTCAATTGTTGTAGATCCTAGCATTGACATCTGGGCGCTTGGGGTGGTTTTGTATGCAACACTTACTGGAAACTATCCATGGAAAAGAGCAGTGGTTGAAGATTCTTTGTTTCAGGAGTTTGTTTACTGGCAAAACAACATGGAACATGTTCCACCACCCAAAGGCTGGAAGAACATCAGCAGGAGGGCTCAAGATCTATTTGGCATCCTTCTCTCCCAAGAACCCAGCTGCAGGAACCAAGTTGGGCTTGTTCTAAATTCGGTGCATTTTCCCTGGAACTTTGAAGATGCCACCCAATAAATCAGATCTTGTGCAGCAGGAGAAGAGGTACCCATGAAGAAGTCACATGTTGTGCCTTAACATTCTGGTTGTGTTTGATGTCACTCAGCTCTGCCCTGTGTTATCAGGACACATGGAAAAGCAATATTGATTATGATACAAGCACACTATGTGATTTTTAATAGCATAAAAAGTATTCTGATGTGCACAACAGAGTGTGAGTGGAATTTAATTTTTAAATAAATGCGTTTGGCTTTTAAACAGTACTATGAGTGTTTTACTTTGAGCTATGCTTGACCTAGATTGTGGAGGACATAAAACAGGAGGAAAGTGCCACTTTTAAACCCCTAAAAAGGGAAAGGCTTGTTCTGAACTCTGCAATTTGTGCTCTCACCCTCTGGTGTATGATCTGCAATCTCAGTAAAGAATCTACAGGCAGTGAGGGGGGAGAAAAAAAAAAATTACATTTCAAAAAGGGGCAATGCAATGACTTCCAGGCAGATTGGTGTAGCCCATAGTAACAAGTCAAATTTTTTTTTAGATTGTAGTTAAATCCTTAAGTAAAATATATATGAATAGTCTGCTCACTGTAGAATTGCTACTTTGCCTTCAACAAAACCAAAGGCATATTAGAGGTAGAAGGTTTGTATTAAATGGGTGTGGTTGAGTAGACCAAATGTGATCTAATTCATGGCAATCCCCCCACCTTACCCAAAGTAAGGCTGGCCATACACTATACAATTTTCTGTCCAATTTCCTTTAGATCAGTGTTTCTCAACTCCAGTCCTCATGGACCCCCAACAGGTCATGTTTTCAGGATTTCCATTATTTTGCACAGGTGATTTGATCAGTTTCACTGCCTTAGTAATTACCACAGCTGTTTCATCTGAGGGAAATCCTGAAAACATGACCTGTTGGGGGTCCATGAGGACTGGAGTTGAGAAACACTGCTTTAGATTTACTTTCAACTATGTAGGGCAAGGGCCTGCCTAATTGGATACAATTGAAAGCATTGTTTAGGTTTGACCTCATATGTTTTTTGGTAAATCTAAAGAAATAATTCAAGAAAACTGTATAATGTATGGCCAGCCTAAGTTTAACTAGTAATTAGTCAAGCCCTTCTGGAAATGGCCACCACCAGTATTAAGGCAGCGACGCATTAACTGGACAATTTAAAAAAAGTCTCATCAGAACCACAAAATGAGAAATAAGTTATCAGACTCTTTTCCTTGAACACAGTTACAGCTAGCATATGCTGTGAACGCAATCATTTTTAGTTGCAAAAGCTGCACTTACATGAAAGCATTTACACTGTCAGTATCAAGAAAGGGGTGGTCACATGTGGTTGGGACGGCGGACCCTCCGTGCAGCACACACGCTGGCAGTGAGCTAGGAGAGCACACCCTTGCAAGCTACCGTTGACCTGGTATAGGGAATCATAGACGAGGATCTGGGAAAGCAGTGAATCCTGGATGCCTAAGAATGGCAGGAGTATATTGAAGCATTGGGGTACTGGTCTTACAAACAGGTAGGGCACAGAATACTAGAGACATTTACAGCACTGGGTAACAGGAATATCTTATAGCAGTGGTATGCTGAGCTTGCAGGAACAAGGATATGTAAAAGGAACACTAATGGGCACAGGGGTCCCAGGGCATGCAGGTACACCAGATACAGCTGAGTTACACAAGGATTCTAGGACATTAAAGATGCCTATTGGTACTGACAGGGGAGTACCCAACCTGCCCATACATACAAGGTGAGGGACCTTGGAAGGACCGAGGTGCAGAGTCTAAGGAACCGCCTTGTCTTCTCCAGAGCTCCTGAAGGTGGAAATGGGTTGAGCTGCAGACTATTCCCAGGTTGCGGTTCTCTGACTCACTTGAGCAGGCAACTACTGGAAACTAAGGGCTTATAAAATCTCCTGCAGCACTGAGGTGCAGGGATCACATGACAGCAGGAAGAACAGTGCTAGTTGGCAGAGAAATAAAAAAAAAAAAAAAAAACACTGAGAACAGGTACACAGACCATACAATTAGGAATAAGTAGCAATGCAAAGACACATGGATCACTAGGAGCTTCTAGAAAAACACATGGGACATGGAGCATGGGACTAATAATACACAAGGAGACCGTGAAGCAGACTACAGTCACAGGTGATGCTAACAATTTACAGGCTGAAACGCATAGGGGATCATAGAGATGCACCAGGAAGGCTCTAAGCTTGCAAAAAAGGTACATACAGGTAGAAGGACACTATAATGCACAGGGTGATACAGGTAACAAGTGAAAAAAACAGTCACTGGGGGGGTAGGCTAGAAGATTCTACTGAGGGTACAGAGACTATGCTGAAAGGGGAGGCACTCAGTCACTAGGAACAAGGGGGGTTTGGTACAGGATCTCAAGGTCACTAGGAGTAAAAGGGTCACTTTGAATCCTCACATGAAGCCATGGACAGTAGGAACTTTCTTGGAAATACAAAGTCACCGGGAGAAATGGTTCTAAGAATACTAGATGTTGCTCATTCAAAAAAACATGAGGGAATGAACCCAGCTTAAATAGAAAGGGAGATTATGGTCTGGCTGGGCATGTAGCCAATTAAATCAACAGTAGGTGGCTAACCAGTCTTCTGAGATAACCGTAGAATCTTGGGGGGGGGGGGGGTAGAAAAAAAGTATACATTTGTGCATATATTTGTGCCGTCAAGAAAACCTAATGCAATACACTGTGTAATAAACAAAGTTCTATAAAAGGAATATCAAATGTATGCAAAATCTTCATGTAGCAGCTACCTACAAGTGATTATAATACTGCTTAACAAATCCTAAGGCCCCACAAATCAAGGAGGTCTAAAAGATGACAAATCCTGGATGGAGGGACCCTGATCTCCTCTGCTCACACCTCCCAGCCTCAAAAGTGGTCACTGGATCACATCTTCTATATCGGTCAGCTCTGGGCACCCAGTATGTGTTTTTGCTGCCGAGACCAGTCTACGGGAAGTGATCGAGTGACCACTTTTGGGGCATATCATTCATGAGAGCGAGGCTTGCTGAGGTGTAAAAAGAAGAACGTTGGAGCCAACCATCCATGCAGGCATCCATCCATGTGGGATTCTATTTATGAAAATTTCTTGGGCTCAAGTATTGGACGTGACCCAGAACCTTAGATGCTCAAATCTTATTATATTCACCTTGTGCCCTAAAATGATGATAGAGGAGCAAACCAAACTAGAAGCCAGTCAGCATGAATCCAGCTTTATGGAAACCTCCGACTACCATATGTTTAGTCAGGAATTGGCACCTACTGGATCTCTTCACTCAATTATCAAGCCAGGGGTAATAAAGGCTCATTAACTAGCTAACAATCCAGCATTTTCTTGCTATATTCAATTTTTCCCAAATATGATTCTATTGATCATAGAAACAGAAGCTTTTTTTGTCATTTATAGTATCTAAAAATTGCACCAAGTTATAGCTGTCCCAGTTGAAAAGAACAAAATCAGTTATTCTACTGCTAGTCAGTCTTGGATAGGGTAAAGAAAGGTTAAAAAAAAAAAAAAAAACCCACACCCTTTGGACTTGGGTGATGGCCTACGTCGTACCACCCCTGAAGGACATCAGATGATGAAACACCTAGGGCAGGGCTGAGATGCAACGTCACCACGCATGCTGATGGTGTACATTCATGGTCAACAACATTCCAAGATGGCGACCAGAGCAGCAGCATAGCACACAGCTCCGGACGCCTCCACTCTCCTGCCCGCCATCCCCAGGAGCGCAGCCGCCAGTGGTCTCCCCTACCTCCCTTACCTGGAGGGGAGAGCTGTCCTCCTCGTGGCGGCGGACGATCCTGCCCTCCTGCCTGGTCCTCCATGAGGCGCCGGTCCTCCTCGCAGCGCCGGTCTCTAGTCACCCCAGCGCCCCTCCTCGAGCCACCACGCACGACGAGCCACGGCCTGCCACCGCCCAGAGGTACGCCTGGCCTGAGAAGGAGGAGCAACCGCTCGAGCCACCCCACCCCTGCAGCGGCGCTCGTCCTGCAGGGCCCAGCCGCTGACACTCGCTAACAACCACTAGCCATCAGGGACACAAGCCAACAGGGAGTGCAGCTGTATAAGCCTCCCACAGCCCAAAACTCAGGCACCCGGCCTGCAGAGCCTGCTGCGGCCCCGCATCTAGGCCGCACGCCATCCCAGCTGGGCCCAAAGCCACAGACCACCAGACCAACCACACAACCCTTGAGGACATCGCCTCCCATAACGTAACCCTGCCCGGACCTGCTGAGCCCAACGGATGACCTCGACCTGGTGAGGCCTACCATCGCCTACCACGACGCAACCCTGCCCAGACCTGAAGCCCATCGGATGACCCCCATGAGTACAGTGCGGGAGAAGGCCCGACTGCCGATTCTGTGATCCCCCAGCCCCTACTACGCCCATCTCCCACAGCTGATGCCCACCCCTCACAACCTTTTCTACACCTCATCTCCACCACCTGGGAAACCCTTCCGCTGCCGACGTCCACCCTTCATCTCCTCAAGCCAAAACTCACCCCTCAAACTGGGACTTGTAGCTTGACTACCCTTGGCCACATCCTAATCAACCTGAACTCTACTCATCCTGATCCTAAGCACGAGAACTCTAGCTACAGGACGATACAGCGACGAGTTACTCCACTGCACGCTAGACTATCTGCAACCAAGCACCCTGAGAAACTTCCCACCACACCTGTCCGCCACTCCGTTTACCTTCCTAAAATGCCTCCTTTACTCCTCCTCATACTCCTCTCCTCCGTTACCAAAATCTCTTCTCTATATCCCTCTGCTCCTCCCAAACAACTACATTGCGCCCTCACTGCTTCCTTCTCCCCTCTACAGCTTTCACCACCTCCTCCTGATACTCCACTCTCCCACTGACCCGAACACCTCCACTGGTAGATTTACGCGCTCTTGTACATCCCGATCCCATGCCACCTTTCTTACCCTTCTAACCGCAGGGGACATCACCCTGAACCCTGGTCCTCCACCACTTCGCTCATCCACAAGGCACCCTCCCACTTCCACGAACTGCCGCAACCCCCTCAATCTAATACCTTTCCCTCTGCTCCCAAAACAGCCCCCCCCAGGTTTTCATGTACACTCCTGAACACCTGATCGGTTTTCAAAAAACTCACTGCAATCCACAACCTCTTTGTCTCCCACTCCCTCAACCTCCTAGCCATCACTGAAACCAAGCCACTGACTACCTCCCCTGCAGCACTCCCCTATGGAGGTCTCATCTGGACCCACTCACCCAGACCCAGTGGTCGAAAAGGTGGTGGGGTTGGTATTCTCCTGTAACTGCTGAGCACCTTCCCAGTCCTCCCAAAGCCCCCTCTCTATCCTCCTCCTCCGAGGCCCACTGCATCTGACTATTCTCTCCAGTCTGAGGATTGCTGTAATCTAAATCGCCCACCTGGACCGGTGTCCCGCTTCCTCAACGACTTCTCCGCCTGGCTACCCTTCTTCCTCTCCTCTGAGCTACCCACCATCATCCTTGGAGACTTCAACATCCCTATACACATCAATAACCCGGCTACATCCCAACTCCTCCACTTAACCTCTTCTTTTGCACTTGCACAGTGCATAATCCACCACCCACTCCAACGGGAACATCCTGGACCTTGTGTTCTCATCTCTGCACTCCCCACAACCACAAACACCCCCCCCTTTCCTCTCTGACCACAACCTTATTACCTTCTCGTTCTCAAACACCTAGAACTCCAAATGTCAAACTATCACAAGCCAAAACCTCCGCAACTTGAACCATGCCCCCTTCCACTCCGCAGCTGACCAACTTTATGACAGTATCCTTCCCCTGTCCTGCCCTGGCAACTACTGTTTATAACAACTCGCTGTTAACTGCTCTAGACTTGTTAGCGCCTCTAACCACACGAAGCATTAGACCCCGACCGCTTCAGCCCTGGCATATTGACCATACCAAAAATCGCAAACAACGCAGTCGTGCGCTGGAGCGACTATGGCGCAAAACCAGATCCTAACTAGCGTTCACTCGATATAAATCGGCCTTCGTCACCTAAACTCCTTGAGCACTTAGTCTATAATCGCCTAAGTTCCCACCTCACCAACAACAACCTCCTTGATCCCCTACAGTCTGGCTTCCGTCCCCTACACTCCACCGAAACTTCCCTACTCAAACTCACCAACGACCTGCTAACCGCCAAAGCTAATGGCCACTATTCCGTACTACTACTCATCAACCTCGACGCGGCTTTCGACGCGGTCGACCACCCCCTCCTCTTCAAAGAACTACACTCTTGGCCTCAGAGACTCCGCTCTCTCCCCATCACAACGCTCCTTCAGTGTTACTGATAACGCTACCACCTCCCCCCTTACTCCCCCTCTCTGTTGGGGTCCCTCAAGGTTCTGTCCTTGGGCCCCTTCTCTTCTCCATCTACACCTCTTCCCTTGGCCAACTCCCACGGCTTCAACTAACATCTCTATGCCGATGACACGCAAATCTCTCTACCCCTCGCCTCACCCCTTCAGTCTCCGCCCGAATCACTAGCCTACTGAACGACATATGCGATTGGATGCCACTCCACTTCCTCAAATTAAACTTTTCCAAAACAGAGCTCCTAGTCCCCCCCGACTTCTCCATCACGACCAACAATGCCACCATCAGTCCCACCCCACAAGCCAGAGTACTAGGTGACATCCTAGACTCCAATCTGTCCTTCCAGACCCAAATCGCTGACAAACTCATGTAGACTCCACCTCTGCAGCATCTCCAAAATACGTTAGTTCCTAACCCCGGAAACTACTAAGCAACTCATTCATTACCTTATCATATCACGTCTTGACTACTGTAACTCCCTCCTCACCCCCACAGCTATTTCCTCCTGTACCACTATCCCCTCCCTTCTAGATTGTAAGCTCCAAGGAGCAGGGCCCTCAAATCCCTTGTGTATCGCATTGGTATTGTACGGTCTCCCATTGTAATGTACAGCGCTGAGCAAACTGTTAACGCTATATACTGTATAATAATAATATCGGAGTGAGCCCTTATAGAGTTTTATACTTGTAAGCGTGTGTCAGTGGAGAAACACCGTAAAAGTGAGTGTAGTGATTTTATATTAAGAGAAAGTTTTTAAGGATATAATGCTATGCAAGATCTTCTCTCCTCCGCCCTCATTTTGTGATCGTGGTATTACAGATGATTGTGAGGACAAATTAAGAATCTAACAGAGTCTGCAGTTTGTCACTCCAAAAAGGGAATGCACTGCAAGCTGGTCGTAAACACAGCAGGATGTGCCTCTGGTGAGTTTATCTAGTATTTGGTGGTGGATTTTCACATTGGTGACGGCGGAATATTATAAGAAATAGAAGAAAAGTAGTGTTTTCACTTTTTGCTTTGTTTAAATTAAGCATCAGGTTTGGGGCTGTTTTACATAATGTATATGGACTTCCTTTCACAGATGTTGCACCTAATTATTGGTTTCATATGGACTTGGTGGTATATTTCACATGCAAATTACATATCAAAAGAAAATTACCGTATTTTTCGCTCCATAAGACGCACCTGACCATAAGACGCACCTAGGTTTTAGAGGTGAAAAAAAAGAAAAGAAAAAATATTCTGAACCAATGGACTGCGGACACAGTGCAGGAGATGACCAGAGACTGCGGACACAGTGCAGGAGATGACCAGAGACTGCGGACACAGCGCAGGGGATGACCAGAGACTGCGGACACAGCGCAGGAGATGACCAGAGACTGCGGACACAGCGCAGGAGATGACCAGAGACTGCGGACACAGCGCAGGAGATGACCAGAGACTGCGGACACAGTGCAGGAGATGACCAGAGACTGCGGACACAGTGCAGGGAATGACCAGAGACTGCGGACACAGTGCAGGGAATGACCAGAGACTGCGGACACAGTGCAGGGAATGACCAGAGACTGCGGACACAGTGCAGGGAATGACCAGAGACTGCGGACACAGTGCAGGGAATGACCAGAGACTGCGGACACAGTGCAGGGAATGACCAGAGACTGCGGACACAGTGCAGGGAATGACCAGAGACTGCGGACACAGTGCAGGGAATGACCAGAGACTGCGGACACAGTGCAGGGAATGACCAGAGACTGCGGACACAGTGCAGGGAATGACCAGAGACTGCGGACACAGTGCAGGGAATGACCAGAGACTGCGGACACAGTGCAGGGAATGACCAGAGACTGCGGACACAGTGCAGGGAATGACCAGAGACTGCGGACACAGTGCAGGGAATGACCAGAGACTGCGGACACAGTGCAGGGAATGACCAGAGACTGCGGACACAGTGCAGGGAATGACCAGAGACTGCGGACACAGTGCAGGGAATGACCAGAGACTGCGGACACAGTGCAGGGAATGACCAGAGACTGCAGACAGTGCAGGGAATGACCAGAGACTGCAGACAGTGCAGGGAATGACCAGAGACTGCAGACAGTGAAGGAAATGACCAGAGACTGCAGACAGTGAAGGAAATGACCAGAGACTGCAGACAGTGAAGGAAATGACCAGAGACTGCAGACCTTTGGGGAGGGGGTACCTGAATTTGACAGGTACCCGCTCCCACTTCCGCGGAGTTGCCTTCCCTCTTCTTCCCGGGCCGGCTTCTGTGACAGCCGGGTGCCAACTGCGCATGCGCGAGAAGCGCTGCGCTTTGTGAATGGCCCGGCGCCTTCTGGGACCTTTCATGTGTCCCAGAAGACACCGGATCATTCACAAAGCGCAGCACATGCGCAGTGGGCACCCGGCTGTCACAGAAGCCAGCGCGGGAAGACTGCAGCGCTGGAGCGAGGAACAGGTAAGGCCCTGCAGGAGAGAACAGCTGAGCGGCCGGCCCGGTATTCTGACATGGTGGCCGCAAAAATACCGGACCGGCCGCTTTATATTCGCTCCATAAGACGCACTGACATTTTCCCCCCTTTTTGGGGGGGGGAAAAGTGCGTCTTATGGAGCGAAAAATACGGTAGGTTTTGTATTCACTGCACTTTAATTTACACGTTTAATAGAGATTAACACTTCTAGGGTAATGCTTAACACATATTGTCACATGTGTGTGAACTGGACAATTAAAAGCCTATTATCAGAACCACAAATGACAGATGAGAAGTTGCAAGACTTCTTTTCCAGACTCTGAATGCAACGGCGCTTGCGGGCATGGCTCACAGGGAAACAGGAGCATCTTACAGCAGTGGGATGCTGAGCTTACAGTTGCACAGGGATATAATGGAGGTACACAGGATACAGATGGGGTACATGAGGCGTGTAGGACAGGAAAGATACCCAATGGTACTAACATGGTAGTACACAGCCTGACTGCATATACAACGAAGGTGAGGGCCCTTGATAGGGCAGAGTCACAGAGTGTAATACCCAATACACACTATAAGAAAATCGTATGAAAAAGTTTGCCGAACCACTGATCGAACGCTTTTCTCTTCGTTGATGAGCAGGATGTTTTAACCGATAACGATACTGTTAACGACAAACATCCAGTTGAATAACAGTGAAAAATTGTCGTTTTGCATACAAACAACTGATTTTCTATGCGGTGGTATGACGATCGTACGAAAAAAAGAAAAAAGAAAAAAATCTATCTAGCGCTATCACGCATGAGTGGAAACAGAAGATGACCCGGATGTTTATGTCCAAGGAATCTTCATAAACACGAACAAAAAATCCAAATGTTAAAAGTAGAATGGCCTAATGAGATAATGAGACCAGAATTCTGCATATTATATTTTATGTATCACTATTTATGTATATAGATAATGTAATAAACTATATTATACTCATTGCTGGTAATTGTGTACATAGCTCGTTCTGACCGGTAGGGCGTGGCTACAAGGTCACACGCACACTGCATCACTTCCACAGAAGACATCAATACACTACGTATTGCAGGAACGATTTTTTTTTAGATTGGTTAATGTGGACCACAAATTCGACCAGCGAACGAACACCTCTCGGTTGTCGGTTGATCAATTTTCTAATCGTGTATTCCCACCATAAAGGAATTGCCTGGTCTTCCTTGGAGATGGATTGTGCTGCTGGAGATGTCCAAGTTACAGTTCTCAGACTAATGCTAGCCATACATTATACAAATTTTCTTGAGAATTTTGCTTTAGATTTAACAAAAACCATTAATATGAGGTCAAAGTTAAACATGTTTAATTGTATCCAATTAGGCAAGCCCTTGCACTACATAGTTGAAGGTAAATCTAAAGGAAATTGGGCAGAAATTTGTATAGTGTATGGCCAGCCTTTCCAAAGCAGACAGCTACTGCGAACTAAGGGCTAATAGGCAAATAAGAATCTTTCAGTGCTGAGGCATAGGGATCACAGGACAGTAGGGAATACAGCTCCAGATACCAAAAGGCATTGTGGCCCTAGCGGGTCGCAGTGGGAAGGCGAGCGTGCATGCCTGCTGTGTAGGATTCTCACTTCACTTTCTCACCAAGCACAGGAGCACGCATGAAAACGCATGGCTGGAGTGACCATGCAGCAGTTTGAAAGTTTCATATGGACTTATGTGTTGTGGTTTGTTTTAATACGGGTCATAGCACGTATCACCTATGTGGTAGTTTTTATCCCTGTATAGGAATTCACTGTGGTTGTAATCATGTTAATTTCTGCTATAATCAATCCCTAGACGGGAAGGAAATGTATAGCACCTATATAGTTTCTATAGAACCTCTTACTCTGCACTGATCACTTGTGTATCACCCAATCAGATCCGATTAGATCTAACACCATATATAGAAAAATTGTATCGTATGGTTTATATGTTACTTACTATTATCCAATATATAGGGTGGGTATATCCACCAGCCAGCTGTATATTTAGCGCTGCATCCTAGTGTCAATACTCTTGAACTCAATCTTGTGGGATAACAGGCAACAGAAGAATCTTTGTAGTTAAAACGATGGAACTAAATGTACTAAATGGTCTTTGGGAACAGAGGCAATAGATCTGCAGAAAAGCTGCAGAACTGTGACAGTAAGCCCTAGACCAGGGGTGTCAAAAACCCCATTTTATCGCAGGCCATATCAGCATTATGGGCCGGTTGTATCTGTAAGACTAGATGTCCAGACCCCCCCCCCCCCCCCCAATTACATCAGATGTCAAGAATCCCACAGCCTCCCTAACATCACCGTGCACTCCCTTTGGAGCTGGAAGACAGAAAGTGCAGGATATGGAGGAGGACCAGGAGGAGGAGTGGAGTCAGTTACCAGACTCTGCTGAATGCGGAGACCTGGGGATGCAGAGACGAGAGGTGCTGTGGCTGCACAGAGGTGCAGGATTTGGCAGGGGAGTTCTGTTCTCCTCTCTGCTGCCAACCGCTGAGACAAGGGGGTACCTTCAGGGGAAATGCAAGGCCCACAGTAAAATGGCCCGGAGGGCAGGATTCAGCCCACAGGCCTTGTGTTTGACATCTGTGCCCTAGACAATGCTCCCAACAACACAGAAAGGCAGAGGCCAGTGTAGCTCAATGCATCTGGATTTCAATACAAAAAAAAAAAAAAAAAAAAAAGTAGTATTCCATTCCAGGCCACCAAAACTGACTAAAAAAAAATAAATTATATTTTATATTTATATATACACACACACACACACACACACACACATTATATATTACATACTTTAAAAAAATATATAAATTTTACGATTCTGATGTATACATTTGAGAAAAAAAAAAAAAAAAAAACCCACACACCTTACAGAAATCAAATGTGCACATTTGAACACTGTTAAAAGTATGTTACCATAATGCACATCAAAGCATCTTTTCTCATTTATTGCGAATGGAGCTCTAACACTCTGTAAAGTAGCGGCCAATGAACAGGCCACCACAATGCAAATGCACGTGAGGGTCTTAAAGTTGGTTACAGTGGCTCATAATGAATGGGCTGCCAGAATGCAACAGAAAATAGCATTCTGAACGGCCCACTATGCTTTCTATAATGGGAATTGGTTGGATTGTGTTTGGTTTGATGTTGTATTCTTTACAAGATATCCACTAAGAAGTAAACATTTGTTGGAACACTACTAAACATTTCAACTCATTTGTACTTTAGTCTGACCCACATACATAGGGCAGGGTCCTTGATATAAAAAATAAGCATGGAATTCTCTGTTTAAGCCACACCTGCATTAGATTAGATATTAAAACACTGGTGTAGTGAGAAGTGGTCACTTCCAACAAAGAGTGGATGCCCAGTCCAATTCTAACCATGCCTAAACCTACTAAAAAGACTATTCTAACTACACTGTGAAAGAAAAGTTGTCTATGTTTACCTACACTGAAGCCGCTCTGGTCCAAATCATATGGTCGGGTTCCCAGCATCAGCTTCAGTGTAGAGAAAAGTACATTTGACCATTGGTGCCCCATAGTAAGGCTATGGCTGATGTTATCGCCCAGGCTCTGCAGCAGATGCTGCTGCTTCTCCACTGCACAGGCCAGCGATGGTACCAATCTTGTGACCCAACTGGAGTGGCCTCAGAATAGGCAAGTATAGAGATCCTTTCCCAGGGTAATTAAAATAGGCTTAGAATGACAGTAGGTTTAGGCTTAGTTAGAATAGGACTGGACTTTAACTCTATAAATACTACCATTGTAATGGGAGTTGACATTTTTCTTGTTTATCCCTCTAAACATTAAAGCTATTCCAATCAAATATAAAATGTCATGGCTAAAATCTATAGTGTGTTACTTTTGAAACCCCTTTTTAGCTTCAGAATTTGTGACTTTACATGAAGATCCATTACTAATTTTTTAACATGCTTTTCTCTGGGAGAAAAAAAACACACACACACACACACACACACACACACACACACACACACACTATCAGTAAACCTGAAATATCACTAGGTGGTTTTAAACTTTAGCATGTCAAAGGTCCTCAGAAGTTCAATTGTCAATATTAACAATCTGAAAGCAGTAACAATAAAGTCATGTCCACTCCCTGATAACCAATAGACCTGAACATGTTTACAGTGTTGGCATCACAAAAGGAGCCTCCTTGATTGGTCAAGTTCCTGCAATGCCTAAATTTGCACTTTAATGAAGGTTTGTGAAATCCTGTTGTCTGGTTGGAGAGTGACCTCCAGCTCCTAGCTGAACTGCTCTACAAAAGACACAGTTTGTGGACCTTGATATCCACACTTGTCAAGATTTCTTTTGGATACCAAGACATCTAAAGTTGGACCTTGCAAAAGCTTTTTTTCATCAACTTTTGTAGAAACTCAGTCTACTTGGAACTTCTACTCTAGCAATCCAGTCAGTACCCAGGTAAGACCATTTTTCTAAAAATTTATCTCTGCTGTATTGCTGGTATTTCTTTTGTTTTCAGAAGGAAAGTAAAAAAACACATTTGAAAGAATAGATGTACAAAAAGTCCTATCAAAAAGAGTTTACGTGTAATTTTTATGCTCTTATCTGCAGATAAAGTTTGAGATCACCAAATTCACAATGGCAGCTTACTTAACTTGTGAGTTTGAAAGAACTGGTGAAGAGGAATATGACATCCTGGAACATCTTGGAGATGGTGATTTTGGCAAAGTTGTGATGGCTCTAGACAGGGAAATGGGTAAGTGGATTCTCTTCTGTGATTACAAATACTTAGTTCTGATTTGCAGATTGTTTGACCTATATAGTGTACACCAAAATATGAGCATCTTTACAGACTGAATTATCTTAGGCATATAGGTTTTGTTGAATGAATTCAGGGAAAAACCATAATTCACAAAAGATCAACCATTTCTTCATATTTTAATCAGTGCTGGATTAGACCAGGGTAAAATTCCAGTCAGGCTACTCACGTTGTTTTTACAGAAAAATAGGATTTCTAACCCAACTTGTCTGATAAATTTCTTGAAATCTGTCATTTTACATGTTTTAATGTAAACCTGCCATGAGGAAAAACACAATCTTCAAGAGTGCTAGCTACTGGCTGTCATGCTAAAGCACAATTATTATTAATTTTACTTTCTCTGCACACTTGTTCCAGGTCAGCAATTTTATATATTGACTTGGGATGGTCAGCATAACAGCCAGGAAATTGGAATTTTCAAGAGGAGCTCACCAATAGCAGCCTCCATTTTTATCTCATGAAAGAGTTGCTTTAAGCAAATACACAGATACTGTGGGTCACTTAACACTATAGGCAGCTTAGTATGCAACAGATTTGACCATCTACTGTGAGGGTTACCTATGCACAACACATTGGCACTTACAGGGGACAACAGATCTAGTTGCATGGGAAACTACATCACTCACAGTTAGCAAAGTCAAGGAAAATTGCCACATTAAGAAAAAGCATCCAGTCTAAAAATTAGTTAGCTCAAGTATTAGATATCACCCAGGGTCTTAGATGTTGAAATCTTTGTGTAATCAACTTTCTCTTTAAACAGATAGAATTGTTGCCCTAAAACTGGTAAAAAAGGATAAAACCAAATTAGAAGACTTTCTCCATGAACTGTCTATGTCCGTCTATCTCACTGGCCACGAAGGTATCATCTCCACCTATTCCAGCTTTCTGGAAAGCTCGGACCACTATATGTTCAGCCAGGAATTGGCACCTGCTGGATCTCTTCTCTCAATCATGCAGCCAGGGGTAAGTAAATCAAAGCGAATGAAGTAGCTGACACGCCAGCATTTGCTTGCTAATTTGAATCTTTCAATTTTTTAAAAAAAAGGAAGGATTTTTTGGGTCCTGGAAAAAATAGAAGCCATTTAGTGTTTTGTCATGGAAACAGTCTATAAATTGCAAAAATGTCTACAAAGTTATTGCTGGCCTAGTTGTACAGAGCATCAGTGATTCTACCATTAGTCAGTCTTAGATCGAGTAAGGAAGGGTTAAAATCCCTGTCAGCTATAGTCTGTGGCAAAGATTTTGCTTATGTCCCATCATCATGATCGAAACAGGAAATCTTAAACAGATGGGAGAATTCCTATCAGACAGGTGTCAATATTGAAAGATATCCCGTTGTCTCCTGTTTTAGTGAGAACCGCAAAGTTTTAGATTACCCCTTATCCTAACTAAAGTCATCAGGACAAATAGGTTAAATCCCTCTCTTTCACCACACCTCAATTTTCAGAGGAAATCGCAGACAACGCAAGTTCTAAACCTCTATCACTATCAAACTAACATTTTGCCTATACTTTTACGTTATTGGACACAAGTGCAGTCATAGTTTTAAGAAGGAAGTAAAATTTAAAATCAGTTAGACCTCCCATCTTCCCTAGATTGCCCAAATTAGTGCTGAAGTAGTTGAGATTGGTTGCACTGCTGTTGAAATTTAATTTCATGTGCAGATTTAAAATGCAACAACATGGTAAATTACATTTGGTGGTTTTTGCAATGTCACTTTATAGTAGAATTGTTTTTCCACCAACATTTCATATAACTGTTTTAACCTTTTCAGGAGGGACTTCCAGAAGAGCTGGTCAAGCGCTGTGCATTACAGATCACCCAGGCTCTTGAATACATGCACAGTAAAAAACTGGTACATATGGACCTGAAACCAGACAATATACTGCTGATGGATAAAAGATGTCATCGAATCAAACTCTGCGACTTTGGAATAACTCTGTTTACCGGTACGGTTATTAAATCAATATTATTGATCAATGCATGCATGCCCCCTGAACTTTGTGCACTGAAGTACAAGTCAATTGTTGTAGATCCTAGCATTGACATCTGGGCGCTTGGGGTGGTTTTGTATGCAACACTTACTGGAAACTATCCATGGAAAAGAGCAGTGGTTGAAGATTCTTTGTTTCAAGAGTTTGTTTACTGGCAAAACAACATGGACCATGTTCCACCACCCAAAGGCTGGAAGAACATCAGCAGGAGGGCTCAAGATCTATTTGGCATCCTTCTCTCCCAAGAACCCAGCTGCAGGAACCAAGTTGGGCTTGTTCTAAATTCGGTTCACTTTCCCTGGAACTTTGAAGATGCCACCCAATAAATCATAGATCTTGTGCAGCAGGAGAAGAGGTACCCATGAAGAAGTCACATGTTGTGCCTTAACACACAGGGCAGAGCTGAGTGACATCAAACACAACCAGAATGTTATCAGGACACATGGAAAAGCAATATTGATTATGATACAAGCACACTATGTGATTTTTAATAGCATAAGCAGTATTCTGATGTGCACAGAGTGTGAGTGGAATTTAATTTTTAAATAAATGTGTTTGGCCTTTAAAACAGTACTATGAGTGTTTTACTTTGAGCTATGCTTGACCTAGATTGTGGAGGACATAAAACAGGAGGAAAGTGCCACTTTTAAACCCCTAAAAGGGAAAGGCTTGTTCTGAACTCTGCAATTTGTGCTCTCACCCTCTGGTGTATGATCTGCAATCTCAGTAAAGAATCTATAGGCGGTAAAGGGGGGAGAAAAAAAGAAAAAAAAAAAATTACATTTCAAAAAGGGGACAATGCAATGACTTCCAGGCAGATTGGTGTAGCCCATAGTAACAAGTCAATTTTTTTTAGATTGTAGTTAAATCATTAAGTAAAATATATATGAATAGTCTGCTCACTGTAGAATTGCTACTTTGCCTTCAAAGGCATATTAGAGGTAGAAGGTTTGTATTAAATGGGTGTGGTTGAGTAGACCAATGTGATCTAATTCATGGTAATCCCCCCACCTTACCCAAAGTAAGGCTGGCCATACACTATACAATTTTCTGTCCAATTTCCTTTAGATTTACTTTCAACTATGTAGTGCAAGGGCCTGCCTAATTGGATACAATTGAAAGTGTTGTTTAGGTTTGACCTCCATATTATATGGTTTTTGGTAAATCTAAAACAATTCTCATAAAAATTGTATGATGTATAGCCAGCCTAAGTTTAACTAGTAATTAGTCAAGTCCTTCTGGAAATGGCCACCACCAGTATTATGTCAGCAACGCATAAACTGGACAATTAAAAAAAAGTCTTATCAGAACCACAAAATTAAGTTATCAGACTCTTCCTTGAACACAGTTACAGCCAGCATATGCTGTGAACATAATCATTTTTAGTTGGAAAAGCTGCAATTACATGAAAAAATTTACACTGTCAGTATCAAGAAAGGGGCAGTCACATGTGGTTGGGATGGCAGACCCTCCGTGCAGCACACAGGCAGACACAGGCAGTGAGCTAGGAGAGCACACCCTTGCAAGCTACCGTTGACCTGGTATAGGGAATCAGACGCGGATCTGGGAAAGCAGTGAATCCTGGATGCCTGAATGGCAGGAGTATATTGAAGCATTGGGGTACTGGTCTTACAAACAGGTAGGGCACAGAATACTAGAGACATTTACAGCACTGGGTAACAGGAATATCTTATAGCAGTGGTATGTTGAGCTTGCAGGAACAAGGATATGTAAAAGGAACACTAATGTGCACAGGGGTCCCAGGGAATGCAGGTACACTGAATACAGCTGGGTTACACAAGGATTCTAGGACATTAAAGATGCCTATTGGTACTGACAGGGGAGTACCCAACCTGCCCATACATACAAGGTGAGGGACCTTGGAAGGGCCGAGGTGCAGAGTCTAAGGAACCGCCTTGTCTTCTCCAGAGCTCCTGAAGGTGGAAATGGGTTGAGCTGCAGAAGATTCCCAGGCTGTGGTTCTCTGACTCACTTGAGCAGGCAACTACTGGAAACTAAGGGCTGATAAAATCTCCTGCAGCACTGAGGTGCAGGGATCACATGACAGCAGGAAGAACAGTGCTAGTTGGCAGAGAAATAAAAAAAAAAAAAAAAACACAGAGAACAGGTACACAGAGACCGTACAATTAGGAATAAGTAGCAATGCAAAGACACATGGATCACTAGGAGCTTCTAGAAAAACACATGGGACATGGAGCATGGGACTAGTAATATACAAGGAGACCGTGAAGCAGACTACAGTCACAGGTGATGCTAACAATTTACAGGCTGAAAGTCACAGGGGATCATAGAGATGCACCAGGAAGGCTATAAGCTTACAAAAAAGGTACACACAGGTAGAAGGACACTATAATGCACAGGGTGATACAGGTAACAAGTGAAAACACAGTCACTGGGGGTAGGCTAGAAGATTCTACTGAGGGTACAGAGACTATGCTGAAAGGGGAGACACTCAGTCAATAGGAACAAGGGGGGTTTGGTACAGGATCTCAAGGTCACTAGGAGTCTCAGAACATAGAACACTAGGAGTAAAAGGGTCACTCGGAATCCTCACATGAAGCCATGGACAGTAGGAACTTTCTTGGAAATACAAAGTCACGGGGAGACATGGTACTAAGAATACTAGATGTTGCTCATGCAAAAAAACATGAGGGAATGAACCCAGCTTAAATACAAAGGGAGATTATGGTCCGGCTGGGCATGTAGCCAATTAAATCAACAGTAGGTGGCTAACCAGTCTTCTGAGATAACAGTAGAATCTTGGGGGGGGGGGGGGGGAATGTATACATATTTGTGCTGTCAAGAAAACCTGATTCAATACACTGTGTAATAAACAAAGTTCTATAAAAGAAATATCAAAAAGTATGCAAAATCTTCATGTAGCAGCTGCACACCAACCTCCAAGTGATAATACTGCTTAACAAATCCTAAGGCCCCACATATCAAGGAGGTCTAAAAGATGACAAATCCTGCATGAATGGATGAAGGGACCCAGGTCTCCTCTGCTCACACCTCCCGGCATCAAAAGTGGTCACTGGATCACATCTTCTATAATCGGTCAGCTCCGGGCACCCAGTATGTGTTTTTGCTGCCGAGACCAGTCTACGGGAAGTGATTGAATGACCACTTTTGGGGCATACCATTTATGAGTGAGGCTTGCTGAGGTGTAAAAAGAACAACGTTGGAGCCGACCATCCATGCAGGCATCCATGCATGTGGGATTCTACTATTTATGCAAATTTCTTGGGCTCAAGTATTGACATGACCCAGAACCTTAGATGCTCAAATCTTATTATATTCACCTTGTGCCCTAAAATGGTGATAGAGGAGCAAACCAAAATAGAAGCCAGTCAGCATGAGACCAGCTTTATGGAAACCTCCTACTACCATATGTTTAGTCAGGAATTGGCACCTACTGGATCTCTTCACTCAATTATCAAGCCAGGGGTAATAAAAGCTCAAGAACTAGCTAACACTCCAGCATTTTCTTGCTATATTCAGTTTTTTTTTTTTTTAATATGATTCTATTGATCCTAGAATTATCTTTTGTCATTTATAGTATCTAAAAATGACACCAAGTTATTGCTGTCCCAGTTGAAAAGAACAAAATCAGTTATTCTACTGCTAGTCAGAAG
Organism: Staurois parvus; assembly: GCF_062004578.1. Taxonomy (NCBI): domain Eukaryota; kingdom Metazoa; phylum Chordata; class Amphibia; order Anura; family Ranidae; genus Staurois; species Staurois parvus. Next base: position 4,379,218 of record NW_028318682.1, on the reverse strand, counting down.
ATTACCTAATACTCTGTTTGAAGACAAAAGTCAGACAGGTCGATTAAACCCCCCTTTCCCCACCTCACTACAGGGGACACAGACAACAAAAACATGATTTAACAACATTATTGGGCAAAAGGGTACTCCTAGTATAGGGATGAAACTAAATAGGAGACATCCTATCTTCCTTACTTTCCTGAAGAGATTGGTTGCAGCAATATTTCACTAAATGGGTTTGAAACTTGTCTATGTATTAATTCCAGAAGAGCTGGTGTAAGAGGTGTAGAAAATAGGCAGCCCCATAAAATTTAAATCCAAAGCCTAATACCTAATATAACAATAATCTATTTTTGTCAATAGAAGATACTAGTGATTGCATTTTTATTGTACCATCACAAGAGGGCAGAACTACTTCCTGTGATAATAGGAAGACACAGAAGTAGGAACTAAAAGTCTAACACTTTGTTTCCTACAGGACAGTGATTACAGTGAACATATCCAGTCACATGTAATTAAGAGTTTTCTGTGTTTGTTACAGCTATTCCTAATAAAAAACACTTCTGGTTTCACCCGACCCATCCTTCGCACAGTTGAATTATTTACCATATGTGCAACACTGGTCAAACGCTGTGCATTACAGATAACCAAGGCTTTTGAATACATACAGAAAAAAAAAAAAAAAAAAAAAAAAAAAAAAAGCACTACTCAAAAGTTTGCAGATGCAGTTTCATCAATATCACCCACCATTCCATACATGTCCCCAGAACTTTGTAAACTAATGCAGGCCATAGACAAGTCAAACATCGGCCGATTAAAAGAAAGAAAAAAAAAAAAAATAACACGGCCGACTAAATCAAAGTTCACCCCATAACTTCTGTCCCTTGCAGGTCACGGCTCATGCGTGGATTTTTTAAATCGGTAAAACAATCGGCTGATTTGCTCATCATTCCCGGCAAAATCGGCCGCTGAAACATAACCAATAAAAAAAAACGGCCGACCTATTAACCCACTAACAGTGCAAAATTTGGCTGATTTTCCAACTGTTTATGGCCAGCATTAGGCATATGGAGTTAATTTAGGCAGATCCTAGTGTTTACATTTAGGCCCAACCACAATGACCATATGCAAGTGCAATTTTTCCCTAATTCTATACCCTATATTCAAAAAAATAGCACATGCAAAGACACCTATTTTTTGAATGTAGGGTATAGAATTAGGGGAAAAAAAATTGCACTTACTTGCATATGGTCATTGCCAGGAGGGTTGGGATGGTAGACCCTACATGCAGCCCACATTCTGAATGGAAAAAAAGCATGCCTTTGCAGGCTACAGATGACCAGGTAAAAGGGAAGAACAGACGAGCACCTGGAAAAGTAATGAACACTGAGCTCACAGGAATGGCAGAAGTATAGTGCAGCACTGGGATGCTGGTCTTAAACGATAGGACACAGAACACTGTCAGATACTTACAGCACTGGGGTGCAGGGCTCACAGAGACACATGAATATCTTACAGCAGTGGGATGTTGAGTTTACAAGAACAATGTGAGAATATATGAACACCACAAAAAGGTGCACAGAAGGGATTGCAGGTACACAAGGAGTCTAGGACAGGAAGGATACCTATTGGTACTAATAGGGGAGACTGCAGCCTGGCTGCACATACAACAAAGGTGAAGGGCCGAGACACTAAAGAACCACCTTGTTCTCTCCTGAAGGTGGGGATGGGTTGGGCTGCAGACGGCTCCCAGGTTGAAGTTCTCTGGCTCACCCAAGCAAGTAGCTACTGGGAAAGAACGATGAGAATCTCTTATAGGACAGTAGGGATTAGGAGTCCAAGCTAGTGGGTGTGCATAGAAACACACAGACACTAAGGATGATTTACTAAAACTAGAGTGCAAAATCTGGTGCAGCTGTGCATGATAGCCAATCAGCTTCTAACTTCAGATTGTTCAATTAAGCTTTGATAATAAAACCTGGAAGTGGATTGGTTTCTATGCAGAGCTGCACCAGATTTTGCACTCCCCAGCTTTAGTAAAATTAACTTCTGTGTGTTTTTGGGTCACGAGGAATATTTTTCTCAGAAGCATTAGGGGACAGTGGAAATATTCTTGCAAATACATACCCACTTGGAGAACCTGAGGCTAGTAACACTAGCTGTGGCTACTCTTGTACCAGCATGCCTGCTGGTCTTTGCCTCTTTGCTGTAGATCTGTCTACTCTGATTCCAATGAGCCCAGCCTAAAGCCAAACTAAAATGCATCTGAGCACCACATACAGAAAACACTGTATAATTCCCGTTTAATGTTCAAAGCACACTCGCCCATCCATCCATGACTATGCTTATTTTTTTCTTTTTTTAAGAAATCACTTTGAAAACACCCCACAATCATTTCTAGCCATGGCCATCTTAAGTAGGGGCTGATTCAAGTGGCATTTACTTCCTGGAATCCATCTCCCCTTAGCTCAGGCATGCAGTTGGGTGCATTTACCCAAGAAAACCCCTAACCTAGTTAAAAGAAAAAAAAAACCCCATGAAGATTCTTGGGATGTACAACATCATTTTGGCTTAGGTCAGAAACAAAGAAGAAACTGAAGAAATAAGTGAAGAAAAAAAATAAAAAAAAAAAATCAGTTAAGGCCTGGTTCACACCAATGCGTTTTGTGCTTTTTGCAGAAATCCCTTTAACATGGTTTCCTATAGGACACTTTTTCATCTATGCTTTCTTGAGCCACTGCATTTTTGGCAAGTGTAAGGGACTTTTTTAAAAGCAAAAGCTGTGTTTTTGGTTCAATAGACTTCAATGCAGATGCTGCAGAAAAATGCATGTAGTGAGGTTTTACTTCATTTTGCATTACAAGTTAGCCCCCCCAAAAAAATGTAAAAAAGCAAAAACGCACGTGCAAAAAAGGACTGCAAAATGGGCAAAATGCAAACTGCACTGGTGTGAAGCAGGCCTTAGTCCTTAGGCCAGCCATATATGGGTCGATTTCCGAACAATTTTTCATTCGAAAACCAAACCCAAGTATAATCGACCAATTTTCACTCTGTTAGTGGGGCAATGGCACCAGCTGATTTTCATGGTTCCTCCCCATTTCATTTATCGGGTATGTTGGAAAATTCGTGAAAAATTACTGATTTTCTAAATCACTGGTGGCACCATCGGATTACAGAACAAACTTTTGTTAGAGAATAAACACTAAAAGTTAATCTTAGGGCACACAAACACGATTTATTACACAATTTTTTGTAAAATATAATAAGATGAGGTTGCATCAAATAGATACACATGTCCAACCTTAAAATTGTGTGCGCCTGTGAAATAGTGACAAACTTCAGTACATTATATTTTCCATAGACAATGCTTTCAAAGCAAAGGTCACCAATTTAGAGTAACAAAAGGAGCTCTGGTGCTAAAATTATTGCTCACTCTGGCATGTGCAGCGATATGTAACCTGATGGGTGCGTTACATTCATGTGGGAGTGTATGTGGGGGTGGGGACTTTGTGCTTGGGTGTAACTTTTTATTCATGACATAGGGGACAAAAAGTTCCCTATGTGATCATTTTTGGTGACAAGTTGTCTTTAATGAGACACAAGGGGTCTAAAAGATCTCGGAGGTCTCCCTTTTCCTCCAATGATCCAACCCTAGGTTTACACCTAAACGTTTTCTGCAACGTTTCGCACAAACGCAGTACAGTCCATTTAACATGATTTCCTCTGGTACATGTTCACACCTGTGCGCTCTTTGGTAAGGGTCAGGGACTTTTTTTAATGCAAAAAGTTGCGTTTTTGGTTCTATAGACTTCAATGGAAATGCTGCAGAAAACCATGTATTGTGTTTTTGCTGCATTTGATGTTTTTTAAATCTGCCTATCAACAAGAAAAATTTAAAAAAATGAAAAAAAAGCATCAAAAATGCAAGTACGAAACACAATGCAGAAACGGCTCAAACGCAACCTGCATAGGTGTGAACCTAGACTAAAGCAGCGCAGATCACACGGCCTTAGATTCTTCCTTGGCCATACAGGTGGATGAAACTGCCACAGTGACGTCTTATGTGTTGCTTCCAGGTCAGCAAGAAGGAGAGGGGCATGTCTGCATCCTTGGCTCCACGCACCCACAAGTGTGTCTGGGACAAGCATGGTGGGTGTGCAGAGGCCATGATGCATGGCGGGGGTGACCATTACCTGGAGGAGTTTTGAAGCGATCAGACAGCTGCCCAGGCACCAGATCCCTTACATCTGACAGTCAGCTTGTCAAATATACACACAATCCCTGTGGCCACTAGGAATGTGTGTACAACAATGTGATAATATATGAACACCACAAAAAAGGTGCACAGAAGGGATTGCAGGTACACAAGGAGTCTAGGACAGGAAGGATACCTATTGGTACTAATAGGGGAGACTGCAGCCTGCCTGCACATACAACAAAGGTGAAGGGCCGAGACACTAAAGAACCACCTTGTTCTCTCCTGAAGGTGGGGATGGGTTGGGCTGCAGACGGCTCCCAGGTTGAAGTTCTCTGGCTCACCCAAGCAAGTAGCTACTGGGAAAGAACGATGAGAATCTCTTATAGGACAGTAGGGATTAGGAGTCCAAGCTAGTGGGTGTGCATAGAAACACACAGACACTAAGAGGATGATTTACTAAAACTAGAGAGTGCAAAATCTGGTGCAGCTGTGCATGATAGCCAATCAGCTTCTAACTTCAGATTGTTCAATTAAGCTTTGATAATAAAACCTGGAAGTGGATTGGTTTCTATGCAGAGCTGCACCAGATTTTGCACTCCCCAGCTTTAGTAAAATTAACTTCTGTGTGTTTTTGGGTCACGAGGAATATTTTTCTCGGAAGCATTAGGGGACAGTGGAAATATTCTTGCAAATACATACCCACTTGGAGAACCTGAGGCTAGTAACACTAGCTGTGGCTACTCTTGTACCAGCATGCCTGCTGGTCTTTGCCTCTTTGCTGTAGATCTGTCTACTCTGATTCCAATGAGCCCAGCCTAAAGCCAAACTAAAATGCATCTGAGCACCACATACAGAAAACACTGTATAATTCCCGTTTAATGTTCAAAGCACACTCGCCCATCCATCCATGACTATGCTTATTTTTTTCTTTTTTTAAGAAATCACTTTGAAAACACCCCACAATCATTTCTAGCCATGGCCATCTTAAGTAGGGGCTGATTCAAGTGGCATTTACTTCCTGGAATCCATCTCCCCTTAGCTCAGGCATGCAGTTGGGTGCATTTACCCAAGAAAACCCCTAACCTAGTTAAAAGAAAAAAAAAACCCCATGAAGATTCTTGGGATGTACAACATCATTTTGGCTTAGGTCAGAAACAGAGAAGAAACTGAAGAAATGTGAAGAAAAAAAAAAAAAAAAAAAAAAAAAATCAGTTAAGGCCTGGTTCACACCAATGCGTTTTGTGCTTTTTGCAGAAATCCCTTTAACATGGTTTCCTATAGGACACTTTTTCATCTATGCTTTCTTGAGCCACTGCATTTTTGGCAAGTGTAAGGGACTTTTTTTAAAAGCAAAAGCTGTGTTTTTGGTTCAATAGACTTCAATGCAGATGCTGCAGAAAAATGCATGTAGTGCGGTTTTACTTCATTTTGCATTACAAGTTAGCCCCCCCAAAACAGTCCAGGTGACCATTACCTGGAGGAGTTTTGAAGCGATCAGACAGCTGCCCAGGCACCAGATCCCTTACATCTGACAGTCAGCTTGTCAAATATACACACAATCCCTGTGGCCACTAGGAATGTGTGTACAACCCCTTGCCGGACCTGGCAGTGAAAGGGTTGAAACAAGTAAATATACCTTCTTATTTACTACAAAGCTAGCAGCATAAGGATTAAAGAGTTAATGCTGATTGAGAGTTTAATTCCCCTATAAACAGAGACATGGGCTGGGTGGGTAACTAACTGAATTGGCAGCAGGTGGTTAACCAGTGAGCTCAAGGCCTGTGGGCTAACAGCAGATCCTTGCCAGATCAAGCCAAGGAACTACAGGTATCAGTGTGCTTGCTGCTCATGGGAAGAAAGGAGACAGTATCTCCGTAGGGCTTCTCCCTGAACACTGGCTCCCTAGGTGCTCTATATTACCAACAGAGGTGTATAAAATTTATAATGGAATGCTGGGGAGGACAGGACAGTCAGCAGGTGATGCCCCAGCTAGAGACAACAAACAAGACATAACCACTTCTAAGAGGAGCGACCTCAGGATGCTCCAACAAGAACTTGACCAGTGAATTGGAGTGTCCAAATCTGGAATGAGGTAACCCCAGACATCAAACTACAAGGGAGGGGGAGGGGGGGGTCATGCTAGTTGGCTCTATGATGGTTCCATAGGGAAGTGTTACATCAACCGCAGAAGGTTAACCTGTCTCTCAGATTAAAAAATATCCTTGCATGTTAAAATCAGAATTATATGTACCAACATGCTTGATGGTCTTTGGGAACAAAGGCGATAGATCTGCAGACCTGTGACAGTAAGCCCTAGACCAGGGGTGTCAAAAACTCCATTTAATTGCAGGCCATATCAGCATTATGGGCCAGTTGTATCTGTAAGACTAGATGTCCAGACCACCCCACCCCCCATTACATCAGATGTCAAGAATCCCACAGCCTCCCTAACATCACCGTGCACTCCCTTTGGAGCTGGAAAACAGAACGTGCAGGATCTGGAGGAGGACCAGGAGGAGGAGGAGTGGAATCAGTTACCAGACTCTGCTGAACGCGGAGACCAGAGAGGTGCTGTGGCTGCACAGAGGTGCAGGATTTGGCAGAGGAGTTCTGTTCTCCTCTCTGCTGCCGACTGCTGAGACAAGGGGGTACCTTCAGGAGAAATGCAAGGCCCACATTAAAATGGCCTGGAGGGCAGGATTCAGCCCACGGGCCTTGTGTGACATCCGTGTCCTAGACAATGCTCCCATTAACACAGAAAGGCAGAGGCCAGTGTAGCTCAATGCATCTGGATTTCAATACTACAAAAAGTAGTATTCTTTTCCAGGCCACCAAAACTCTGAATAAGAGAAAAATATATATAATTTTATCCCCCCCGCAGGTGATAACCCTCCCCGAAGCCATAATATATATAAAAAAAAAACAAAAAAAAAAAAACACTACACAAAACCACACTTTTTAGTTCTACTTTAAGCAAAGAAAGAACTGGTATATATTTTATACATTGCAGTCCTACCACATCTGCTGTGAAAATGAGGGATACATGATGTACATCATTGACCAATACTTTAAAATTATATAGATTTTATGATTCTGATGTGTAAATTTGAAAACAAAACCACAAACTTACAGAAATCAAATGTGCACATTTGAACACTGTGTTTAAGAGTATGTTACCATAATGCACATCAAAGCATCTTCTCATTTATTGCGAATGGAGCCCTAACACTCTCACACCCTATAAAGTAGCGGACAATGAACAGACCACCACAATGCAAATGCATGTGAGGGTCTTAAAGTTGGTTGCAGTGGCTCATTATAAATGGGCTGCCAGAATGCAACAGAACATAGCATTCTGAACTGCCCACTATACTTTCTATAATGGGAATTGGTTGGATTGGGTTTGATGTAGTATTCTTCACAAGATATCCACTAAGTAAACATATTTGTTGGAACACTAGTAAACATTTCAACTCATTTGTACTTTAGTCTGACCCACATACATAGGGCAGGGTCCTGGATATAATAAGCATGGAATGCTCTGTTTAAGCCACACCTGCATTAGATATTAAAACACTAGTGTAGTGAGAAGTGGTCACTTCCAACAGAGTGGATGCCCAGTCCAATTCTAACCATGCCTAAACCTACTGCCACCACCATGCTAAAGACTATTCTAACTACCCTGTGAAAGAAAAGTTGTCTATGTTTACCTACGCTGAAGTCGCTCTGGTCCAAATCATATGGGTCGGGTTCCCAGCATCAGCTTCAGTGTAGAGAAAAAGGACAGTTGACAATTGGTGCCCCATAGTAAGGCTATGGCTGATGTTATCGCCCAGGCTCTGCAGCAGATGCTGCTGCTTCTCCACTGCACAGAGGCCAGCGATGGTACCAATCTTGTGATCCAACTGGAGTGGCCTCAGAATAGGCAAGTATAGAGATCCTTTCCCAGGGTAGTTAAAATAGGCTTAGAATGACCGTAGGTTTAGGCTTAGTTAGAATAGGACTTGACTAACTCCCATTACAATGGTAGGATTTATAGAGTTAGACATTTTTCTTGTTTATCCCTCTTAACATTGGCAATGATTGGAATAGCTTTAATCTCAAATAGAATAAAATGTCATGGCTAAAATCTAAAGTGTGTTACTTTTGAAACCCCTTTTTGGCTTCAGAATTTGCGACTTTACATGAAGATTCAGTACTAATGTTTTAACATGCTTTTCTCTGAGAAAAAAAAAAAAAAAAAAAACACACCACCACCTCACATAACCTATTGTATCAGTAAACCTGAAATCTCACTAGGTGGTTTTAAACTTTAGCATGTCAAAAGTCCTCAGAAGTTCAATTATCAATATTAACAATCTGAAAGCAGCTACAAAGACATGTCCACTCCCTGATACCCAATAGACCTGACCATGTTTACACTGTAGGCACAATCACAAAAGGAGCCTCCTTGATTGGTCAAGTTCCTCCAATGCCTAAATTTGCACTGTAATGAAGGTTTGTGAAATCCTGTTGTCTGGTTGGAGAGTGACCTCCAGCTCCTGGCTGAACTGCTCTACAAAAAAGACAGTTTGTGGACTTTTGATATCCACACTTGTCAATTTCTTTTGGATACTAAGACATTTAAAGTTGGCCCTTGCAAAATCTTTTTTCATCAATTTTTGTAGAAACTCAGTCTACTTGGAACTTCTACTCTAGTGATCCAGTCAGTGCCCAGGTAAGATCATTTTTCTAAAATGTATCTCTGCTGTATTGCTGGTATTTTTCTTTTCAGAAGGCAAGTAAAAAACACAACATTTGAAACAATATATTTACAAAAATTCCTATCAAAAAGTTTACGTGAATTTATGCTCTTATCTGCAGATAAAGTTTGAGATCACCATATTCACAATGGCAGCTTACTTAACTTGTGAGGTTGAAAGAACTGGTGAAGAGGAATATGACATCCTGGAACATCTTGGAGATGGTGATTTTGGCAAAGTTGTGATGGCTCTAGACAGGGAAATGGGTAAGTGGATTCTCTTCTGTGATTACAAATACTTATTTCTGATTTGCAGATTGTTTGACCTATATAGTGTACACCAAAATATGAGCATCTTTACAGACTGAATTATCTTAGGCATATAGGTTTTGTTGAATGAATTCAGGGAAAAACCATAATTCACAAAAGATGAACCATTTCTTCATATTTTAATCAGTGCTGGATTAGACCAGGGTAAACTTCCAGTCAGGCTACTCACATTGTTTTTACAGAAAAATAGGATTTCTAACCCAACTTGTCTGATAAATTTCTTGAAATCAGTAATTTTACATGTTTTAATGTAAACCTGCCATGAGGAAAAAACCAAAATCTTCAAGAGTGCTAGCTACTGGCTGTCATGCTAAAGCACAATTATTATTTTACCTTCTCTGCACACTTGTTCCAGGTCAGCAATTTTATATATTGACTTGGGATGGTCAGCATAACAGCCAGGAAATTGGAATTTTCAAGAGGAGCTCACCAATAGCAGCCTCCATTTTTATCTCATGAAAGAGTTGCTTTAAGCAAATACACAGATACTGTGGGTCACTTAACACTATAGGCAGCTTAGTATGCAACAGATTTGACCATCTACTGTGAGGGTCACCTATGAACAACACATTGGCACTTACAGGGGACAACAGATCTAGTTGCATGGGAAACTACATAACTCACAGTTAGCAAAATCAAGGAAAATTACCACATTAAGAAAAAGCATCCAGTCTAAATAAAATTAGTTAGCTCAAGTATTAGATATCACCCAGGGTTTTAGATGTTGAAATCTTTGTAATCAACTTTCTCTTTAAACAGATAGAATTGTTGCCCTAAAACTGGTAAAAAAGGATAAAACCAAATTAGAAGACTTTCTTCATGAACTGTCTATGTCTGTCTATCTCACTGGCCACGAAGGCATCATCTCCACCTATTCCAGCTTTCTGGAAAGCTCTGACCACTATATGTTCAGCCAGGAATTGGCACCTGCTGGATCTCTTCTCTCAATCATGCAGCCAGGGGTAAGTAAATCAAAGCGAATGAAGTAGCTGACACTCCAGCATTTGCTTGCTAATTTACTTTTTTTAAAAATTGAAAAAGATTCAAAGGATTTTTTGGGTCCTGGAAAAAATAGAAGCCATTTTTAGTGTTTTGTCATGGAAACAGTCTATAAATTGCAAAAATGTCTACAAAGTTATTGCTGGTCTAGTTGGAAAGGGTATCAGTGATTCTACCATTAGTCAGTCTTAGATTGAGTAAGGAAGGGTTAAAATCCCTGTCAGCTATAGTTTTCATACTGCTGCAAAGATTTTGCTTATGTCCCGTGATCAAGCCCGAAATAGGAAATCTTAAAAAGATGGGAGAATTCCGATCAGACAGGTGTCAATATTGAAATATCCCCTTGCCTCCTGTTTTAGTGACAACTGCAAAGTTTTAGATCACCAGGACAAATAGGTTAAATCCCTTTCACCACACCTCAATTTTCAGAGGAAAATCGCAGGTTCTAAACCTCTACCACTCAAACTTTAAAATTTTGCCTATACTTTTACGTTATTGGACACAAGTGCAGTCATAGTTTTAAGAAGTAAAATTTAAAATCGGACCTCCCATCTTCCCTAGATTGCCCAAATTAGTGCTGAAGTAGTTGAGATTGGTTGCACTGCTGTTGAAATTTCATGTGCAGATTTAAAATGCAACAACATAGTAAATTACATTTGGTGGTTTTTGCAATGTCACTTTATAGTAGAATTTGTTTTTCCACCAACATTTCATATAACTGTTTTAACCTTTTCAGGAGGGACTTCCAGAAGAGCTGGTCAAGCGCTGTGCATTACAGATCACCCAGGCTCTTCAATACATGCACAGTAAAAAACTGGTACATATGGATCTGAAGCCAGACAATATACTGCTGATGGATAAAAGATGTCATAGAATCAAACTGTGCGACTTTGGAATAACTGTTTACCGGTACGGTTATTAAATCAATATTATCCATCAATGCATGCATGCCCCCTGAACTTTGTGCACTGAAGTACAAGTCAATTGTTGTAGATCCTAGCATTGACATCTGGGCGCTTGGGGTGGTTTTGTATGCAACACTTACTGGAAACTATCCATGGAAAAGAGCAGTGGTTGAAGATGCATTGTTTCAAGAGTTTGTTTACTGGCAAAACATGGACCATGTTCCACCACCCAAAGGCTGGAAGAACATCAGCAGGAGGGCTCAAGATCTATTTGGCATCCTTCTCTCCCAAGAACCCAGCTGCAGGAACCAAGTTGGGCTTGTTCTAAATTCGGTGCATTTTCCCTGGAACTTTGAAGATGCCACCCAATAAATCAGATCTTGTGCAGCAGGAGAAGAGGTACCCATGAAGAAGTCACATGTTGTGCCTTAACACACAGGACAGAGCTGAGTGACAACACAACCAGAATGTTATCCGGACACATGGAAAAGCAATATTGAGGATACAAGCATGCTATGGATTTTAATAGCATAAGCAGTACTCTGATGTGCACAACAGAATGACTGGCACTTTATTTTTAAATAAATGCGTTTGGCTTTTAAAATGGAAAGTACTATGAGTGTTTTACTTGCTATGCTTGACCTAGATTGTGGAGGACATAAAACAGGAGGAAAGTGCCACTTTTAAACCCCTAAAGGAAAAGGCTTGTTCTGAACTCTGCAATTTGTGCTCTCACCCTCTGGTGTACGATCTGCAATCTTAGTAAAGAATCTACAGACGGTGAAGGGGGGGGGGGGGGGGGGGGGAGTACATTTCAAATGCAATGACTTCCAGGCAGATTGTTGTAGCCCATAGAAGCAAGTCAAATTTTTTAGATTGTAGTTAAATCATTAAGTAAAATATATATGAATAGTCTACTCACTGTAGAATTGCTACTTTGCCTTCAAAACCAAAGGCATATTAGAGGTAGAAGGTTTGTATTAAATGGGTGTGGTTGAGTAGACCAATGTGATCTAATTCATGGCAATCCCCCCACCTCACCCAAAGTAAGGCTGGCCATACACTATACAATTTTCTGTCCAATTTACTTTCAACTATAAACTCAATGTAATGTAACTATGTAGTGCAAGGGCCTGCCTAATTGGATACAGTTGAAAGTGTTGTTTAGGTTTGACCTCCATGTTATGTTTTTTGGTAAATCTAAAGAAACAATTCTCAAGAAAGTTGTATAATGTATGAGCAGCCTAAGTTTAGCTAGTAATTAGTAAAGCCCTTCTGGAAATGGCCACCACCAGTATTAAGTCAGCAACGCATTAACTGGACAATTAAAAAAAAAAAAAAAAAAAAGTCTCATCAGAACCACAAAATGAGAAATAAGCTATCAGACTCTTTTCCTTGAACACAGTTACAGCCAGCATATGCTGTGAACGCAATCCATTTTTAGTTGGAAATGCTGCACTTACACGAAAAAATTTACACTGTCAGAAAGGGGCGGTCATATGTGGTTGGGACGACAGACCCTCCATACAACACACACACTCACTGGCAGTGAGCTAGGAGAGCACATCCTTGCAAGCTACCGTTGACCTGTTATAGGGAATCAGACGAGGATCTGGGAAAGCAGTGAATCCTGGATGCCTGAATGGCAGGAGTATATTGAAGCATTGGGGTACTGGTCTTACAAACAGGTAGGGCACAGAATACTAGAGACATTTACAGCACTGGGTAACAGGAATATCTTATAGCAGTGGTATGTTGAGCTTGCAGGAACAAGGATATGTAAAAGGAACACTAATGCACAGGGGTCCCAGGGAATGCAGGTACACCGGATACAGCTGGGTTACACAAGGATTCTAGGACATTAAAGATGCCTATTGGTACTGACAGGGGAGTATCCAACCTGCCCATACATACAAGGTGAGGGACCTTGGAAGGGCCGAGGTGCAGAGTCTAAGGAACCGCCTTGTCTTCTCCAGAGCTCCTGAAGGTGGAAATGGGTTGAGCTGCAGACGATTCCCAGGTTGCGGTTCTCTGACTCACTTGAGCAGGCAACTACTGGAAACTAAGGGCTGATAAAGTCTCCTGCAGCACTGAGGTGCAGGGATCACATGACAGCAGGGAGAACAGATCTAGCTGGCAGAGAAAAACACTGAGAACAGGTACACAGACAGTACAATTAGGAATAAGTAGCAATGCAAAGACATGGATCACTAGGAGCTTCTAGAAAAACACCTGGGACACGGAACAGCAAACTAGTAGTATACAAGGAGACCGTGAAGCAGACTACAGTCACAGGTGATGCTAACAATTTACAGGCTGAAAGTCACAGGGGATCATAGAGATGCACCAGGAAGGCTATAAGCTTACAAAAAAGGTACACACAGGCAGAAGGACACTATAATGCACAGGGTGATACAGGTAACAAGTGAAAAACACAGTCACTGGGGGTAGGCTAGAAGATTCCACTGAGGGTACAGAGACTATGCTGAAAGGGGAGACAAACCGTCACTAGGAACAAGGGGGGTTTGGTACAGAATCTCAAGGTCACTAGAAGTAAAAGGGTCACTTGGAATCCTCACATAAAGCCATGGACAGTAGGAACTTTCTTGGAAATACAAAGTCACTGGGAGACATAGTACTAAGAATACTAGATGTTGCTCATTCAAAAAAACATGAGGGAATGACCCCAGCTTAAATAGAAAGGGTGATTATGGTCTGGCTGGGCATATAGCCAGTTAAATCAACAGTAGGTGGCTAACCAGTCTTCTCTGATAACAGGTAACAGTAGAATCTTGGGGGGGGGGGGGGAAGATAAAAAAAAAAAAAGTATACATATATTTGTGCACATATTTGTGCCATCAAGAAAACCTAAATTCAATACACGGTGTAATAAACAAAGTTCTATAAAAGAAATATCAAAAGTATGCAAAATCTTCATGTAGCAGCTGTGCACCAACCTCCAAGTGATTATAATACTGCTTAACAAATCCTAAGGCCCCACAAATCAAGGAGGTCTAACAGATGACAAATCCTGCATGAATGGACGAAAGGTCCCAGATCTCCTCTGCTCACACCTCCCGGCCTCAGAAAGTGGTCACTGGATCACATCTTCTATATCGGTCAGCTCTGGGCACCCAGTATGTGTTTTTGCTGCCGAGACCAGTCTACGGGAAGTGATTGACCACTTTTGGGGCATACCATTCATGAATGAGGCTTGCGGAGGTGTAAAAAGAACAACGTTGGAGCCGACCATCCATCCATGTGGGATTCTACTATTTATGCAAATTTCTTGGGCTCAAGTTTTGGACATGACCCAGAACCTTAGATGCTCAAATCTTATTATATTCACCTTGTGCCCTAAAATGGTGATAGAGGAGCAAACCAAACTAGAAGCCAGTCAGCATGAATCCAGCTTTATGGAAACCTCAGCCTACCATATGTTTAGTCAGGAATTGGCACCTACTGGATCTCTTCACTCAATTATCAAGCCAGGGGTAATAAAAGCTCAGGAACTAGCTAACACTCCAGCATTTTCTTGCTATATTCAGTTTTTATTTTTTTAAATATGATTCTATTGATCCTAGAAATAGCTTTTGTCATTTATAGTATCTAGCAGTAGAATAACTTGGTGTAACTTTTAGTCTTGGATAGGGTAAAGGTGTAAAAAAAAAAATCAAAAAAAAAAAAAAAAACACCTGTTAGTTACAGTCTGTGTCCTGTGGACAAAAATTTCCTTACATCCCATCATGAAGACTGAACAGGAAGTGGGAGGAAATCTCTCCAAAGTTAGGGGAATTCCCCTCTTGGACAGTTGTCCTCGTTGGAAGATTACCTAATACTTTCTGTCTGAAGACAAAAGTCAGAGACAGGTCTTTTAAACCCCCCTTTCCCCACCTTACTACAGGGGACACAGACAACAAAAACATGATTTAACAAAATTGGGCAAAAGGGTACTCCTAGTATAGGGATGAAACTGAAAATCTTCCTTACATTCCTGAAGAGATTGGTTGCAGCAATATTTAATTAAATGGTTTTAAACTTGTCTAGGTATGAATTCCAGAAGAGCTGGTCAAACGCTGTGCATTACAGATAACCAAGGCTTTTGAATACATACAGAAAAAAGCAAAAAAGGGCCAACTAAATCAAAGTACACCCCATAAATTCTGTCCCATGCAGGTCACAGCTCATGCGCAGATTTTTTAATTGGTAAAACGATCGGCCGATTTTCCCATCATTGCCAGGGGAAAAAAAAAAAATATTTATCGGCCACAAATTTTCCAACATGACCAATAAAAAAAAAACTGTGCAAATAAACCGAAAAACAGTCGACCAATTAACCCACTAACAGGCAGATCCTAGTGTTTACATTTAGGCCCTTGGTGTTTTGTATGCTACAGTCACTGGAAACGTTCCATGGAAAAGTGCTCTGGTGGAGGATCCCTGGTTTCAAAAATTTGTTTTCTGGCAGAACAACATTGACTATGTTCCACCACCAAATAGTTGGAAGTTCAGTAGAAAGGCTCAGGTTCTATTTCCTATCCTTTTCTCTCAAGGAGCCAGCTGGGAACCAAGTCAGAGTTCTGAATGATTTGTATTTTCCTTGGAACTTTGAAGATACCACCCAAGAAATCCTTGATCTTAGAAGAAAGAAGTTAACAGATCTTCTCCCTTCCCAGTGTAATGGCTATAGGCAGATTGGTGTAACCTATAGTAAGTCAAGTTTTTAAAACAGATGTTAAATCAAAAAAGAAAAAAAAAAATTATAAAACCACCTTCTCAATGTAGATTTACTACCTTCAGCAAAACCAAAAAGGTTTAGGAGGTAGAAGTTTACATTAAATGGTTAAAGAGACCAATGTGGCTTAACGCCTGATAATTTCCCAGCCCACCCACAGTAATGGTATTGAAGTTCTTCTGGAAACGGCCACCACCAGTATTATTCCAGCTATGTGTGTGAACTGGGCAATTAAAAGAGCCTGTCATCAGAACCACAAAAGATACAAAGTTATGTTACAAAACGTTTTTTTTATAAATGCAAAGCCACCTCCTATTTTTTGAATGTAGGGTATAGAATTAGGGAAAATTGCACTTACTTGCACAAATTCACATGGCCATAGTCAAAGATGATGGTAGACCCTACATGCAGCCCACATTCTGAACGGGAAGAAGGAAAAAAAAAAGGAAAACAAAACCATACCCTTGCAGGCTACAGATGACCAGATAAAGGAAAGAACAGATGAGCACCGGGAAAAGTAATGAACACTGAGCTCACAGGAATGGCAGGAGTATAGTGCGGCACTGGGATGCTGGTCTTAACAGATAGGGCACAGAACACTGTCAGAGACACTTACAGCACTGGGGTGCAGGGCTCACAGAGACAGGATTATCTTAGCAGTGGGATGTTGAGTTTACAAGAACAATTTGATAATATGAACACAAAAAAGGTGCACAGGAGGGAATGCAGATACACAAGGAGTCTAGGACAGGAAGAATACCTATTGGTACTAATAGGGGAGACCGCAGCCTGCCTGCACATACAACAAAGGTGAAGGGTCAAAGCACAGACACTAAAGAACCACCTTGTCTTCTCCAAAGCTTGAAGGTGGGGATGGGTTGTGCTGCAGACGGCTCCCAGGTTGAAGTTCTCTTGCTCACCAAAGCAAGCAGCTATTGAGAAATAAGGATGATAATCCCTCACAAACCAGTATGAATTAGGAGTCCAAGCTAGTGGGTGTGCATAGAAACACACAGACACTAAGAGTATGATTTACTAAAACTAGAGTGCAAAATCTGGTGCAGCTGTGCATGGTAGCCAATCAGCTTCTAACTTCAGATTGTTCAATTAAGCTTTGACAATAAAACCTGGAAGTGGATTGGTTTCTATGCAGATCTGCACCAGATTTTGCACTGTTAGTAAATTAACATCTATGTGTTTTTGGGTCATGAGGAAAATTTCTCGGAAGCATTAGGGGACAGTGGAAATATTTTTGCAAATACATACCCACCTGGAGAACCTGAGACTAGTAACACTAGCTGTGGCTACTCTTGTACCAGCATGCCTGCTGGTCTTTGGAATCAGTAGACAGATCTACAGCAAGGAGGGAATGAGGCCAGCCTAAAGCCAAACCAGTGTTTCTCAACTCCAGTCCTCATGGACCCCCAACAGGTCATGTTTTCAGGATTTCCCTCAGATGAAACAGCTGTGGTAATTACTAAGGCAGTGAAACTGATCAAATCACCTGTTCAAAATAATGGAAATCCTGAAAACATGACCTGTTGGGGGTCCATGAGGACTGGAATTGAGAAACACTGAGCCAAACTAAACTGCATCTGAGCACCACATACAGAAAACACTATATAATTCCCGTTTAATGTTCAAAGCACACTCACCCATCCATCCATGACTCTATGCTTATTTTTTTCTTTTTTAATCACTTTTGAAAACACCCCACAATCATTTCTAGACATGGCCATCTTGAGTAAGGACTGATTCAGGTAGCATTTACTTCCTGGAATCCATCTCCCCTTAGCGCAGGCATGAAGGTGCGTTTACCTAAGAAAACCCCTCTAGTTAAAAGAAAAAAAACCCCATGAAGATTCATGGGATGTATTTTGGCTTCGGCCAGAAACAAATTAGAAACTGTAGAAATATGTAAAGAAAAAAAAAAAAAAAAAAAAAGTTGAACCCTGCCAAAGCCATTTTTGTGTTTTTCGCATACTTCTTAAAAATCATTTAAGGCCTGGTTCACACCAATGCGTTTTGTGCTTTTTTCAAAAATCCATTTAACATGGTTTCCTATGAGAAAAAAAAAACGCACAAGTAAAAAGCACTGCAAAATGGACAAAATGTAAACTGCATTGGTTGGAACCAGGCCTTAGGCCGGCTGTACATGGGTCGATTTCAACTTTGCGTTCGAAAATCAAACCTAAGCATAATCAACCAATATTGCTCTGTTAGTGGGATAATGGCACTTGCCTATTTTCGTGGTTCCTCCCCATTTCGTTTACCAAGCATGTTGGAAAATTCAAGAAAAACTACCAATTTTCACAATCATTGGTGGCACCATCGGATTACAGAACTGTTCAATTTGATCGAAAAATCGTTCAGAATTCAACCCATGTATGGCCTGCTTTAACCGCTAGCCTACAGAGCACTTCTACCCCCTTCCTGCCCAGGCAAATTTCCAGCTTTCAGCGCTGTCGCACTTTGAATGACAATTGCGCGGTCATGCAACACTGTACCCATATGAAATTTTTATCATTTTTTGTGACAGATAGAGCTTTATTTTGGTGGTATTTAATCACCTCTGGGTTTTTTATTTTTTACTAAACAAACCAAAAACCAGTGAAAACTTTGAAAAAACGTTTTAGATTTGTTATACAATTTTGTAAATAAGTGATTTTTCTCCATCACTGATGTGCGCTAATGAGGCTGCAGTGATGGACACCGATAGGTGGCACTGATGGGCATTGGCAGGCATCACTGATGGGCAATGAAAGGCATCACTGATATATGGCACTGATATATGGCACTGACTGGCATTGATGTGGCACTGATGGACACTGACAGGTGGCACTGCTGGGGCTACACTGATCATCAGGGCACATTGATCATCAGTGCCCTGATGATCAGTGTACATGTCCCCTCCGCGGAAAGCAGATTACCGGCTCTCCTCTCCTCTGTCAGCGTGACAGCTTGAGAGGAAAGAAATGCCGATAACCGGCATTTCCGTGTTTACATGTGATCAGCTGTGATTGGACACAGCTGATCACATGACCGAGCCGACATCTTCGGCTCTTTCCGTGATCGGTGATCCGCTGTGTCCGAGGGACACAGTGCACCGCCGATCGCTTCTCTGCGCACTCCCTGAGCCGCGCATGCACGGTGAGAATGGAATGACGCCATATGATGTCCTCCTAGAATGAGAGAACCACCTTGCGGCCGTCATATTACTATATGGCGGGCAGGACGTGGTTAAAATTGCTTATATATAATGTTTGGGGATTTTATGTAGACACCCTAGAGAACAAAACACTAAAGTTAATCTTAGGGCACACAAACAAATATTTTACACAATTTTTTTGTAAAATATACTAAGATGAGGTTGCGTCAAATAGATACACATGTCCAACCTTAAAATTGTGTGCGCCTGTGAAATAGTGACAAACTTCAGTACATTATATTTTCCATAGGCAATGCTTTCAAAGCAAAAGGTGGTCACCAGTTTAGAGTTACAAAAGGAGCTCTGGTGCTAAAATTATTGCTCACTCTGGCATGTGCAGCGATATGTAATCTGATGGGTGCGTTACATTCATGTGTGAGTGTATATGGGGGTGGGGACCTCAAAAATTTTGGTAGGGATTTTCTGTGCATGGGTGTAACTTTAATATTTTTACAATTTGAATAACTTTTTTACTTAACTTTTTATTAATCACATAGGGGACAAAAAGTTCCCTATGTGATAATTTTTGGTGACAAGTTGTCTTTAATGAGACATCAGGGGTCTAAAAGATCTCTGATGTCTCCCTTTTCCTCCAATGATCCAACCCGAGGTTCACACCTAAGTGTTTTCTGCAACATTTTGCACTAACGCAGTACAGTCCATTTAACATGATTTCCTATGGGACACGTTCACACCTGTGCATTTTTTGGTAAGGGTCAGGGACTTTTTTGAATGCAAAAAGTTGCGTTTTTGGTTCTATAGACTTCAATGGAAATGGTGCAGAAAACCATGTATTGTGCTTTTGCTGCGTTTGATGTTTTTTAAATCTGCCTATCAACAAGAAAAATTTTAAAAAATGAAAAAAAAGCATCAAAAATGCAAGTACGAAACACAATGCAGAAACGGCTCAAACGCAACCTGCATAGGTGTGAACCTAGACTAAAGCAGTGCAGATCGCACAGCAATAGATTCTTCCTTGGCCATACAGGTGGAGGAGACTGACATAGTGACATCTTACATGCTGCTTCCATGTTAGCAAGAAGGAGAGGGGCATGTCTGCATCCTTGGCTCCACGCACCCACACGTGTGTCTGGGACAAGCATGGTGGGAGCGCAGAGGCCATGATGCATGGCGGGGGTGACCATTACCTGGAGGAGTTTAGAAGCGATCAGACAGCTGCCCAGGCACCAGATCCCTTACATCTGACAGTCAGCTTGTCAAATATACACACAATTCCTGTGGCCACTAGGAATGTGTGTACAACCCCTTGCCGGACCTGGCAGTGAAAGGGTTGAAACAAGTAAATATACCTTCTTATTTACTACAAAGCTAGCAGCATAAGGATTCAAGAGTTAATGCTGATTGAGAGTTTAATTCCCCTATAAACAGAGACATGGGCTGGGTGAGTAACTAACTGAATTGGCAGCAGGTGGTTAACCAGTGAGCTCAAGGCCTGTGGGCTAACAGCAGATCCTTGCCAGATCTAACCAAGGAACTACAGGTATCAGTGTGCTTGCTGCGCATGGGAAGAAAGGAGACAGTATCTCTGTAGGGCTTCTCCCTGAATGGAGGCACCCTAGGTTTTCTATTTTACCAACAGAGGTGTATAAAATTTATAATGGAATGCTGGGGAGGACAGGACAGTCAGCAGGTGATGCCCCAGCTAGAGACAACAAACAAGACATAACCACTTCTAAGAGGAGCGACCTCAGGATGCTCCAACAAGAACTTGACCAGTGAATTGGAGTATCCAAATCTGGAATGAGGTAACCCCTGACATCAAAACAACAGGGTGGGGGTGTCATGCTAGTTGGCTCTGATAGCTCCATAGGGAAGTGTTACATCAACCACAGAAGGTTAACCAGTCTTGAACACAAGTGTTGCAGGATAACCAATCAAAAAAATTACCTTGCGTGTTAAAATCATAATTATATGCAAAAAATGCAGTGCAATACTATTTGTATATAATTATTTGTATGTGGGAACACTGTATGTTAGCTGCAATATGTGATTATATTGATTTAGATAGTCATATTGTGCTGTAAGTTTTCACATAATAGAATTATATGCACTAATCAGGGGTGGACTGACAACTCATGGGGCCCCCGGGCAATAGGGGATCATGGGGCCCCTGTGTCTTTGCCCAAACTCAAAAAAGCCTATGAAAGAGGTACCAGGGGCATCTCATGGGGCCCCCTACTGTCCCCAGGCCCTCGGGCAGTGCCCGAGTTTCCAAATGGTCAGTCTGCCCCTGGCACTAACATGCTTGATGGTCTTTGGGAAGAGAGAAGACTAATCTTCAGCATTAGGCAAGCTCTGACCTGGTCATCCAATAAAGAGCTGCTTACTCAAGTGAATTAGAATATAAGCCTTTCCTTCACCTATCTCCCCAAATCCAAAATGAATGCTACAAATACTTCCAAACCACCTATTTAAATCTCCCAAATCAAATAAATGAATAAACTATAGTAAATGAATATAAATGTCCAAACAAAAGTCCACCAACACCTTCTAAATCCAGTAGGTTGAACTTCTAATTCCTATTCCAATCCTCATGATACCTCGAAAATAGAATACTACAATAGTGTAATACTGTCTAAATAACAAAATAGTGTATAAATGTATCAGTGCAAACATTTATACACTTTATTTAGAAGGTATTACACTATTAGTCTTTTTCAAGGTTTCACGAGGATTGGAATAGGAATTGGAAGTTCAACCTACTGGATTTATATGGTGTTGGTGGACTTGTTTGAACATTTATACATTTGGACATTATTTATATTTATTTGATTTGGGAGGAGATTTAAATAGTAGGTGGCTTGGAAGTATTTGTATCCATTTTGGATTTGTGGAGATAGCATAATATAAGCCTTTCCTTCAGCTATTTACTTTCAAGGGTGAAAGTGTCACTTTCATTTGTGGGGGGGGGGGGTTTCACATTTAAGATTGAGGCAAATTTACTCATATTCAAGTGCATTGCCACTGTAGCCTCCAACACATCATTTACCAAAAGCAGTAACCTGTCTGCCACCTGCAACAGGTATATGGGAATATAGGGTGGAAACTGAGAAAATGCTCTCGCAAGCGCAGAAAAAGGTAGAGATCAGTTTAGCTGGATTTCCTTATTGCTTATGAATAGGCACCAACATTTGATTCAAGGCCACCATTTGGGTGGTCACATAACCATTTCCTTCACTTCTGTTTTGACTGATACAGGAAGTGAAGGGAAATCTCCCTAATGAGAAACAGATGGCAAACAAACTGACTATAATGCTCCTTTATGCTATCCAAAATTTTAAAAAACTTTCTACTTTAAGCAAAGAAAACGTTTAGGCTCACTCACTGTATATGATGGTGTATATAATATGCATTACATTGACCAATGCTTTTAATTATTTAGATTTGAGATTTTGATGTATGTATAAAACTTACAGGGCTCATTCAGATTTGGGTTAAAATCATGTTACTATAACATGTCCATGGCTTTTTTTAAATTCTCTTGTGCACCCATTTTAGTTTTATTGTGAATGGCGCCCCACCACACTAAAGTAGCAGCCAATGCACAGGGCACCACGATGCTCATGACAGTTTATTAGGGCAATTCGTAATAAATGGGGTAATGAAATGGAACATAATATGAATGTCTTACTATGTTTACTATAGTTGAATAGGATAGAGTTCAGTGTAACTGGCAGAATGCACTGATCAGTGCTGCAGCTGGGCTGATTGAGAAAAAATGTTCAACATCCTGTTGGCGAAACTCAGATACATCAATTTCTATTACATAGGAATGGCTATGGATGGATTAAAATTTGGCCAGGATGGGTAAAACCCCTAATTGTTTGTGTCCTTGATCCACGTTACAAGGGTAAAGTTGCAGAGCTCATCCTGCCTTCAGAGGATGAAAAGTGTTGATGCCATGAATAAAAAAAAAAAAAATTGTCTAACACCTTTCCAGCACTGGGAGGTTACCATTTCCTGGACAATGTGTTTGAGCCTTTTTTCCACCAAAGAAAGAAAGGTGGAGAAGGTGGCAGACTCACAAATGCCTTTTAACCACTTGCCGCCCAGCCACTGTAGATATACGGCGGCAGGGCGGCACTCTCAGGCAAAACCACGTTTTAAAACGTGTGTTTTGTAAACAGGGGGCGCGCGTGATCCTCATCCCTACAGACCATTGACATGAGGAAGCTATGAGGAAACCATTTTAATAAATTTCCTTACAGAGTCTTATTTGCATTCTGCAAGATATGTCCCTAATTAGATAAACATGTCATAACTGGACATATACTTTACTATAAGTCATTTGGGCTCCTCTGAAGCCATAATGAAAAGGGATCTTACAGTAACTGAGATTGTAAGCTCCAAGGAGCAGGGCCCTCCTAATCCTCTTGTATTGTTGCTGTATTGTCTCCCTTTATGTTGTAAAGCGCTGAGCAAACTGTTGGCACTATATAAATCCTTTATAATACCTCCTAGACAAATCTCTTGTGTCAGATCCTCAATTTCCTGCAGAATATAAAATTTACTGAAAAGTATGGCCATTGCCACTAATTGAATAATATCTTCTAAATCAAGTTCAGTGTCTGATAGAACGACATGGCTGTAGGCACTCATCACAAATCTGCACCAGGCCAGATAATCGAAGGTGTGTCCACCATCTTCTTGACACTTGTGTTTAGACATTAAGTTCCTCCTTTCTGTTATTTCCATGACCATGCATCTTTGTTTCAAGCATACAGAAAACCCTCCTAGTCTCTGCCAGGCAGACACTTTCTATTCACGCTACATCTACTACATTCTGATATTTTTGTTTTTAAAAGTGTGTAAAAAGTATGTTATGATTTTGTTAGATAAAAATGCATTACAAAAAATGTTCAGACAATATAAAGCTATTTTCTAATCTTAGCAAATTTTTAAATTGCTGTTAAAGGCGGCTATGTTATATACAGCACATTTTGCATTATTACCCATTGAATTATTTTAAAACCACCTTGGATCTAAATGGTTCTCCCCCCCCCTTTTTTTTTTTTTTTTTTTTTTTTTTTGCACTTACAAGTTTTAGGTTATTGGAATAAAGCCTAACTCTGAAAAAAATGCATTATTAATTTTAACTTGTCTACACACCTGAACTTCCATAGAATTTTATACCAAATAAAATTTAAAAAATCCATTACTATTCTTTAGCAATTGTTATCCATAGAGAAAGTGTGCAGAAGACAAAATGGCAGCTAACACCTGAAGCTTCTCACACAAGTTGTAATGTATTCCCTTTATGTTCCAGATAAAAAGGTCTGATTATCTCAACTTTGTTTATTACTGGCAAAAAAGAAACTATAGATGACTTCTCACAGGAAAGAGGTCCTGCTTCCCCTAATGTAGCACTTTAATTAGATGTCATTTGGAATTTTTCAGTTGTGAAGTGCTCACTTTGAAAAATATACTGATAAAACTTAATGAGACACGCAACAAAAAGGGGTGTGGGGGGGAACAACTAGAACCGAAAGCTGAACTCCAGTTAACCCTTGCATTGCCTTGCAACCCCACTTTTTGCTGAAGAAATTCAAAATGTGAATTAAAATGTTAAATCCTCATCACTCTAATCAAGCAAAGCAGGTAGTTCTGGTCAAGGTGTGATCACATCCCTTCACTGTTTAGTTTTCCATGTAAAACATCTTTCTGGAAGAGTTCTATTAACTGCAGGGGTCCATTATCAGACACAAGAAAAGCTAAAGAACTGTAAATGTTTCATCTGGTCAGGAAAAATTTATATAACTGCTTCTTATTAATGTTTTCCAGTTCCATTTACTACTCAATCTAATTCAATCTCTTTACAATACCACTGTCCATACAAAAACTACATCTGCCCTTGTTACCATACTGTATACCAGGTATATTGTATTCTGAACAGTTCAAAGCTGCCAACACAAGCTAATTTTCCACCAAGTATGCCTTCTTAATAGAACAATTCACTTTTACATTTATAATGGCTGAATTCAGGCCCATTTGTGTAACTAGACTTTTTACCACACTCCTTTTTTGGTTCACATTTAGTTGCAGAGGGTAAATCCTACAAAATGTGTGTTTATTTTTAGAACAATGAACTAGCACTACAAAACATTGTGTTTCCATATAAAACCCAATACGGGTATACACCGAGTACATGAGCATGGAGTCTGCTTCCATTCCCCCCCCCCCATACAGTTTAGAAATTTAAAATGTTTTTAAAGGCTGGCTGTGATCCACTTTAGACAACGTTTGTCTAAACCAAAGCACAGCCAACCAGATTTTAGATTTAATTTCTAGGAAGTGTGCAAAAAAAAAAAATGGATGGTTTTATGGGAAATATCAACAGTTGAAAGACCTGGTCTCACTCTTTCACTCCCCCCCTCATGTGTCATCCATCATTTTTTGTTTTGTATCTGTATATAATCTGTACTTGTGTGTTTTTTTTTTTTTTTTTTTTTTTTAAAACACATTTTAAAAAATATCTTATTTCAAAAAGGTAAAAGAAGATCTCCTCCATCCTGAACCCTACAAAATAGGACCTACCTTCACAAATGTTTACACCTGAGAAAATCTCACTAGCAGCTCATCAAGAAGTTGGGCCAAGGTACTTTTTTAAAAGCAATTATGAATTTCAACTTTTGTTTTAAGCATTCTATATTAACCACTTGCGCCAGCCAGTATAGAGCTTCAAGCAACACGTGCTTTATACAGACTTTCTGCAGCCCTTATAATAAACAGAGGCAGCACAATGGCTGCAAGATATAACACTTTGTAGGCAGGTGTAGTCTGTATTCTCCACTGCTGGTGGTGTTAGACTGCATCAGCAAGGGCGAGAAAGTGGAATGAAACTGGGTTTCTCTGACTCTCATTCACCCAAAACACTGATTTGGGTGGCTGTTCTCCTCCCATGTGACCCATAGCAGCCATCTTGGGTCAAGCAGAGTTTTCTAAAGATTCTGACCCCAGGTTTTTGCATCTTTTATGGAATGGCTAGCATAGGAACAGGTACCGCATCTGTCAGGGAGAGCACTAGCAATAGGGAAGGGTTCTGGTGTAGTAGGGAGAGAGGGGCTGAAGTCTGCCTTCTCAAGAAGCTTCCCCTTTGGGCTGGACCAGCCAGGCTGCATTCTTCTCGTAGCAGACACTGTCAGCATCCCTAAGTCTACATACCGCTGTCTCTATGCTTCACTGTTGTAACAATCCCAAGTGGGTGACACTCCATGCCAGGTCTGGTTGTACTGCTGAACTACTTTTTACAATACTTCATTTTTGGCAAATGGGGAGTGTGTGCTTACTGCCCACCACACCATTCTGCACTACCCAACACCCTCTTTATAAACAGAATATCTTCTATAAACAGGTTGCCAAGAAAAATGCTGGCTGCGCTAAGCTTTCTAAGTGGAAAATGCACACGTGAAACGCGCTTTTTTTTTTTTCTCTTTCCATATTGTAATTTTGGATGTCAAGTGATTATAATGTATGCAAGGGAGGCACTTTATTTGTCCTTTTTCTGGCCCCCTTTTGGGGCTATGTTTGTATTCTAAGTCTTATAGAGTGTCAAATGGTTGTATGTATTGTGTGGTCTCCTACTGTGCCCAAAAAAGCCATTTTTGCCGTACTTTTTTTTTTTTTTGTTTTTGTTTTCCATATAGTAAACATGGTTTCAGTGAAGATTATATGGAAAAAACTGCTTCTAAACTTTTTTTTAAACTTCTAAATTGTAAAATGACCAAAAAACATGGACCTCACTCAATAGGGAGTGGTAATTGAATGGATTTGAATTACCCATAGTAATCTTGTTGGTCTCAATGATATTGGGCTGGTTTCAAAAATTAAAATTCATTTGGTTCATATGGAAAACAAAGACCATTCTATTGGACTTTTTTTTTTTTTTTTACTTATTTTGGCTCTCAAGATCTAAAAAGGTATGATACGCTTTTTTCCTTTTGGGCAACAAATGCAGTTCCCCTCCTTCACGTTTCTAGGACAGTATAGTAGAATGGAAAAGCAAAGTGTTCTGTTTAGAATCTGATTGTTGTCTGATTTGTGTTTTAATTAAACCAATTGGAATGAAATTGGTGAAAGAGGACAGGACCTGTAATATAAAAGAAATTTACACTTGTTTCCCCTTACGTCTTTCAGGCCAGCACCTTGAGACCTCGGCTCCTCCCCATCTGAGGAAACCCCTCCACCCTAAAATAAGACCTCCACTCCCCTCTGACCTCAGTTCAGGTGTTTCCTCCGGTGGGGAGACACGAGGAAGCACAAGGTGCTGTCACCTAGACGGCAGGGGAGCAGAGGGCCGGATAGCCAGCTGAGAGGCTCGACGCAGCCGAGAGTGAAGGCCGGAGGGTCCGGCTGCATATCCTCCCTGGGTTGGCTGTGTGGCAGTGGGCGCACACCCCGGGTGACTATGCCAAGCACGTACCTGCGCTTTGCCCCCCGACCCCCTCCGGCGAGTTGGGGTGGCTGTGGTATGATCTGGGTGATGTCTCGCTCCTCCCCATGCTGGCGTTGGTTGTTGCTGGGCCGGACGCCGGGAGACTGAGTTCCAGCGGAAGGGGTGGGGCTTCACCCCGGGCCACGACTTCTGCTTCTGGTCGCGGCCTTAAACCACAGCGGCACGGAATTCAAAAGACTGTGCGGTGCATAGTGGCCTGAGGGACAGGCCTGTACCAAGCGACCACCCTCCTGGAGCACGATGTCTGAGGCACCGGGACCAGGAGGAGCCAGCACCAGCCAGATACAGGTAAGGTGCCTCAGCAGAGGCCTCCCCTATCTGTCACCCCCTAGCTCCAGGGGCATTCCCGAAAGGGTAGGGCAGGGGGTCTGCGGTGGGTGCAGGTCCTTAGGCTCTGCTGGGGAAGAGAGAGGGTGGATAGTATAGTGACTTCCCTCCTGCCCTTTTATGTTTTTCAGGGCAAGGCTCGGGCTAAAACCAAACACCAGGAGCCCAAAACAGAGATGCCCATCCTGCAAGGAGGTGTTGAGAGAATCCTGGAGGAAGGTGCTGTGTGGCCCATGCATAGAGGGGTTAGTGAGGGAGGACAGGCATGAACAGGGGGACTTAGCTAGGTCAGTAAAGGAGTTGACTAGCACATTTGACTCCTTTAAATCGCTCATGGAGCGGTTTGCACTTCCCCGGCCTCCACACTTCGTTGGCCGCTGCCCTGATCAATGCCTTAGAGGATCTAGAAGACCGAAGGGTCATAGTCAGGGTCCCAGAAAGGGAACAAAGGAAGGAGGTGTACTCACATGTATTTCTGGTTCAAAAGCCGCCTGGCGCATTCAGGCTGATTTTGAACCTAAAGCCCCTCAACAGGTCTGTGCGTTACCGGAGGTTCCGCATGGAGTCTATATTTATGGTCAGGTCCCTGATCCCGCCAGGGTCTTTTATGGCATCCATAGACCCTCAGGATGCATACCTGCACGTGCCCATTGCGGAAACTTCTCAGCAGTTCCTCAGGTTGGCAGTGGAGGGAGAGGGAGGAGTGCAACACTGGCAGTTCAGGGCTCTTCCATTTGGACTGTCCTCTCCAAGAATTTTTACCAAGGTTCTGACGGAGGAACTGGTTCCTATTCGTTTGAAGGGAATTCCAGTGATAGCCTATCTGGATGACTTGCTGCTCTTCGCAGATTCAGAGGCTCACCTTCTGCGGAATCTGGGTATACTGCGGGGCCATCTAGAAAACCTTGGGTGGATGGTAAATCTAGAGAAATCTTGTCTGGTGCCTTCTCAGAGGATGGTTTATCTGGGTTACACTCTGGATTCGGAGGGTCAGCCTGACTTCGGAGAAGGTGTCCAAATTAGAGGCAGGGATCAGACTGGTGCAGGGAAACAAGCCAATAGCGATAAGGCAGGCCATGTCAGTGCTGGGTCTACTGATGGCTTCCATCCCAGCAGTGTAATGGGCAGGTCTACATATGCGCCCCTTCCAGTTATGGGTCCTGAGAGTTTGGGACGGGGTGCTCACTCCTTAGAGGAGAGTCCTGGTTCCCCCCCAATGTAAAGAGGTCACGGTGGTGGAGAAGGTCGTCCCGTCCAGGGTAACCCAGGGGTAAAACAAATTATTTAAAAACATGATTTTTCTTGCACATGATTGGATGGTGAAAGTCATCAAAGCAAGATTGGATGGTGGATATAGTCAGACTGTGCAAAGTCCGGTCTATTTACCTTTAGTAAATCAACCCTTTTTTGTTAAGCACTTTAAAAAAAAAAAAAAGGGACAATACACATTAATAGGTTCATGGATAATTAGTTTGGGAAATCAGCGCTGTATCTATATCAAAGTCTCCACACAGGATGACACTTTGTTGTTTTTTTTGCTGTACTATAACTGGCAGCTGCACAGTCATACAACACTGTACACAAATTAAATTTATATTTTACAAAGCTTTTTGGTGGTATGTGATCATGGAACTAAAAAACGTTTTTCTACAAACATATTTAAAAAAAAAATTAATGCAGTCTGACAGGTCTTCAGTTAAAAAACAAAAAAAATCTCAAGTGTATATTGGCTTGTGTGAAAGTTTATAATATCTACAAACTTTAGCATACTGGAATTTTATGCAGCTATGATGCTATCTGGGTAATGGCAATGATCAGCGACTTATGTTGGGCAATCTGACACTAACAGACCCTTGCTAGGAGGTTCACTAACTGACATCAATAGTGATATAAAATGGTATACTGCCGTTGTGCTAATTACACTGGCTGGGAAGGGGGTAAACATTTAGGGGCAATCAAGGGGTTAACTGTGTGCCTAACAAGTGTAATGTGTTACTTTCACTAAAAGACATGGCTTTTTTTTTTCACCTCCTTTGTACACTTCACATCAAATTTATTCAAAACAAAAAAGGGAGCAGTGTAATGTGTTGAAATGCATGCAACACTGCCCCTTAGCACAGCCAGCACTGCAAAACTACTGGAACAGTGAATCTCTCTGGCAGCTCCGTATTGTGTGAATTTGCCCTTAGCTTTAAGTCTGCAACCATTTTTCCTTAACACAAAGCTCCACCCAAAATGGGGAATGGGAGAGCAGTCCTTAAAGCGGAACTTCCCCTTAAGGATTGGCACCTTTTGGGGGGGAGCGGGTACCCATATTTGACAGGTATCTGCTCCCACTTCCGGTCCAATCGCCTAGGCGATCGGAAACACAAGGTGTCCTCCCTCCCCTCTAGTCTATTGGGACACGTGACGGGTCCCCGAAGACTACAGGACCATTCACAAAGTGCAGCACTACTTGCGCATGCGCAGTGGGTACCTGGCTATGAAGTTACAAGCTATGAAAGCTGGGTGCCCACGCTGAAGATACTGGCCCCCTGGAATACAGGATGGCCAGTGAAAATGAGCTGCGGGGGACCGAAGAACAGGTAAATTGGCTGTGTGGGTTTTTTTTTTTCTTTTTTTCAGCAGCTACAGTTTTTGTAGCTCACTTTATTTTACGACAGGGTGAGTGGAACTCGGCTTTTAAGGAATTTTAGATTATGCAAATTCAAACATGGTTTCTTTGTACATATAATTATACTACTGCATGTGACTAGAACATGAATACTTTCCCACTGAGCACTACTGCAGAAGACAAATACAGGCATGCATGCGCAAACTTCAACAAAAGTGATAACACTTTAAAGTATCACTTTTAAATTGGACCCCAAAGTACAGTTTGATTTGTTTGTCATGGAAATTACTATGTTTGCTAGGGTGTTGTACAAAATGTATATTTACATGTTCTGTGGGTTAGTTATCTGAAGGGATTTTTGAGCTCAGCTAAAATTTTATGATAAGATTTGTTAAAGTGATGGTAAAGGGATTTTGTTTTTAAGATAACATGTCTATACTTGCCAGCTCCGTGAAATAAAATTACCACCAACCTATAAAGCCATCAGGAAGGACAGGATAAGGGGAGAGGGCAATCAGGTGTAGAACCCAACAAGTTCCTGAGCTGGGATTGTTTGGCCAGCTACAGTGAGGGTATTCCCTGGGCAAGAGGGCCCACAAGCTGCCAAAGTCAAAGAAGATTGCACTTGGGGTCTAAGGAGATAGATTTTTCTTTGTCCATAGTTAAGGAGAGTCCTCACTGACACGAACACTGATGGCGACCTCTAGTGGCCCACTGGCCGGAGTCCCCCAGGGCACGGAGTCTAAGCCCAGGTCTGCTAGTTCACCAGAGCCCCTGATGGTGGGGATGGACTTGAAGCAGACCAGGACCAGGTCGCGACCCCTGAGTGACACCAACCGTGGTAAAGGCAACCGCCAATGGCGTGTAGCGGGTAGGAGCCAGATGTGAAGAGGTGTGATGTGGTCAAGCAAGCCGGGTAGGCAACAGCAAGGCCGACGGTACAGATTGGTAGACAGAGTAATCGGGTCACAAGCTGGGTTCGGTAACAGCAGGTCAGACAAAAGGAGCAGGCAGAGGATGGTCAGGGCAGGCGAAGACAGCGGTATCAGGTCCAGGCAGGGTCAGCAACAAGGCAATCGGCAGACAGGAAGAGCAGGAACAGGGAGAAGACCATCAGGCAACTTGTGTCTGTGCAGGGCTGGTTTAAGAGGCATGCCTGGGTCCTAGTGCCTGCCCAGCGCAGTCATAGGCGACAGGCGCGCCTGGGTCCTACTGCCCACCTGCCTGCATGTGTTGTCTGACACCTACGCATGTGCAGACTCATGCGTCAATGGTCCCTGACACTCACAGTTCCTTGGGCATCAACCCCATCCAAGTTCAATACTCCTTAAAGAAACTTTCAGCTGCTGCTATAAAAAGTGCTGCTATAAAAAGTGATGTTATAAATTGTACAGATTTTAGGGAAGCATACAGTTTATTCCCAGACAATACAAAGCTAATCTTGTCCAATATTGGCACTCTTTCATTCGACATGCCTGTCAGACTTTTTTCATTCCTCTAACAAAAAAAAGTAAACAAATTTTATATTTTTATTTTGCGATCTCAAAAAAAAAAAAAAAACACAAAACCAAGAATACAAAAATTTAAAAAAAAAGGTTCACAGTCTGAACAAAGACCAACTATAGATTAAAGCTGGCCATTGACGAATAGAAGTATGCATATAAATTCTTATGGTCTTGAATGACATCCAAATGTTCTGAGAATTTTTGTACAAATTACGAAAGGATTGTTTGCTTTAACCATTTTACAGTGAATAAACCTAAATTTCCATTTGAAATTCCATCCATCAAGTAAAATCGTATATGGATATTTTTGTGCACTATTGTTAAACTGTGTACATCTCCAAATATATATTTTCAGTATACATAAGATCAGTAAGGCAACCCCTACAGGATTAATTTTTCTTCATTCACGATTAGCTAATGTATTTTGAAAACTGGGAGACTTTCCCCATCAAAATACACTGAGCACTTCTGTACAACCAGCCTGCTGGAAAATTTTTGCACAATCCGCTCAGTCAGAAGTTGAGTAGACTGACTTGTGTACAACCAGCCTACTCATACATGCATCAAAATATGTCTGGTCCCAGCTGAACCAGCTGCATTTTAATCCATGTATGGCCAGCTTTAGAGACCTGAAAGGTTTTACATACTGTGTACAGAAAAATCAGAAAATCTAGTTGACTTAAAACGATGATTGATCAAAAATCTCATTTAGCAGAAAAAGTGAGATATAGAATCATTCATGGCATTAGATTCCCCCCCCCCTCCCCCCAAGTTACATAGTTGAATCAAGTCTAGTGATGATTTGACAGAAGCTATACAAATTGCACCAGTTCCTGATGAGGTTTCATACTCCCATAGAAATTCTTCACACAAATTATAGCCAATATTGTATTTACAGAGTGACCTGTAATTTGTTAAAAATCAGTAACCCTCTGCCAAAAGTGGTGCATCTTCAGCTGTTTTGAATGCAGCCTAAACATGTTAAAACTAATGTTTCAGTATTTCCAACACAAACTTGTAAAAGACTTCATAACAAATATTTAAGTCATTACTATGCTTGGCGTTTGTCATATTTACAGTGTAGGTATCCAAGGTACACTTCTATTCACTTATCTCTTCACTGATACAGGGGAATATTTGTTTAACAGCCATTTAAATCTGGATAGAGATGAATAGGGGTAGAAAGTCTATCAAAAATATGTATGATCTGCAAACCAACATTTTACTATATTATTCATCTTTAAGTGCCCATAGACAGTAATTCCCCTCAGTTCCTGTCAAGTCTCACCAATAGGGAAAAGGAAACATTGCCAGACAGAAGGACTAGAACCTAGGGCAATATTGCTGTCTCTGCCTTATTATCCTACTTCTAGTAAAGGCATCATGAGAGATTGGAAGTGGGGGCAAATCTGCCCAATAGTAGTCAAAAACATAAGTAAAAATCTGACACTATTCAAAACTAAAAGCAATACTTCAGCTGTTGCTAGGTTTAAATGGATTAGAAAAGTGATCTCACCAAGACTTGGATTTTCAGGTAAAGGAAAGGAAATCCAGAAGTAGGCCCATGACAAATGTGGCTTGTCTGGGTGTATGTGGTTACATATTGTGTTACACAAGTGTGGAAAACCTTACAGTGGGCATTTGGTGGTAAACATCAAATCTAGAGAATCATTCATTGCTTTATAAATAAGCAATAATGGAATTTATGCAAATACATCATGGCAAAATGCATTGGAGTTAATGGCTAGAAAAAAGTAAGGTGGCCTTTGATGGGTTAGGTTTCATTTTTTTTTTAGTTTTTTTTCCAAAATAAAAAACCCGTATTGAAGAAAAAATGAAGTGCTAACACAATACCCCCTTTTCAATAAATCATATTTTTCCTCAAGCAAAACTTAAAAATCATTTTTCTAAAAATCCCTACAGGCCATTGACAAGCTAAAGGGACACCGAATTTCATGATTTAACTAGTGACCTACTATATGTGCAGAGTCCTTGTAAACTGCAAATAAAAAGCTCTTTATGGAAATGTACTAAACTGGTCATAACTGGACATTTTATACAGGTCCTAAATTAGAATATATCCATTTATGTTTGTGCCCCTATTAAACTATAATAAACTGATCTCACAGCACCTCCTAGACATAAAATCTCTGGTGCCGAATGCGTCAAATGACCTGTATTTACTAGGAAGTACGGTCATTCAGGAGACCTCTAGTGAGCAGATCAATTAACTCAAATATCTTCTTAGTAAAGTCCAGGTTCTGATAGAAGCACACAGCTGGGGGCAGTCAGCATGTGGTAATGTTCTCCTACTCCTGTTTACATTACAAACTTTTGACTATTAGCTAGGCCTGGCTTAGGTATCCATCTCCATGGACACTTGTGTTTTATAATGAGCAGGGGGCACCTGAGTGTCTAATTTCACAGCTTCCATGACTATACATACTTTGTATCACACAGATAGAAAACCCTCCTATTATCCCCTTTCAAGGAGACACTTTTCACACATTGCTACAGCCCAACATTTATAAACCATAAGGATTTTACATTTAAAACACAAGTCTATTCCAGGACAATATAAAGCTAATCTTGGCCTTCACATTTTGAATAATTTGTGTAAAAGGGAAACATGTAGATACACAGACAAGTTTGAGGGTATGTGAATGCAACTTAAACACAAGTTAAAATGTGTTTGAGGGTGGGGGGTGCACATTAAACAGGCAAAATCTTATAGCACCTCATAAAATTAAATAGGGAAAGGAGGGAAAAAAAAATTTGGATTATGTACATTTGTATCCTCCACTTATCCATTTTCTAATAAAGGGAAATTTGTTTACAAGCAATTAAAATCTGGGCAGAAGCATCATAAAGAGTACTTATCTACAAACAAAATCAATAATGTTTTACTATATTATTAAAGGCCAAGTTCACCTTTTTGGAAGTGTATTACAAGCAATCTGCTGATCGCTGGTGCAATGCTTTACAGGCTCCTGCAACAAAAAATAAATGCACCTTATCTGCAAAAGTGCATTTACTATTTTTTTTTTCAAAAAGGTGAACTTGTCCTTTTTTTAAAGTCTATGGGTATGTAAAAATTAAAGTACTTCTCAATCAGCTCTAGTGACCTTTTCTGTGTGGCACCCACAAACACTGTGGGTCAAGACCCAATGGAGAAGAATAGCAATGTGTGAGATTTTTGTTCATCTGACATTTTTATAATCTGAAAAGACTATGCTGGTAATATCTGCAGTGTACTACAAACCCCCAACTCATCCATAGGACTACACACCAATGGACACTATTCATTCATACATAGAGAAGCATGCAGGTTCTTGGCAACAAGAAAGCTATGGGGCCAATTTGAGAATTCCTGTATCTGACCATCTAATGTACGGACCGGTTTACACATCTTGCATTGGCAATAGATATCAGAGGCTGTTCATTGCAGTGCAACACCCTCTGATATCTATTGTCAGTTTTAAATAAACATTTAACTGCACATTTGATTAAAATCTTATATCTATGCATAATATAAAGGTGGTCCAGTATTGGCACGTAGTGGTCCTGATTTTGAGTATTGATTGAAGCAATCTGGTAGTTTGTTTTCTAAGCTACTTCAATACCTAAGACCACAGAAGGTGGTTTTTTTTGTGTATTTCTGAATGTCTAGTAATCTCCCTGTGGGTGGGCAGAGCCTTAATTTTTCCATGTAGAAAATTTGGGAATCAGAAGAACAGATTGTCAAGTATTAGACAACGTTAGGACAGACAGGCATCTCCCCAAGCATCATTTTAAAAAGGAGATGGTTGCCATGTAGGTCCATCCTAGATTTTTACATTACAATTCCCATATCACTTCACCAGTTATTTTAGGGAGATGTGTGCCAAGTTAAAGAATCCCAGGGTTATCATACTCTCCCAATGTGGGTAGAAAAATAAATTGGGTCTGCTCTTAGAAACATTACTTCAGGCTAGTGGTACTTGCTATTGCCACTTAAGGCAGGGGTTCTTGAATGGGGGGAGTATCCCTTAATCTTGGGGATTTAGGAACTAACTGCATGAGATGG
Organism: Staurois parvus; assembly: GCF_062004578.1. Lineage (NCBI taxonomy): Eukaryota > Metazoa > Chordata > Amphibia > Anura > Ranidae > Staurois > Staurois parvus. The sequence continues at coordinate 4,343,138 of NW_028318682.1, read as the reverse complement.
GGTACAGAACCAGATCTCTAAATAGATAATCTAAAAACAATTTTTAAATGATCAATGTTATAAAAGATTGGTTAGTGACCTCATTTCTTAGTGATCAGATCCCTCAACATGGAAGGTTCCCAGTATTCCCAGTAAATGTTGCCATGGTCAGCACAAAAAAAAAAAGTAAATCTTAGTTGGATCTAGTACATTTGATTTAAAGTTACTATATAAATATTAAGTCCTTGTGTTTTTTCAGCTGTCCTGTTTATTACAAGTACTGATATAGCACCTTCTATTTACTCAGCTCTTCAAATATAGGTATATATTGTACATTCACATTAGTCCCTACCCTCAAGAAGCTTACAATCTATGGTCCCCAACTCATTCATACTTACACATACTGTAATAAATGACCTCTTGAAGAGGGACAGAGCGGGTATGGAGATATACTGGGCAATCCATGGCATTTGTAATCTTAATATATTAAGAACCACTAATTTAGGTCATCAGAAATTTTCCTGAAATAATGTCAATGGATACTTGCCATTATCACCCATTTGTGGCCACAACCAGTCACAACACCTACTTTAAAACAAAGCAAACATTGACTTATCTTCTAAGTATTGACAGTCAACTACAAATGCATATCAGTTGGATATATAGCTAAATAAAACTTTATATAAACATAGTATTATGTACGGTCAAGATTAATGTTCATTCCACAACAAATAGAAAATTATGGTGATGGCTCTTCTACAGATATATTTATATATCTAAAACTTCAGTCAGTTTACATAAATGCTAAGTTATGTAAAAACAACCAAAACTTTCTGCATCCGGTAGAGTAAGAAAAAAATTAGAACTACTAGTCAATCTGTATTTTGCAGTCTGTGCTCTGATGGGGAGATTTCTCTTCAATTCCTGTCCCTGAGATTAAACACATGTCTACAAAATGAGGAGACTGGCCATACAGTATGCAATTTTCTTTCCTTCAACCATGAGTTGAAGAAAAGAAATCACTTTGATTCCCCCATAAACAGTCACCTTCTGCAGAGCTACTGTATTCTGACAGAAGGGTTCCTTGCTTTCAGAATACAAATGATCGCTGCTGCTGACTAGAGCTGTTGGTAGTGATAAGAAAAAACCACATGCTGGTTGACAGTACAACTAGCCTACCCATAAGCGGATTGAAATGCAACGGTTTAATTTGAACCACACATTTTAATCAATCTATGGTTGACTTTAGGCATATAATTACCTAAATGGGTGCCAATATTAGAGGATTCACCTTCACCTCTTGCTCTGTGGCAACTTTTTTTTTTTTAAAGACTTTTCTGTTTCTGGATTTAAAATGCATACACTTGCTATAAAAGATTACCTCCCATTTTTAAACCAAAGATAGATTTATTACTACTTATAAAGATCAACAATCCCATGCATCTGAATTTTTTTTTAATTAAATTGAAATTGCTTTTTATTGAAACCTGTACTTAGTACATTCTTAGGAAGTCAGCAATTTCAGGCTACATAATTTTGTCAACTCCTGAACAAGCATGCAGATTAGAAAGTCAAAGCTAAACAATTTGCACACTTGTTCTGCCTTGGAATACCAGCCTTTACTAGCCTCTTCAGAAGTGGAGGTATGTGGTGGCAGCTTCTATAGTCTTATTACTCGTGCCCCCTTTCAAAAACACTCTTCAGGTTCTAGCTTGTGAAATGCTGAATTAGGTGTTTGATGGAGCAAACCCTCTTTGACCCATGATAACAATCAAACTGACCATGGTTTTTTTAAGACTGCCTTTCCCTCTTCTCAGCCCAACACCATTTAACTTGATAATCCTAGACTTCCTCAAAACATATTTCTACTATACTGTACATGGTTAAAGATCAATTGAGGCTACCCATAACAACCAATTAGCAAGTTTTTCCATTATTTTGACAAACTCATTGAGTTGTGTTGTCTGACAGGATTTTCAAGACTTGTGCTACAATATAAAATGATTTAGAAGGTTAAACAGTTCACATAGGTGTCTCCATTGCATATTTAACCATTTGCATGGAGTTTGATTTTTGCTTTTAATGTTAGAAAAATAGCTTATTACACTAAATATTTTTGTAAATGTTGTGACCCATCCAAACCAAAGATGGCTACCTAACAAAACAGTCAAACGTGGTTTCTTTGTACATAGTTTATCTGGACACTGTCAATGTACTGAACATGCCCAGAAATTTTATTTTGTTTCTGCAATTTGGCTCAATGCTGTTCCCCTTGCTGCAATACTGGGACTGATAATGTGTCTATAACATGAAGATCTTCCCACTAAGCACTCATAGAAAATTACAGCAATGTATACATTTCAACAAACCTTTTATTAGCAGATAGGACTGAATGTCAGTTACTTAGACTCCAAAAGATTTTAGTTAACTTCAAAAAGGGAAAATTTACAGTATTTCTTAGCAAAGGTGGAATCGTACTTTAGATGTCATGCACATGGGCACCTGGAGATTAAGGGCACAAATAATGTATTTCCTTGCCTGAAACCACAGTTTATGTGAACAGTCAACCTTACAAAATAAAATTACAGAATGCGGGTATATTCTAGTACTTCAGGGAGTACATGCATTTGCAATCAGCTTCCATCTTATTTGTTTCACATAGCATAGCTTACAAAATTACAATTTAAAAACCAAATGGCTGCACTCCTGCTGAGAAAAAAACCTAAGACAGTTGGTCTCAGAAATTGAAAATGTAAAAGCTAGTTGTTGTTTCTAAAGTTGAGAGAAAGCCGAGACAAAAATGTCTAAGTTGTGTAAAATAAGTAAAGATAGAAACTGATTTGCTATGATAATGGCACTAGTCGAGGGGTAACGTCTCAGACACTTTAGTAATCCCTCCCCACCAATGTGTCATCCTCCAAATGTTTATTTGCATATAATCAGCACTTCTATCAGTGTCCCTGTTTCTTCACCATGGTTTGCTTATTTTTATGCAAGGCTGACCACTCAGATCTTGCTTCAATAGAATTTATAGAAGGCCATTTATGACCTAGTTCCAAATTTGTTTTCTATTTTCAATGATGTTTGAAAATGTGCCATTTCATTTCAAAAGGTAGCAGACCCCTGCCCTCCAGCACCGTACAATGGAACCTACATTCACAACTGTGTATGCTAAGGATCTCTCTGATCACTATCAGTACATCAAGAGTCTGGGCCAAGGAACATTTGGCAAAGTCCTACTCATTCAGGAAAAGGCCACAGGTATGTAAATCCAAACAATTTTCATGACCATAGAAGTATTTTAATTGATGTATTTAATGTATCATCTTAGTTGACATGTTTGATATATTTTCATTATGTTCAGTATTAAACAATTTAAAATTTTATTTTTAAAATGGGGCAAAACATGAAATGTATATTAGCATTTTGTTAGTAGATGGCAACCAGCTAATGTCAAGCTAAGTAAAACATGAGCTTTCTAGACGCTTTTTGCAGACTTTAGAAATCTTAGCATGTTTTGTGGACGCAGCATATAATAGTGTCTTCATTGAAGATTAGTTAAAATGAATGGGAATTGAAAAAAACTGAAACCATAATAAGCAGCAATCTGGTAATCTTCAGTGATACGGGGTTGGTTTGAAAACATGAATGCAATGGATTCCTATAGAAATCAAAAGACAGATCTTTCAGATCCATATAGAACAGTGATTTAAGTAAATTTTTTTTTTAATCTTTTGAGGGCTAAAAAGTGCAACAGACAGTCTCCCCTTCATGTCATGTTTCTAGCACTGTATGGTAGACTGGAAGGGTAAAGTGTTTGCCATGGACAACAAAGGCATCTGTGTGCTGTTCCTTAGAGTCCTGTTTATTATTATTACTACGAGTTTATATAGCGCCAAAGGGTTTGCTCAGCGCTGTACAATAGGGGGGACAATACATGGCACAGTACAACAACAACAAACAATGTACGAGGGGTAAGAGGGCCCTACTCTTACGAGCTTACAGGATCTAATTGTTTTTGTTTTAAGGTAACCCAGTGGCCATGAAGTTGGTGAGAGGACCAATTTGAGAGCCTTTCTGAAAGAGCAATCCATGTCCATCTCTGTGCAACAATCCAGGCATCATCACCACCTACCCAATCTTCGTTGAAACTACAAAGTATTCTATCTAGACCCAGGAACTGGCTACAGCTGGAACCCTACATGATCTTTTGAGTCCGAGGTGAGCAGTTTGTTTTAAATAACTTGGTTTAGTAGGTCTCCTTTCTTAAAGATAGAAAAGGAAAGTACAAATTAGAATTGTTGCTGACAACTGAACAGTTTTCGTTTACGGAAAAATATTGATTGCTACTGCCAACAACTCCACATTTTGTTCAATACAGACATCTTGAGATCACTAATATCCCATCTTTACAACTATGATTTTTAGAAGATATGGGCCTGATGAGGCTACTGTGAAAGTGTGCTGCATCAGTAACTGGCTCACTCCAGAACAAGGGAAGCAGATTAAAGCTTAAAGGGGGGGGTACTTTTCCATGCAGCACCAGCACATACGGACATATTGCATCACTTAATTGTTAACTACAGTTGCAAGCTGTCCCCTTAACCTGCCAGTTTTTATACTTTCCTTGTTACATCCCTAGTTTTCTGTGACTTTAAGTTGATCCCTCCTATCTTCTGCTTATGACATTGCTCTGTAACCTTATTATTGGGTTTCTGCTATTATAGGGGTAAATTTCACTTTCTGCATGCCTTTTTAAAATCTTAAAGCAAAAAAAAAAAAAAACTTTGAAAGCAATAGATGTGTCTGCTGAATGCCTCATGTCTTGTGAAACTATTTTATCTCCACTTCACATGGCCCATTTTCCCTGCTCTTCTGAATAGGCACCTGGTAGAACCTCAGTTTTATTGCCAGATAGCATCTAATAGAAAAAAAAACAAAGCCTGCGGCCAACTTAAATTACTGCACAAAGGAAATTTGAAATGCTTACTTGCAATATTCCTTTGCATGTGCTGGGGGAAAAAAAAAAAGGCGCCTCATCCTCTAGCAGTGTCTCATTACTGTGTGCTGGCCCAGCTTTTCTTCATGCCTTTGCTCCCTTATGACTGTTTAAAAAAAATGTTCTGTAGGGATCTGAAGGAAGAAGCAGAAGAGCTGGGCCAGCACAGACTGTAAATAGGCCCTTCCAGAAGAGGAGAGGGCCATGACATTCACAGTGGAAGGGGGCTGTGTGAGGGAATTGGCTCTGCACTAATTTAATTTTATTGCATGTTGGTGGTGGAAAGGAACATTGCAAGCAAGGTTTGTGTCCCCCCCCCCCCCCCCCCCCTATAAAAACCCCACAAGCATTTCAAATAAGCGATTTTACCATTTTCAAGTTGTTGCCAGTTATTTTGAAGTGCCTACTTTTTTCCCTCTAATGTTCCTTTCCATCAGCAATGTGCTAGAAAATTAAATTACTTCAGAGTCAATTCCCTAGCACAGCCCCCCTCCCACTTTGCAGGTCATTGCCTTCTGTGCTGGAGGGCTATTTACTGTCTGTGCTGGCCCAGCTTCACTGCTCTTCCCCTCACCTCCCTATACCTTTTATGTAGCTGCCAGGGGGAAGTGAATACTATAGAGCCTCTGCTCAGTCTGCTGGGACTGCTGACACAACATTCATGATGTCAGCACCTAGCAGCAGTCTGAGCACTTTAGGATATCTACACAAGGAAGGTTTTTACAGATCAAGAACACGCATAACATGCATATAATCTACAAGATGGTTGTTGAAATTAATGGTCTTGTGACAGGGTCTCCTTGAGTTATAACTTGTGATCATTGTGTGAAATTAGAACCACCCCCGTGTTGGCACAAGCTCCGACTGACTCCGACAAGACCCAACCCCCCTTTTCAAATCCTGGCAAGACCACCCCTCGATGCGTACTCAAATCAAGTAAGTAACCACCCCCCCTTTTTCCTCTTGCTTAGACTCCCACCCAAAATACACGCTCCGCCTTGTCTGCACACCCCAGTCATGCAGGCCCTCCCTTTTAGCTTCGCTCAGTCCAGGCCTTGACTGATCAAGAACACTCATAACATGCACATAATCTACAAGATGGTTGTTGAAATTAATGGTCTTGTGACAGGGTCTCCTTGAGTTATAACTCGTAATCATTTTGTGTGAAATTAGATTTACACGCAATTTTATGGCTACAAATAGTAAAATATTGCAGAATACTAGCCATCTAACCCAGGGGTGGGCAAACTTTTTGACTTGAGGGCCGCAATGGGTTCATATATTGGACCTGGGGGCCGGATCAAGAGTAGATGAATGATGTGTATGTGTCATCCATAGTAAGTATAGTAATATTCCCCCATAGTAATTCATTCCCCCCTATAATAATTCATTCCCCCTATAGTAATTCATTCCCCATATTAAGTCCCCAAGTCCCCCCTGTGTCAATTCACTTACCTTTGCTCCGCGCGTTCCTCTCGCCGTGTTCCCGCGCCCTTCCGGTGTAGCATGAAAATCTGTCTCCTATGAGGATCTGTCCCCTTCGACGTATCTGTGCATGTGCCAGTTTCAGGCATTAGCAGCCGATCGGCGATCTCCGGCACATGCGCAGATACGTCGAGGGGGACAGATCCTCATAGGAGACAGGTTTTCATGCTACACCGGTCTTCAGGGCGGACTGTGAGAGGAGCCTAGCTCCGCGGACCGGATTAAAAGGTCCACCGGGCCATAGTTTGCCCATTGCTGATCTAACCACTGTGCTGCCCATATAGTATGGTAGAATGGGGAAAGGGGGTAAAGTGTTTCCTATGTAATCTCCAAAGGAGCAGGGCCCTCGAACCCCTCGTATTGCATTATTGTACTGTCTCCTGTATTATCTCCCATTGTAATGTACAGCGCTGAGCGAACTGTTGGCACTATATAAATACTATAATAATAATACCCTATATGTCAACAGAGATGGGAGTTATGACCAAATACTTGTTCATGGCACACAAGTGTAGACTCCTGGGTTGTGGTTTTGTTGCTCTAACAGGAAACTTTCCCTGGAAAGAAGCTGTGGAGGAGAAAATTCTGTACCAGGTCTACAAGTCCTGGCAGAAGAGTACTAATATCATTCCTCCACCAGCTCACTGGGAGAAGCCCTGAACATGTTTAACAAATTCCTTTCACAGGACCCAGTCTCTTGACCAGGCCCAGATTTCCCATTAGGCACTGTAGGCATGTGCCCTTCCTAGAGGGGCACCCATTTATACATGACCGGATCTACGGGGTGCTCATCTCCTGCATATCTTTTCCCAGATTTCTATTCACTAATTCAAGTAATAAGCACACACACAAACCTTGTGTACTCTGGAGAAACATGTGGGAGAAAGAGGTGATTTGGCGCATGTGCAGAGTAGTGACCTGGGCAGCAGCATTTATCTTGGCCACAATCTGCTCTTTGCTGACCGAACTCAGGAGTACCCTCCAAACAGGATAGGCAAGAACCGGTCAGGGCTGCATGGTGGGGGACAGCGGACTCTCCTGGGAGTTGTAAATAGGAACCATGTGTGAGACCAGAAGTGCTGTCAGTGAAGGGGTGGTGAGCAGGAGAGATTAAAGCCAAATAATAATGGTTTCTGGTGTTCCATGTGATATTGAAACCTTTCCTAAAGGTCTTCTGTTTTACATTTTATGTAGGAATGCCAGAGGAAAAATTGTGAAAATGTTGTGCAATGCAGTTGGCACATACAGGTGAAACTCGAAAAATTTGCATATCGTGCAAAGCAAGATCGTTCAAGCCGTGATTTGTCATAATTGTGATTATGGCTTACAGCTCATGAAAACCCAAAATCCACAATCTCAGAAAATTAGATTACATGCAATCAATAAAACAAGGATTGTACATAGAATAATATTGAACCTCTGAAAAGTAAAACATGTATATGTACTCTGTACTTGGTTTGGGCCCCTTTTGCAGCAATTACTACCTCAATGCGGCGTGGCATGGAAGCTATCAGCCTGTGGCACGGCTGAGGTGTTATGGAAGACCAGGATGCTTCAATAGCGGCCTTCAGCTCTTCTGCATGGTTTGGTCTCATGTCTCATCTTTCTCTTGGCAATGCCCCATAGATTCTCTATGGGGTTCAGGTCAGGCGAGTTTGCTGGCCAATCAAGCACAGTAATCCCACGGTCATTGAATCATGTTTTGGTGCTTTTGGCAGTGTGGGCAGGTGCCAAGTCCTGCTGGAAAATGAAGTCAGCATCCCCATAAAGCTAGTCTGCGGAAGGAAGCATGAAGTGCTCCAAAATCTCCTGGTAGACGGCTGCGTTGACCCTGGACTTAATGAAGCACAGTGGACCAACACCAGCAGATGACATGGCTCCCCAAATCAACACAGACTGTGGAAACTGCACAATGGACTTCAAGCATCTTGCAGTGTGTGCCTCTCCATTCTTCCTCCATACTCTGGGTCCTTGGTTTCCAAATGAGATGCAAAAGTTGCTCTCAAAGAAAAGGACTTTGGACCACAGAGCAACAGACCAGGTCTGTTTCTTTAGCCCAGGTAAGACGCTTCTGATGTTTGTTGTTCAGGAGCGGCTTGACAAGAGGCATGCCCATGTCCAGGATCAGTCTGTGTGTGGTGGCTCTTGATGCAATGACTCCAGCCTCAGTCCACTCCTTGTGAAAGTCCAATACTTTTGAATGGCTTTTTCCTGACAATCCTCTCCAGGCTGTGATCATCCCTGCTGCTTGTGCACCTTTTTCTTCCACACGTTTCCCTTTCACACAACTTTCTATTAATGTGCTTTGATACAGCACTTGGGAACAACCTTTTGAGGCTTTCCCTCCTTATGGAGGGTGTCAATGATGGCTTTCTGCACAACTGTCAGGTCAGCAGTCTTTCCCATGATTGTGATTCCTACTGAACCAGACTGAGAGACCATTTAAAGGCTCAGGAACCCTTTACAGGTGTTATGGCTTAATTATCTGATTAGAGTGGGACACTTTGAGCCGAGAATATTGCACCTTTTCACAATTAGAATTTTCTGAGATTATGGCTTACAGCTCATGAAAACCCAAAATCTATAATCACCACAATTATGACAAATCACGGCTTGAACTATCTTGCTTTGCGTGTAATGAGTCTCATATTTGTTTATTTCAGTAATGCAACTTAAAAAGGTGAAACTAACTTTTGCACAATATTCTAATTTGAGTTTCACCTGTATGTGAACACTTCTAGGTGACTGAATTACATACAATTACCCTAAATGAAGTATGAGAGCCTTTAGAGTAACACCCTGGACTCGCACTCCAGTATAGGTATGATTCCCAGGATTGGATTCCAGACTTCAAATTCTCCTCATTCACCTTATTTCCTTGTGTCATTCATCGATAGAGAAAAGAAGCCCACACAGTGTAGTATGTTTAAAAGATCTAGTACATTTATTATTGCTTACAGTTTGCTGATTGATGGAAACCTAAGTGTAAGCAAAATGTACTAGATCTTTTAAACATACTACACTATGTGGGCTTCTTTTCTCTATGAATGACACACAAGGAAATAAGGTGAATGAGGAGACTTTATAATCTGATTGAAGCATGGAAACCAATCCTGGGAGTGATACCTATACTGGAGTGACAGTCCAGGGTGTTACTCTGAATTGCATACAATTATCCCAAATAAAGTATCAAAGCCTTTAGTCACCTTGAAATGTTCACGTGTGTGTATATATATAGAGTGTACACAGTTTTCACAATCTTGAATATTTCATATTTGCACATTTGAAAATGTTCATGGATTATATAATTGAGGCTAATACACTATTTTAGTTTTTTTCTCCTTTGGAAGTAGGTTTCTTTGAAAATACACGGGGATGATGAAGCAGAATATGGAGGAATAATGGTTTGGACTTTTTGTATATAATTTTTCACTGACACTAAAATGGTTTATATATAAATTTTTGGACTTTCAAGGGTGAGAGTGGGACTGGAGTGTCATAGGGTTACATCACTATTTGTGATAAAAATTTGGCATCCAAAATAAATGTCTTGGGCATGGACAAAGAATGCAACACAACCAAACTGATAATTCAACCTAAAACTATTGGCAGCATTGTCATTTCAATGTCACATCACCTATATGACACCAGTCTTTGGTCATTAGTCCAAATGTAGATTCCTGGGCTTTTGCAGTTCTTTATTGCTCAAATGGGAAACTCCCTGGAAAGAAGCTCAAGTCCTGGCAGAAGAGTGCCAATATCACTCAAAGTTCACAAAAGAAGCCCTGAACATGTTTAACAAATTCCTTCCACAGGACCCCATCTCTCAACCCTCTGTGCTTTCTATCATAAGCTGTACTTCCTATACCTGGAGAGTTGAAAGTCTATGAGGAGGAAGGGCACACTGAAGAATTTGTCATAAAGGACTGGGAACCCAAAGAGCAATAGAATGAAGACACCGAGGAATTTGAATTTATAAATCGCACAGGACCAGGAATTTACAATGGCAGGGGAGATAAACATTTAACAGTTAGATTTTGTGATCATACAGGACCAAGAAGTAAATGCACTTAATCCTGAAATGGACCCATGTGACCTAGTCTTAATTGTCATTTCAGAAGACAAAACTTTGGTTTTGGGTTCAGAATTTTAAAATTTCTTAGAACCTCAGAATGGGTCTTCTGGAAAAATAAGCTTCTAGGCACAAGAATGCCAAAGGGGACTCTTGAGTGCCTCTTGGATATCATGAGTACAGTTTCAGTTTGATTGTATGTTGCAGTAGAAGTTACTATAATTTGCCAGCATTTTCAGGCTTTTACTGCAGATTTACAAAAGATATAGTTTGCTGTGGATTAAGCTCAACTCCAGCAAAAAAAAAAAAAAAAAAACTTTGTATGGAAAATTATGGTCAGGTTTTTATTTTTGTTCAGAACCATGTTAATTTTACTTTCTGCATGCTTTTATTAAACTTATTAAAAACTTTGTAAAAAAAAGTTTAACTACTGAAAGCTTCATATATGTCTTATGAAAACACACTTTAGCTCCCCTACATATGACCCCTTTTACCTGCTCTCAATAGACACCTTGCAGAACTACAGATTGCCAGGAAGCAACTAGGGATATATTATAGAGGACTGTCAAACAAAAAGTAAGATGAAAACAAAAGTAAAAGACTCGTTGATACAATAGAACCTACCTGTTTTGTCTCTCCAACCTAAGCATTGAAAGTGCTGTGGAACATAACACCTTTGCAACGATTTACATTGAGGAAATGTATGATCAAAAGATATTAATGTGATCTACTTCCATAAGAAATGAGGCTAAAAGCTGAAGTGCAACACTGGGAAAAGAATAAAAGGGTGGGGCCATCTATACAGCATGAATTAAACCAAAGGAAAGGGAGGAGCAGAGACAAAATACAAACACTTAAGGCATAGGACAGTCATGTGGAACATAACACCTTTGCAACTGTTTACCGGTAGTACCTTGGTCTAGCCACTTGATATTAGACTTTTCCTCAGTGTAAAGTCCTATTTCAGTACAAATGCCACAGGTATGTAAAAAGCACTTACATTTTCATGAATATGAAAGGATTTAGTTAATATGTTGAACACATCTCCTAGATTGTAAGCTCGAAAAAGTAGGGCCCTCTTACCCCTCATACGGTTTGTTGTACTGTGCCATGTATTGTCCCCCCCTATTGTACAGCGCTGAGCAAACCCTTTGGCGCTATATAAACTCGATGTAATAATAATCTCAGTAAATAAAATAAAAGTTTAATATTTTCATTCTGTCCAATGGTAAACAAAAAAGGATTTTCTCTTTTGAATCAGTTAATTATATTAGCATTTTATATTAATCACTTGCCAGCTATTGGCAGGCTCCAAGCAAAACCGGAGATTTTTATAGAAAATATCTGCAGTTATGCTAAAAACTGGACAGCACAATGACTGAAAAGGTATACACACTTATAGATGTAGCGCCCCTCGAGCTAGCCAGGGGGAAGCTAGAGTTAAGTTTTGTTAGGAGGTTTGAGTAGCAGCCTGGGTGTAATAGGGTCAATTTTTGGTCAGAGCTGAGAAGCTCTATAGGTCAATTGCCTGATACTTCTCCCTGCTCTAGAATTGTGAAGATTCTAGTAGTAGTGGGTGGTTGAGAAGGGGCTGGCCTGTACACTTAGGGGACCCTGGCCAATCCCCAAGCAGGTGGCTTAAATGTGAAAGCCTGCTCAGCAGCAGGAGAGTTTGGGTGGAAGATGGAGAGCGAAGGCTGAGGTGCAGGACCCGGCGAGGAGGCCTAGTTCAGAAGGGGCTCACCCCCAGGCAGTAGCACTGGAAAAGGTGGAAAGCTCAGGATTTCACTGGCCCCTAGAGAGGACCACCTGTGCAGCAGGGTAGGAAGAGCCCTGCAGAAAGTCTGGAAGCAGCCACCGACACACCAGCTCATAGGCAGAGGACGGAGCGAATAAACCAGGAAGTAGTGCTCAAGTTACAGTTCCCTTGGAGTGAGTGTATGGGATACCAAAGTTCTAAACCCATTAATATAAAAAAAAAACCCACACAAACATCAAAACACACAAATCAAGGACTGGTTACTGTCTTCTGGATGCAGGTCTGTGAGGAATGCGTGTTGCCTGGCTGTGCAGGATTATGAGAGGACCCAAATCTCTAGTGACTAAGGGGGTAGTGCTACATAGACAATGGAAGGTCAAACTGACTGCCAAGAACACTAGCAGTGGTAGGCTTCCTTGCTATTCTGCTATATTGTAAATTTGCAAAAAAAAAAGCTAATATTTCCTAAAGATTTGTTATAGAAGTTTATAAATTGATTGTTTTACTTTTTTTAAATTTTAGAGAAAAAAAAATGGATAAGGACAGCAAAAACACTTGTTGCTCAGAGAATGATTATACCATGAACTTTGAATACCCATAGTAACCAGCAATCACTGCTGCTGACTAGAGCTGTTGGCAGTTTTCATAAGAAAAAAAACCATATGCTAGTTGACAGTACAATTAGCCTACCCATATGCAGATTGAAATTCAACTGTTTAATTTGAACCAGACACATTTTGATCCATCTATGGTGTGCTTTAGGCATAGAAGTACCTAAACAGATGTCGATATTGGAAGATTCACCTTCACCTCTTGCTCTGTGGCAACTAACTTCTAATATTTTAAAGAAAAAAAGTCTTTTAAAATTCAAAACCGTATTTACAATGAATATACATTTGCTATAAAAACAGATTACCTCCTATTTTTTAACCAAAGATAGATTTATCATTATTACTTATAAAGATCCACAATCTCATGCATCTGACCTTTAATTGTTTTAATTAAGAAATTGAAATTGCTTTTTATTGAAACCTGTACTTAGAATTATGTAGGCTGCAATTACTGACTTCCTAAGAATGTACATTCATACCCCCCAATAACCCCTGAACAAGCATGCAGATTAGAAAGTCAAAGCCAAGGCTAAACTTAATTTGCATACTTGTTCTGCCTTGGAATACCAGCCTTTACTAGCCTCTTCAGAGGTGGAGGTATGTGATGGCAGCTTCTATATAGTCTTATTACTCAGGCCCCCTTTCAAAAATGCTCTTCAGGTTCTAGCTTGTGACATGCTGATTTAGGCATTTGATTGTCATCATGGGTCAAAGAGGGTTTGCTCCATCAAACTGATCATGTTTTATAAGACTGTGCCTTTCCCTCTTCTCAACTTAACACTATTTAGCCAATGGCCGTTTGGCGGCTTCAGATGTGTCTCTTCACTCCGGGTGCACGCCCTTTGGCATGCTCCCGCACATGCGCAGTTTGCGCTAATGCAGAGTGGCGCAGCAGTGCGCTCTGTCAGCGGCCATGCACCTTGGACACGGCCGATGACAGATCCGAGTACCGGCTCCCGTTGCTGGTACCATGTGACCTGCTGTGACCAATCACAGCAGGTCACATGACAGTTGTATACAATGGATGGCTTCATTCATGATACCATCCATTGTATACTAGTGCCTAGCTGTGAATGGTCACAGCTAATCACATGCACATGTCATGTGATTAGCTGTGACTGGTCACAGCTAATCACATGCACATGTCATGTGATTAGCTGTGACCAAATCACAGCTAAGCACACAAAAAAAAAAAAAAAAAAAAAAAAAAGCTGAATGAATCGATTTCATTCAGGTAAATGCTTGCTTATAGCAAAGTAATTCTTTGCTATAAGCAAATTGGGGAAGTGATCAGTATTTTTTTTTTTTTTTTTTTAAACACAAAGTAGTACAATGTTACTATGGTAACACTGTACTACTTTGGTCATAGCAAAATATGAAAAAAAATCTTAAAAAATAAAAATTAAATATAATAAAAAAAAAATATATATATATATATATATATATATATATATATATATATATATATATATATATATATATATATATATATATATATATATTTTTTTTTTTTTTTTCCCCCCATACTGTCACCAGTCAGTGTCCCTGTTAACCACCATGCCAGTTATATGATGACGCTGTACTGCACTGGTGACAGTATGTAAAAAAAAAAAAAAAGTGAAAATAATTTTTTTAATTTTCTCATTTTCCGAAAAATGACAAAAAAAAAAATAGCTTAAAAAAAAAAAAACTCGCCATGCCTCTTATGCAGTACGTCGGACTGTCTACTCTGCAAAAAGGGGTCATTTGGGGGATATCTGGACTGTTCTGACATTCTTGGACCTCAAGAAATTAGATTGGCTGTCAGTACTTCAGGATTGATCTATATTTAGATCTATACTAAAGTTTGTGAACTCTATAACCTTCCTACAAACTAAAAAATACATCCTAATTTGGGTTATTTTCACCAAAGACATGTAGCAGAATACATCTCGGCCTAAATTTATGAAGAACAATTATTTATTTGTAAACTTTTATAAAACAGAAACAAAGAAAAATGTGAGTTTTTTTCAAAATTTTTGGTCTTTTTTTGTTAATTTAGCAAAAAATAAAAAAACCCCAGCGGTGATTTAATACCACCAAAAGAAAGCTCTAGTTGTGTGAAGAAAATGATAAATTTTTAGTTTGGGTACAGTGTTGTATGACCGCGCAATTGTCATTCAAAGTGTGAGAGCGCTGAAACCTGAAAAATGGCCTGGGCAGGAAGGTGTAAAATTGCACGGTATTGAAACAGTTAACTTGGTAATCCTAGACTTTGAGGAAGTCTAGGATTACCACGACTATACTGTACATACTGTAGTCAAAGTTCAATTGGGGTTACCCATAGCAACCAATTAGCAAGTTTTTCCATTATTCTGACAAAGGCATGGAGTTGTGTTGTCAGACAGGATTTTAAAGACTACAATATAATATATAATTTAGCAAGTTAAACAGTTCACATGTGTCTCATTGGCATATTTAACAATTTGCATGTTTTTGGTTTGGATGGGTCACAACATTTACACAAATCTTTAGTATAATAAACTATTTTTCTAACTTTAAAGCAAAAAAAAAATTATAATCAAGATTACTGCTGAGTAAACAAAACATTCAAACATGGTTTCTTTGTACATAGTTGATCTGGACACTGAATGTACCTGAACATGCCCAGAAATTTATTGTTTTCTGCAATTGGCTCAATGCTGTTCCCCTTGCTGCAATACTGGGACTGATCGTGTGTCTATAACATGAAGATCTTCCCACTAAGGACTCATAGAAAATTACAGGAATGTATGTATACATTTCAACAAACTGTTAGCTGGTAAGACCGAATTAAGTTAGCTAAAATGTTTTGGAGTCAAGTAACTGACAAGGGAAGATTTACAGTATTTCTTCGCAAAGGTGGAGTTGTACTTTAAAGATGTCATGCACATGGACACCTGGAGATAAGGACATAAATAATCCATTTACTTGCCTCAACCACAGTGTATGTGAACAACTTTACAATATAAAAATTACAGAATGCGGGTATATTCCAGTACTTCAGTGAGTACATGCATTTGCAATCAGCTTCTATCTTATTTGTTTCACATAGCAAGAGTGCAGCCATTTGGTTTTTAAATTGTAATTTTCTAAGCTATGCTGAGAAAAAAAAACCTGACAAAGTTGGTCTCAGACATTTTGTGTAAAATTATTAAATATTGATACATGTTCCCTCTTGACTAGTGCCATTATCCATAGCAAATCAGTTTGACACTTTAGTAATCCCTCCCCACCAATGTGTCATCCTCCAAATGTTTATATTTGCATATAATCAGCACTTCTATCAGTGTCCCTGTTTCTTCACCATGGTTTGCTTATTTTTATGCAAGGCTGAACACTCAGATCTTGCTTCAATAGAATTCATAGAAGGCCATTTGTGACCTAGTTCCAAAGTTTTTCTATTTTCAATGACTTTTGAAAATGTGCCAATTCACTTCAAACAGGTAGAAGACCCCTGCCCTCCAGCACCGTACAATGGAATCTACATTCACAACTGTGTATGCCAAGGAACTCTCTGAACACCATCAGTACATAGAGAGGCTGGGCCAAGGAACATTTAGCAAAGTCCTACTTGTTCAGGAAAAGGCCACAGGTATATAAAACCAATCAATTTTCATGACTATAGAAGTATTTTAATTGATGTATTTAATGCATTCTTAGTTGACATGTTTGATATTTTAATTATGTTCAGTATTAAACAATTAAAAGATTTTATTTTTAAAATAGGGCAAAACATAAAATATATTAGCATTTTATGTTAGTCGATGGCAGCCAGCTAGTGGCAAGCTCTAAGTAAAACATGAGCTTTCTGTGAAAATCAGAAGGTATGACTTGCAGTCACTGCACTGTCTGACAGACAATTGAATGTCTAACCTAGTACACACTCCAAAAAAAAAAAAAAAAAAAAAGCTCGGGAGGAGATCCTGTACTAACAATACAATGTTAGTACAGCGATCTCCCTGCTAAGCTATGGTGTTCTGTCTGGGGAAGTCCTCTGTCATAACACACCGATCAGCGCCTTCAGCCAATGGCTGAGAGTGCTGATCGACCCAATGTTTTCAGTTATGCTCCAGACCAGCTTTCATACACACAAGCCAAATTGTCAGCAAGTTTTTTGAACCGGCCGATACCGCCCAATATTCAGCCTGTGTGTACGGGGCTTTACATAAACAGGTTGCCAAGAAGAATGCTGGCTGTGCTAGGCCTTCTAAGCAGAAATCTTAGCAGGTATTGCAGACCATTGTGGACGCAGCATATAGTAACCCTGTCTTCATTGAAGATTAGTTAGAAAAATGAATGGGAATTGAATAGACTTTGATAAACCATAATCAGCAGCAATCTTGTAATCTTCAGTAACACAGGGTTTGTTGATAAACATGAATACAATTGATTCCTATAGAAATCAAAGACAGATCTTTCAGATCCTGTGAGATCCAAGCAGAACAGTGCTTTAAGTAATTGTTTTTTTATATCCTTTGTTTGTGAGGGCTAAAAAGTGAAACGCATTTTCTACAGACACAGTCTCCCCTTCATGTTTCTAGCACTGTATGGTAGACTGGAAGGGTGAAGTGTTTGCCATGGACAACAAAACCATCTGTGTGCTGTTCCTTAGAGTCCTGTTTAGGATCGAATTGTTGAGGTGTCTTTGTTTTAAGGTAACCCAGTGGCCATGAAGTTGGTGAGAAAGGCTCTCAAATTGGTCCTGTCCTTTCTGAAAGAGCAATCCATGTCTATCTCTGTGCAACAATCCAGGCATCATCACCACCTACTCAATCTTCATTGAAACTATGAAGTATTATATCTTGACCCAGGAACTGGCTACACCTGGAACCCTACACGATCTAATGGAGTCCAAGGTGAGCAGTTTTAAATAACTTGTTTCTAGCTTTAAGAAAGGAGACTCACTAAACCAAAAGTACAAATTAGAATTGTTACTGATATCAACTGAACAGTTTTAATTTATGGAAAAAACATTGATTGCTACTGCCAACAACCCCACATTTTGTTCAATACAGACATCTTGAGATCAATAATATCCCATCTTTACAACTAGATTTTTAGAAGATATGGGCCTGATGAGGCTACTGTGATAGTGTGCTGCATCAGTAATTGGCTCACTCCAGAACAAGGGAAGCAGATTAAAGCTTAATCATGCAAATGCAATTGTCAACATTTTAGTAGATCTATAACAATGACATTTGAAGTCAGCTCAAGTTAATGGATTGCTACAGAAAAAAAAGAAAAAAAAATACACAGTGGTGTCGCAAACGTGCGCCCCAGAGACTGACGCAGTCTGCCATTTAAGAATAGCCATGTTATTCCCTCATTCTCCTTCCCCCTCCCTTCCAGAGAGGCACAGTGACAGATGTGTGTGTGTGTTAAGTGTCACAGGCCAAATCCCAGCAGGGAGCCACGTGGTGCTGCACTATCCAAAGAACCTGTGTAATTTCACACCTCATAAAAAGATAAAAAGGAGCCTTCCCAAGAGTTCAAGGCATTCCCAAGAAGCCCAAACCAGCTAACATTTTTAAAACATCCATTTTTCCCCTATGTCTCATATCTTGGAATATGAGAGACCTACACAAAAAGGCAGACATCTCATCGGATGGACGATGAGCAGGCGAACAGTTTGATGGGTCACTCGCCTTATCTCGGGTGCACGGGAAGGCAGAGAAATAGATCTCGAACCGTGTAGCATACAACTTCATAATTCAAATTTAAATAATCCTCAGACTTGTCTGCATAATATATCCGGGGGTGGACTGTCGCTTATGCAGATGGAAAGTTATGGACCAGAATATGAATTATGAAAGATGTGGGCTTCAGTTTAGGGTTCCACCTGACGATCCCTCCCTAAACAGGGGATTGGTCTTTTACTTCAGAACCACCCCCTGATGAGAAACTTTAAAGCAGACTGTCAAGCCTAAGAAGTTAAGTTGAAGACATCTTCCAATTTTAACATCAATATACCACCTGGGGAGACCTGTGCCTTTCACTCTGAAACCTGACCTGCTTATATCCAAGGCTTAATGGCAAGTAACTTAACCCTTTAACGTCTCCGTTCTCTTTGCTGTGCTCTGTACATACATAAAATCTATATCTTAGTTTAAATCTCTGTAAAATATTTTTATTGCACCTGTTTGACCCTTTTAGTAATAAATCTTTCTGAAAGTGTTGAGCTGCTTCTATAGCTCTTAATTGCAATTTACAAATCCCTGCCTTTAAAGAGATGCTACAGTTTGTGTCAACCCTCGGTATAACAGGCCTGTATTATGACCGGGTTATGCAGTCGATTATAATCAACCATCATAGTGTTATAGCGGAATGCAGAGTTTCCTCTTGCTCCGATTAAAAAGGAGGTGGTGGCAGTGTGAATGGTTAATTGCCAAATTAACCTGACCCAGTAACAATCAATCCAGGCTGCTGGCACGTCGATCTGTATCCATTAGCAGGAAAATAGTTGTGCAGGGTGCAGCTGGGTGTGGCTTTGTTATGCACGTCACATCGCGGTTTTAGGTCGGCTAGCCCTTCAGTCACGAGTTTTGGTGACAAGGTCTGGGGTCCGACGCCGCAATCGTGACAAGTGGCGTTTGAGATAAAAATCTACAGAACTTTCCATTTTCGTTCCATTATAGCTCTGCTATTTTCACTAGGAAAGTTAATGTCTTGCACATGCTTCACAATACATCAACCCTGTTTTCCCTAATTACTTATTGAATGAAAGGAGACAGCCATACAAAAAGAAAACAAGTAAAAATGTCACAAAAATGGTTTTTTTTTGGTGATTCAACCCATGCACAAACCATAGTTTTGGGTGAACTGATTAATGAATGGCAAGTCAGCATTGCAAATTCCTTGAAAAAAAAAAATGTTATTTGACTTTAAGTTTATTGTATTCCATGTGATATTGAAAGATCTTCTAAAAGGTTTTCGGTCTTTTTTCAGGTGGGAATTCCAGAGGAAATGGTAAAACCCTGTGGAACACAGTTGGCCAGGGCTCTGGATTTCATGCAGAGCTGAGGACTGGTGCACAGAGACCTTAAAGCAGACAATGTCTTGCTTATGGACATGGAATGCCACATAATCAAATTGTGCGACTTTGGTCTCGCTCAGGCTATTGGCAGCCTTGTGAGTAAACGGTCACATACCACCCCATATCTGTCTCCAGAGCTGTGTGCCTTGAAGAACGAAGAGTCCTTGGTTTTAACTTCACGTGTAGATTCCTGGGCTTTAGCAGTTCTCTTTGTTGCTCTAACAGGAAACTATCCCTGGGAAAGTGCTGTGGAGGAGGATATCATGTACCAGGCCTTCAACTCCTGGCAGAAGAGTTCCAAAGTCATTTCCCCACCAGCTCACTGGAAGATGTTCACACAAGAGGCACTGAACATGTTCAACAAACTCCTTTCTCAGGACCCTAACTCAACCCTCTGTTCTTTCCATCATAAACTGCGTTACACTTGGAGAACTGAAGAATTCTCAGAAGGGGAAATCACAGGAGGAAGACACAGGGGAAGATTAACTTTTTCCATGCCAGTTTATACTTGCCTTGTTACATCCCTACTTTTGTGACCTTTAAATTCCCCTTACCTTTTTAAATTGATCCCCCTTACCTTCTGCTTATGACATTGCTCTGTAACCCCATTGAGTTTGTGCTATTACAGTGGTAAATTATTTCACTTTCTGCATGCCTTTTTAAACCTTAAAAAACACTTTGTGAAAGCAATAGATGTTTGTCTGCTGAATGCCTCGTGAAACTATTTTCTCTCTACTTCACATGGCCCATTTTTCCCCCCATTTCCTATTTTTAGATATATAGATTTTTTTTTTTTTATTAAAAAAAAAGCCCATTGCCAACTTAAATTACAGCACAAAGGAAATTTGAATTGCTTACTTGCAATATTCCTTTGCATGCGCTGGAAAAAAAAAAAAAAAAAAAAAAAAAAAAAAAAAAAAAAGGAAGGTGCCTCATCCTCTTCTAGTAGTGTCTCATTACTGTGTGCTGGCCCAGATTTTCTTCTTCATGCCTCTGCTCCCTTATGCCATTTTAAAAAAAGGTTCTGTAGGGATCTGAAGAAGCAGAAAATCCAGGACAGAACAGACTGTAGATAGGCCCTTCCAAAAGAGGAGAGGGATATGTAAGGGAATTGGCTCTGCACTAGTTTAAATTTTATTGCATATTGGTGGTGGAAAAGAACATTGCAAGCTAGTTTTTTTTTTTTCTTCTTAAAAAAAAAAATAATAATAATAATAATAATAATAATAATAATAATAATAATAATAATAGGCACTTCAAATAACTCATTTCAAAATAAGTGATTTTACCATTTTTTTCCTCGTTCTGTAATGTTCCCTTCCAGCAGCAATCTGCTTGAAAATTAAATTGCTGCAGAGCCAATTCCCTAGCACAGCTCTCTCCCACTTTGAAGGTCATTGCCTTCTGTTCTGAAGGGCCTATTTACTGTCTGTGCTGGTCCAGCTTCATTGCTCTTTCCCTCACCTCCCTATACCTTTGGTTGGCTTTAGGCATAAAATTACCTAAACAGGTGCCAAAACTGGAAGATTCACCTTCACCTCTTGCTCTGTGGCAACTGAAACATTTGAATTTTAAAGACTTTTTCTTTAAAATATTAGAACTGTATTTACAATGCATATACATTTGCTATAAAAACTGATTACCTCCCATTTTTAAACCAAAGATAGATTTATCATCATTACTTCTAAAGATCCACAATCTTATGCATCTGAATTTTAATTAAGAAATTGAAATTGCTTTTTATTTAAACCTGTACTTAGAATTATGTAGGCTGCAATTACTGACTTCCTAAGAATGTAATTCTCCCCCCCCCCCCCCCCACTAACCCCTTAACAAGCATGCAGATTAGAAAGTCAAAGCCAAGGCTAAACTTAATTTGCATACTTGTTCTGCCTTGGAATACCAGCCTTTACTAGCCTCTTCAGAGGTGGAGGTATATGGCGGCAGCTTCTATAGTCTTATTACTCAGGCCCCCTTTCAAAAATGCTCTTCAGGTTCTAGCTTGTGAAATGCTGATTTAGGCATTTGATTGTCATGGGTCAAAGAGGGTTTGCTCCACCAAACTGACCATATTTTATAAGACTGTGCCTTTCCCTCTTCTCAACCTAACACTAATTATTTAACTTAGAAATATATTTAGAGGAAGTCTAGGATTTCCATTACTATACTGTACATAGTTAGTAAGTTCAATTGGGGTTACCCAATTAGCAAGTTTTATTCCATTATTCTGACAAAAGGCATTGAGTTGTGTTGTCTGACAGGACTTTAACCTACTAAATCATATATTCTATTGTAGTCTTAACAGTTCACATGTGTCTCAAAGGCATATTTAACCATTTGCATGGTGTTTTTTTTTGTTTGTTTTTTTTAATTAAAGATTTGTGTAAATGTTGTGACCCATCCAAACCAAACACTTTCTAACTTTACTCAGTAGCCATCTGATTTTTACTTTAAAACAAAAAACAAACATTCAAAACATGGTTTTTGTACATAGTTGATCTGGACACTAAATGTACTGAACATGCCCAGAAATGTTTTTCAGCAATTGGCTCAATGCTGTTCCCCTTACTGCAATACTGGGACTGATCGTGTGTCAATACCATGAAGATCTTCCCACTAAGCACGCATAGAAAATTACAGCAATGCACGTATACATTTCAACAAACTTTGTTAGCTGGTAGGACAGAATGAAGTTAGACTCAAAGATTTTTAGCTAAGTAACTGACAAGGGAAGATTTACAGTATTTCTTAGCAAAGGTGGAGTCATACTTTAAAGATGTCATGCACATGGGCACCTGGAGATTAAGGACAAAATGCATTTCCTTGCCTCAAACCACAGTTTATGTGAACAGTCAATCTTACAAAATAAGTTACAGAATGCGGGTATATTCCAGTACTTCAGTGTGTACATGCATTTGCAATCAGCTTCCATCTGATTTGTTTCAGATAGCATAGCTTAGAAAATTACAATTTAAAAACCAAATGGCTGCAGTCCAACTGAGAAAAAAAAACCAGAGACAAAGTTGGTCTGACATTTTTGTCTCAGCTTTTTCTCAGCTGGAGAAAACTAGCCTTTACATTTTCAAATTTCTAAGTTGTGTAAAATAATTAAAGATAGAAACTGATTTGCTATGGATAATGGCACTAGTCAAGGAGGGAACATCTCAGACACTTTAGTAATCCCTCCCCACCAATAGGTCATCCTCCAAATGTTTATATTTGCATATAATCAGCACTTCTATCAGTGTCCCTGTTTTTTCACCATGGTTTGCTTATTTCTATGCAAGGCAGAACACTCAGATCTTGCTTCAATAGAATTCATAGAAGGCCATTTATGACCTAGTTCCAAAGTTTGTTTTCTATTTTCAATGACTTTTGAAAATGTGCCATTTCATTTCAATAGGTAAAACACCCCTGCCCTCCAGCACCATACAATGGAATCTACATTCACAACTGTGTATGCTAAGGAACTCTCTGGTCACCATCAGTACATCAAGAGGCTGGACTAAGGAACATTTGGCAAAGTCCTACTTGTTCAGGAAAAGGCCACAGGTATATAAAACCAATCAATTCTCATGACTATAGAATTATTTTAATTGATGTATTTAATGTATCATGTTAGTTGACATGTTTGATATTTTCATTATGTTCAGAATTAAAAGATTTTATTTTTAAAATATGGCAAAACATGAAATATTAGCATTTTATGTTAGCAGATGGCAGCAAGCTAGTGGCAAGCTCTAAGTAAAACATGAGTTTTCCAGATTATTTTTGCAGACTTTATGCCAAAAATCAGACAGTGCAATGATTGCAAGGTATACCTTCTGATAGACAATGGAATGTCTAACCTAATACACACGCCAAAAAAACAAAAAAAAAAAACGAAGAGCTTGGGAGGAGATCCTGTACTAACAATCCGTTAGTACAGCAATCTCCCTACTAAGCGATTGTGTTCTGTCTGTTGAAGTCCCCTGTCATAACACACCGATCAGCACTCAGCCATTGGTTGAAAGTGCTGATCGGCACAATGTCTTCTGTTATGCTCCAGACCAGCTTTAGTAACACAGGCCAAATTGTCAGCAAGTTTCTTTTGAACTGGCTGATACCGCCCAATATTCAGCCCGTGTGTATGGGGGCTTTACATAAACAGGTTGCCAATTAGAATGCTGGCTGTGCTAGGCCTTCTAAGCAGAAATCTTAGCAGGTTTTGCAGACCATTGTGGACGCAGCATATAATAACCCTGTCTTCATTGAAGATTAGTTAGAAAAATGAATGGGAATTGAAGACTGAAACCATAATAAGCTGTAATCTTTAGTGATACAGGGTTGGTTGGAAAACATGAATACGATTCCTAAAGAGATCAAAGACAGATCTTTCAGATCCTGTGAGATCCAAGCAGAACAGCGATTTAATTATTTTTTTTTTTATATCCTTTGTGTGTTTTTGAGGGCTGAAAGTGCAACACACATACAGTCTCCTTCATGTTGTGTTTCTAGCACTGTAGGGTAGACTGGAAGGGTAAAGTGTTTGCCATGGACAATACAAGCATCTGTGTGCTGTACCTTTGAGTCCTGTTTAGGATCGAATTGTAGGTGTTTTACAGTAACCCAGTGGCCATGAAGTTGGTGAGAAAGGACAGGAACAATTTGAGCGCCTTTCTGAAAGAGCTCTCCATGTCCATCTCTCTGTGCAACAATCCAGGCATCATCACCACCTACCCTGTCTTCATTGAAACTATTTAGTATTATATCTTGACCCAGGAACTGGCTACACCAGGAAGACTACATGATATATTGAGTCCGAGGTGAGCAGTTTTAAATAACTTGTTTCTAGCTTTAAGAAAAGAGACCCACCAAACCAAAAAGTACAAATTGGAATTGTTGCTGACAAATTGAACAATTTTCATTTATGGAAAAAAAAAATATTGCTATTGCCAACAACTCCACATTTTGTTCAATACAGACATCTTGAGATCAACAATATCCCAACTTTGCAACTATATGATTTAGAAGATATGAGCCTGATGAGGCTACTGTGAAAGTGTGCTGCATCAGTAACTGGCTCACTCCAGAACAAGGGAAGCAGATTAAAGCTTAATCATGCAAATGTCAACGTTTTAGTAGATCTATGACATTTGAAGTCAGCTCAAGTTAATGGTGTACTTTTTTGTAGCATAGTGGAGTTTGAGGTAAAAATCTACAAAAAACTTTCCATTTTCTTTCCATTATAGCTCTGCTCTTTTCACTAGGAACATTAATGTCCTGCACATGCTTCACAATACATCAACCCTGGTTTCCCTAATTACTTATTGCATGAAAGGAGACAGACATACAATAAGGAACAAGGAAAAATGTCACAAAAATGTATTTGGTTTGTGTATGGGTTGAATCACCAGAAAACCAGTTATGGGTTAACAGGTTCGTGAAAACTGCAAGTCAGCATTGCAAATTCCTTGAAAACATATAAAGCCAAATAACATTATCTAAGTTTATTATATTCCATGTGATATTGAAAAGGTCTTATAAAAGGTTTTTGGTCTCATTTTTCAGGTGGGAATTTCAGAGGAAATGGTAAAACGCTGTGGAACACAGTTGGCCAGGGCTCTGGATTTCATGCAGAGCTGAGGACTGGTGCACAGAGACCTTAAAGCAGACAATGTCTTGCTCATGGACATGGAATGCCACGATGTCAAATTGTGTGACTTTGGTCTCTCTCAGACTATTGGCAGCCTTGTGAGTAAACTGTCACATACCACCACATATGTCTCCAGAGCTGTGTACCTTGAAGGACGAAGAGTACTTGGTTTTAAGTTCACTTGTAGATTCCTGGGCTTTAGCAGTTCTCTTTGTTGCTCTAACAGGAAACTATCCCTGGGAAAGTGCTGTGGAGGAGGATATCATGTACCAGGCCTTCAACTCCTAGCAGAAGAGTTCCAAAGTCATTTCCCCACCAGCTCACTGGAAGATGTTCACACGAGGCACTGAACATGTTCAACAAACTCCTCTCAGGACCCTGACTCAGCACTCTGTTCTTTCCATCATAAACTGTGTTACACTTGGAGAACTGAAGACGTCTCAGGAGGGGGAAAGGACAGAGGAAGAATAACTTTTTTCCATGCAGCACCAGGAATCTACATGAGCACCAGCACATACAGGCATTTTGCATCACTTGATTCTGAACTACAGTTGCAAGCAGTCCTTTTAACCTGCCAGTTTATATTTGCCTGGTTACATCTCTACTTTTCTGTAACCTTTAAACTCCCCTTACCTTTTTTTTTTTTTTTTTTTTTTTTTTTTTTTTAAATGGATTCCTCTTATCTTCTGCTTATATTGCTCTATAACCCCATTATTGGGTTTGTGCTATTACAGTGGTAAATTATTTCACTTTCTGCATGCCTTTTTAAACCTTATAAAACATATAAAAAAAAACCTTCGTGAAAGCAATAGATGTTTGTCTGCTGAATGCCTCATGCCTCGTGAAGCTATTTTATCTCCATGTCACATGGCCCATTTTTACCACCAGGTAGCATCTAATATATAAAAAAGAAAAAAAAAAAAAGTCCATCGCCAATTTACATTACAGCACAAAGGAAATTTGAATTGCTTACTTCCTCTCAGAGAGGAACAGGCAAAAGGGAGACATAGACGGATGAGACACAATCAGCAGCAAACTTTCTGTAGTGGGGAATACATTTCTGGTCCCTCCAGAAGTTGCTATGGGTTTTTTGAGCGGCGCTGGATATCCGACCTACATTGACCATCAATATGTGATCTCACACTGCTGCAAAGTGGTAACCTGTCCTGGATGGATGACATCTGGTGGCTAACCCCTACCTGACGACTTCATCCGTATGCAAAGTTCCCATTCCCTGAGCACCATGGAGTAGGTCTCATACTCCAACGCACAATCATTTGTGCTATCTGGTTAGTGCAATATACACCTATTCTTCACAGCCACGGCAGTTGTATTTTTATATGTACTATCACCATTGTCACATTGCACCTTATGGAATATACCTAGGACTGATCTTTTGGCGTTATACTTAAATCATGTTATAGGTAGATGAACACTATTTTAACACTTTTTAGTGCTGCATCTTTATTCATTTATTAGAAGGGTAAAGGGTTTGCTATGAACAAAAACCTTTGTTTGATGTTCCTTAGGTTTCCCTTTAGGATTTGATTGGTAACAGGTCTCATTTGTGTTAAGGTAAACAAGTGGCCATGAAATTGGTGAGAGAGGATACTACCAAGTTGAAAGCCTTTCTAAAGGAGCTCTTTATATGGATCTTTCTGTAACTACCAAGGCATCATTACCACCTACCCAATCTGACATCCTGGACTACTAGATTATGACCCAGTACCTTGCTACAGCTGGAACCCTACATGACCTCATTGAGCCTCAGGTGAGTTTGTACATTTAGTTTAGTGGATCTCTTAATAAAACTGGAGACAAGAAAACAAATGCAAATTGTTGACATCAATTGACAAGGTTTATCTATCTTTCTATGGAAACCTATTTCAGATACTTATATAGCACCGTCAATTTAGCAGCACTTTACATACATATATTGTACATTCAGTCCCTAACCCTCAAGGAGCGTACAATCTAAGGTCCCTAACTCACATTCATACATACTGCAAGGGACCGCCCGGCGGTACCACTAGCACTCCACTGAATAGGCGTCCCCAGCGCACGGAATCTAAGTCCCAGGGTGCTTGTTCACCAGGGCCCCTGATGGTGGGGATGGACTTGGAGCCCCCCCGAGACCAGGTCGTGGCTACTGGGTACGTCCGTCAGTGGTAGTGGTATGCGCCAAGGGCTCCCACGGGGAAGAGTCTGATATGAGGAGGTCAGAAGACCCCACTGCGAGGGGATGGGCGGATGGATGGATGAGCAAGGTCAGACGGGCCGGGTCAATAACAGAGGACGGTAAGGTACAAGGCAGCGGGCAGAGAATGGTCGGGTCACATGCCAGGTCAGCAACAGCAGGTCAAATCCAATAGGGGGCATCCAGGAGAGAGGTCAGGCAAAGCAAGGGTCAGGACAGGAGAAATTAGCAAGGTCAGGTACAATCCGGGTCAATAACTTACAGGGCACAGGTTCGCAGAATCACAGGATGCAGGAAAGACCAGAAGGCACTGAATGACAGCTCAGGGCAATTTAAATATCCCGCCCTGCACTGCCATTGGTGCCCAGCGGGCCGCCGCAGCTTCTACTGCGCATGCGCGAACTCGAACGCCGCGGCCAGCCTGGACCTAGTGCCCGTGTCCCTGCACAGGGCGGTGCACTGCACCGGGACCATCGCGGCGGGGATCGAGGAGATCCCTGACACATACACATACTAGGGACAATTTAGACAGGATCCAATTAACCTCCCAGCATGTCTTTGGAGTGTGGGAGGAAACTGGAGTACCCAGAGTTAACCCACGCAGGCACAGGGAGACCATGCAAACTCCAGGCAGGTGGTGCCGTGGTTGGGATTTGAACCGACGACCCTAGTACTGCCAGGCGGAAGTGCTAACCATTTTGCCACTGTACTGCCCATGAAATAAATTCTTCTAATTTAATGCTACTGTCAACTCTACTTTTTTTTTCTTTTATTATAGAAAAGAGAGGAAAAAGGCTGAAAGCACTGATTGGAGTGTTCGGGGGGGGGGGGGGTGGTAATCTGCCATCAGCATAGCACAGCAGGGGAAAATGCTGTACCAACATTGGTTATTTAGTACAGCAGCTCCTAGAAGTGTGTAGAGGGCTTAAGCCAGACAATGTTTTGGTCAGACAAAATGTCACAATCAAATTGTGCGACTGCCTTAACAGACTATGGGCAGATTTGTCACTTCAATATCACATTCCATTATATATCTATATATCTATCTCACCAGAGCTGTGTGCCATGAACAAGGAGCATTTGGTAATATTTCAAAATGTTGATTCCTGGGATTTTGCAGTAGTTCTTTGTTGCGCTAACAGAAAATATGTTCCGTGGAAAGAAACTGGCGGATAATTTTCCTGTACCAGGTCTAGACATGTGCAATTAATTTTGTTACAAATCAAAATTCGGACAAAATTGTCATTTGGAGATTCGGATGTATCCCAATTTCAGAATCACAATAGTATCCTAATTTCAGAATCACAATAGTAATGAATTTCAATGCATTAAAAAAACAAAAAAAAAACAAAAACACCACACTACAAAAATTACAGGAATTTGAAAAATATTGCAATACAATAAGGTAAAAACAGTGACAAGAGACGACGGTTCCTACTTAGGATAACTTATAGGAATTGAATAAAGCAGAATCTTAATCAAACCCAAAACCAAACCAGAAAGAATATAGCCATCTTCCAAAATTCGAATTTCACATGTCGAGTGGATTTGAAAAATATATTAAACGAACCTGAATATTTAGTCACATTCATTATGTTCGAATTATTTGTTTCAAACGAAATGCCAGAAGAAATAGTGAAATGTTATGAAATATAATTGGCCTGGGCTCTGGATTTCAGTCATAGCAGAGGACTAGTGCATTAAGACTAAGGTGTCCGTTTATGACAGAGAATAGCTGCGATTCAACAGATCTCAGCTATTCTCTGGTCATTCACAGTTTATGACACTCAAGAGATCATGTCAGCCCTTCTCTGGAGATCTGTGTTCTCCCTCCAGATTCTCCAGCCCAGAGCTGGAGAATCGGAGGGACCGAAAACTAAGCAGAGATAATTTACCTCTGCTTAGTAAACTGATTTTACTGTAATCTTGCGAGATTATAGTAAAATGAGCTGTTTTCCAGAGTTTGTAGACCGTTCTCCCTTCGTTCGGAGAACTGCTTCATAAACTGCATTCACAGGAGAACTGTGTTCTCCGAGAATGCCGCAGAACTGAGCAGCGATCTATTACCGCTGGTTCATAAATGGACACCATAGCCAGACTTGCTCATGGACAGAATGTCACACAATCAAGTGTGTGTGACTTTGGCCTTACTGAGACTATTGGCAGCAATGTCATACATCATTCCCCATATGTCACCAGAGCTGTGTGCCTTGAACAAGAGTATAAGTCATGTGTAAATTCCTGGGACTTTTGCAGTTCTCCTCTTTGCAGTTCTAAACAAGAAACTTTCCCTGGAAGAAAACTGGAGGGGGATGTGATGTACCAGGTCTACAAGTCCTGGAAGAAAAAAAGTGCTCATTCACCAACAGCTCACTGGGAGAAGTTCACAAAAGCCCTGAACAAGTTACTGAAAATGACCTAGAAATTCTGAAGGTGTCTAATGGAAATATCGAGTTTGGAACCCCTGAGTACTCTTTAGACATGAGTAATGTTTCAGGCTCGGATTTAGATTATGCCATGGAAGATACTACACATTTGCCAACATATTCAGGGTTTTACTTTTGTTGCAAATATATAGAGTAATGCTTTCGGTTGATGAAGCCAAAAAAAAACTAGCTTTTGTTTTGACAGAAGGTTAGGAATTACTGTCAGGACTTTATTGCTTACCATTTCCTCCTGTCCCTGTGACACCCTCTCTGGGCCAGTGTTATGGTGTTAAATGGTACTTTCTGCATGTTTGTTTAAACGTCATTTTTAATCAAAAAAGTCTCTTCTAAACTACTGAAATTCTCGTACGACGAAAAAAAAAAAAAAAAAAAAAAACACCCCACACTCATTATCGCCACTTCTTATGGCCCCTTTTTCCTGCTCTTCTCAATAGACACCTTGTAGAACCTCAGTTATTGCCAAGTACCAGCTAGTGACAATATATAGAGACTGTCAGCATTTCAAATAATTGATTGTGCTTTTAGTTTTTTACAAAAAAACATTGTAAGTGAACACCCTACTACAGGAAGTCACTTTCCCAGCACAGCCCCCTTACACTTTGAATGGCATAGTCCTCTCCTTTTCTGGAAGTGTCCAAATACTGCATGCATTTTTCCAAGCTTCTCTGCTCCTCAACACCCTACATGGCCTTTTATGTATCTGCCAGTGAAGCCATGAAGGGGAATACTACATTGTGTCACTTCAGTGTTATTGAATATGTCATCAATCCTAGTAGATTCTGAGCCAAGTCTCCAGACTTAGAGATAGGTACACAAAGGCTTTTACAGATAAACATGCATAAAAACGCACATAATCTTAATGGAGGATTCTTGTTGAAATTATTGGTCTTATGACTGGATCTCCAACTTGTAAGATCATTTTGAGTGGAAAAAGGTTTACATGCACTTGTGGTTACAAATAAAATATTGGAGGATAAATACTTGCATTAACGTCGTCAGGTACATTTTTTTGTGAATTGGCCTACAGGATACTTCTATTGTTTTTGCACAGATTATGCAAATAATGAAAAAGTAAAGAGACTTGTTTATACTAGCAGCAAGGACTACAGCCTACAGCTCTTCTAAAACATGATCCACACCGGGATTGCTTTTCAGAGGCGTTTGACAGGGGGCGAGGAGGGGATAGGTCACCTCCTCAACACTTGTAACCTCTACATGCTGAACCATCATCCTGCAACTGTGTGAAAGTGGGGCAGTGGCAGCACGTCCCTTCACCACCTGTCACCAAATTAAAAACAGGGTGTTCAATTCCTGTCATGGTAGTGTACACCACCAGCCACTGCCTTTTCAACTAAAGGGGAGTGGTTGAGGGACAATTAAAAACTGTGGCTCAATCATGGTCCCAACTGTCCATGTGAACAAGCCTAAGGACATGATGCATACAGTAATGCTTTTAAAAAAAAAACAATTCTGCAAAAAGTGAAGAAAATGGAGTCACCAGCTACTGCAACTTGGCCTATATAGAGATTCAATATAATAGTAGACAGCTGTCTACAGCCAAAGGGGATTGATTTTAATCACTGTTGCTCCATGTACAAGTATGCAAACCTTATGGAACATCGTAGTTCAAGTCAGTCAGAGGCTATGGCATGGTATCCCAACAATCACAACCGCACATATTTAATCGCATAGCAACCAATCGGAATTCACTCTGCTAAAATCAAACCGTACAAGATGGTATTGTATTGGTTATTATGGGTTACGTTATGTAAAGGGAATGGGACATTGAGCAAACTGGTAGTCCGATGCTGGGTACACGCCACCACTTTTTTGTGCAACCCAGAGGAAGCACTTGGGAGAAGCTCTCTTTACCAACTATACAATGTTATTACAGCAATCTCCCCACTGAGCTATTTTGTGTTCTGATAGAGGGACTGCCCCCCCCCCCACGCCAGAAAACATGGGTCAGCTCTCCGCTATTGGCTGGCAGCACTGATCAAGACGCTCATTTTCCAGCATATCCTTTCAAACAGAAGGGTGTACACACAGGGCAAAAGTCGGTTGGTTTCTGCTGAACCCGCCGATATTTGTCCCATGAGTACAGGGCTAAAGGCTGGCCAAAGTTAGTGTTGATAGGGGAATCCCTCCCACTGCACTAATGTACTCTGACAGAGGGAGGTTTCCCCTGCCTTTAAAATACAATGATCATTGCTGGTATCTATATACAGTAAAAGATGTTGTAGTGAGTGCTACTTAAATAAAGAGGTGTATAAATATGTACACACAACAAAGCTAATTAGCAGCTGATACACCGAAAAGGTAACCAAACAAAAACCTCCAATAATACATATATATCAGGGGGGCAGCAGCAGCAGGACACCTAACCACTGCTGGTGGACACTTTGGAAACATATGGTCAGTAAACCTTTTGTTCAAAATCTTTTTATGTTCCCCACACCAACCAACCCTGAATAAAGGTATCTTAAGCAGTATCACGCTATGTGGTCTCTTATTGGGCACTGTGTGAGTGCTATCATTCGCAGTGCCCATCTGGAGAATTCAGGACCCTGGTGGTGATACCTGGTAGCAGTTTCTGATGACCTTACTTCTGTGGAACCGGGATGGTGATCTGGGGGTAATCTGATCTGGGATCTGATGATCGTTCTATGGCCTGGTGACGCAGGATTACATATTGCGTATGTTAAACGCACATCTGGTGAGTGCGTTTTTCACCTATTTGTGTGGTTCACACCTATTATCACACCTTGGATCAGGACGTCCACTCACCTGGAATTAGGATCTCCCCATGATCCGCACTATTATATTGAACTTTTATATTTACAGATCACCATCATAGTGATATCACGCATGTGTATGAATTCGCACTAATATATTGTGTGTATAAACGGTTTTATTATTTAGCGCTGCACCATTCTATTTGATATATATGGTATCTATATACACAACCAGAACCCCCTGCCCATAGGTGGATGGATTGAAACTCAGCTGGTTCCCGTTGAACCAGTCAAATTTTGATCGATCCATGGCTGGCTTGAAAATATTCTGCTAGAGCTAGACTTTAAATAGGGATTGTTGTAACAGAGCAAGTAGTTCTTGTCAAGGTGTGATCACTCCCCTAAAACTGAGTACTTCCTACTTTTACTGTACACATCCGTTGAATTCCTTCTTCTATAGCATCCTGTTAACTGCAGGAGTCTATTACCAGAAACGAGAGCCAATTATCTGAATAAAGTTTCACCTGCCCAGAAGATAGGAAACTCAGTTACTAAATAAATCCATTATGTATGGGAATGTAAAACAGTAAGGCGATTACCAATTCTGTTTATTCAGTTCCTAGGACAAAACAAATCTACGTATGCCCGTCAGACATTTGGGATTCTGAATGTTTTAACAGTGCAAAGCTGCCAACACATGTCCTTTAAAGCTAGTCACACATTTAGGCTAAATTCACCTTTCATAATATGTTACATACATATTCAGGGTGTAACATGTTGTCTGAGTGCACTGGTCTCCACTGAACCCCTGCTTTGATAGTGGGAAATCTTCCCTACCACGCTAGCTGTCAAATTTAAAAAGTGGCCGTGCGGGGCTCTGCCCGCCCAACAGCATCACTTCTCTGAAAGAGAAACTGCAAGTTTAGACAGCCTTAGTGACTGTCAGCTTGTGGTTTTCCATGAACTACCAGCTGTGGAGCACTGTGGTAGTTCATTGAATCTCGTCAGTATATCTGCTTGCTTGTGCATCCTGCATGGACAAAGTGGATATACTGACAGGTCTGCAGGAGACCTGAATGGCAGCAGCAATCCACTGATCCCTGGTGCAATGCTTTATAGGCTCCTGCAGCAAAAACATGTTGCACATTTGTTTTACCTGAAAAAGAGAAAAAAAAAAAAAAAAAAAAAAAAAAAAAAAAAAAACACACAAAAAACGCATTTATTATATTTTATCAAAAAGGTGAACTTATCCTTTAAAGATAAAATGTGTAGGCAACTATTATAACAGCTGAATCCAGGCCCATTTGTATTTCAACTTAACAGAAAACGCATAAGTGTGAGCCTAGACTGAGTTTTTCACAAAAAACTCACAGCAGTCCATTTAACAGGATTTCCTATGGGACAGGTTCACATCTCCACGTTTTCACTCTGCATATTTTGAAAAGGGTCAGGGACTTTTTTTTTTAAAACACAAAACAGTGTTTTTGGTTCTATAGACTTCAATGGAGATGCTCCAGAAAAGCATGTAGTGCATTTTTTATAGGTTTTATTATAACAAGCAACAAGTTGTTTAAAAAAAAAAAAAAAAAAAAAAAACACCACACAGCAAAAAGCATTGCAGAAATGGATCAAAAGCAAACTACATAGGTGTGAACCTAGCCTTAGCCATGTTCACCCTCCTTTTTGATTGACATTAGTCAGAGTGAATCCTACAATGTTTGTTTGCAGAACAAATGAGCATCATGAGTCTCTGGGAATCAGCAAGTCCAACGCCATCCAAAATGTTTTTTTTAGTTTTGAATAGTGTGGAATGGTTAGAACCTTGCTCGGGCGTTAAGTCTATGGAGATTTATTTTTTTTCTGCAGGTGTGTTTAGCAGTTGAACATCTTCTGTCACTCCCATGTCTTCTTTGCTCTTTCAAAGATGAATGCTGCAGCTTTAAAATCCATGTTAATCATCTCAATGCCATGTACTGACAACCTGCAGTCATTTTGGTAAACTATAGAAGATACTTTTAAACCTTTTATTTGTGGCGATTGATTCTAGCCTCCTTTTCCCTTTTGTGATCAAAGAATCAATTCTCTTATGACTTTGGCCTGTGTCTGGTCTTTGCCAATTTTCCCTTCAATCATGTGTCTCTTATCAGATCCTAATTGATCAATTGATAAATCCTTCCCTCAGCTTATAGGGCAAGTCAGTTGAGGCATTTATTGCTGTCTGGATGTTTAGTCTGCAGGAGGAGAGTTCAGCAGTTTAAAGCAGGATAACTAAAACAGTAAGAAAATGCAACAAATAACTCTACTCCACTCTGGACCGACAGCAAGCCAACCACAATTTGTGAAGCATCTCTTACAAGTCTGATTCCTACGCTCTACCACTCAATATGCTTACTCTACTCTTAACCTTAGTGTCTTCTTTTCTCAAAATTCTCATTACTTTACCCCTCTTCTCCACCACAAAAGCTTTCATATATCGCCCTCACTTCTACCCTACTACTATCTCCCTACTACTTCACTCATCACCTCTTGTAAATACTTCACCCACATGCTGACCCAAACACCAGGACAGTGAGGTATGCGATTATTATTATAATACAGTATTTATATAGCACCAATGGTTTGCTCAGTGCTGTACATTATATGTATTGCTTATTATGTCTATCCTCACTGTGCACCTTCAAGTCCTTCAAACACCTTTCTCTATCCCTCTGAGACTCCAACGTATTCACCTGTTTGCTCCAATTTTCTCTAAGCCTTGTGTTAATCAATTGGCCTCCTGGACAGGTGTCATGCTTCCTTGATTACCTCTCTGCTTGGCTACTCTACTTGCTCTACTCTCAAATACCCACTATCATTCTTGGTGCCCAACATCCCCATTCATGTTAACAGTCTGGCTACATCTCAAATTTTAAATTTAACCTCAGAACTTCCACTCATTCTGATGGTAACACCCTTGACCTTTTCTCCCAACTTTGCACCCCTTCAACCTCACCAACTATCCCTTTACCTCCATTCCACAGTGTCCCAGTCTCCAACCCGAAGTGCCATTTAGTTTAAGATTTACTTTCACTTGTTCTGGTAACTGTAAAATTTTGGCCATTACTTTGTCACCAGGGCAACACTCCCCTGCAGGATGCAGGACTGAGCTGTGCTTGGTAGATCTCTCAAGGCTGATTGCACAGTATAATTGACAATTTAGAAGGTTAGACAGTTCACATAAGGGTCTTAACTATTTGAATGGAGTTTGTAGAAATGATAGCTGATGCATACAAAACCAGAGTTTAATTGTGTTAATCTGAATTATTTCTATTGAGTTCTAATTTTTTTCCCTTAAAATGGCAACTTCAAACATGGTTTCTTTGAACAGTGTCCAAACCAGTTATGCACAAACGCAAAGAACAGCCCCAAAAAAGTAACTTTCTGCAATTGGCTTACTGTAGTTTTCCTTGCTGCAATACTGGAACTGATCATGTGACATGGGCACCTAGGGCTATAGAGCATAAAAGTTAGGGAGTATTTCCATGTCCCAAACCAGTTGTTGCATACAACCACCTTTACAGGACACAGGTTTACTCCAGTACTTGCTCTGGCAATCCGCTTCTATCTTCCTTTAACATAGCTTAGAAAGCTCAAATTTTGAGACCAAAATGTCTGAGAGAGCAGCCAGCCAACTTTGCCATTTTCCATTTCTAAGCTGTGTGAAAAATATAAAGAAAAAAAAGGTGCTTGCATGTTATTGGTAATGGCACCAATTTAGACAGAACACTTGTCTGTGACCCCCGATTCACATCTATGCAGCCCGCACAGGAACCTTGGTTCCCAGTATGGTTGCGTTTTTCCAGTGCGGGTGGCGTGCCATTAGAGCATAGTAAGAACTAAGTCTGCGGGTCCGCATTTTTGTGCGGGTGGTGTGGCTGCACAGACTTTCGTGCGGATCCACAGAGGCACCATCCACCCATATGTGAACCTACGGTCAGCGTCCCCGTTGTCTTCAAACCCTTTTTATGCTATGCCATGATAAAGAACAATCATCCAACTTCAATAAAAATAGGTTCATAAAAATTAAATATATTTGCAGGTAATTTTTTTTTTTTTAATTTATTTGGAGTATGTAAAAGCATTGTACGAGTGATCAGCAGATTGCTGGTGCCTTGCAGGTCTCCTGGCAACTGTCAGTTTAATGTGTGCTCCTACCTCATAGATGCAGACAGTTAAACACAGACAGGAAAAATCAATGAAATAGCACACTGTTCCACGGCAAAGGACGGCGGGGCTTCTAAATCATTGACAGATCTATGAACGAATGTTGTAAGCAGAGCTCCACACAGCCGAGTTGTTTTCAAAAGCTGACTGCTAGTATAGGGAACTTTTCATCACAGGGAGAAAGGGTATCAGGCAGCAACTGCAGCGCTTGGAACAGGGTACGCATTCCACCCCAAGAAGGTATGCCCTACAATGGAACCTACCTTCACATCTGTGTACATCAAGGCAATACTTGATAATTAACTCAAGAGGCTGGGCCAAGGTATTTCTGGTTTATATTAACCACTTGCACCAGACAGTGGTAGATACCAAGCAAAACGAGTTTCTACAGATATGATGAAATTGACAGCTCAATGACTGCAAGGTATATCCCTCTTGTAGACAACAGCATAGCATATATAAACTGGCTGCCAAGACGAATGGTGGCGGTGCTAAGCTTTCCAAGTAGAAAGCTCAGCTTGTTTTGCAGATCAACCTAGATTTACCATATAGGAAACCTGTCTTCATTGAAGATTTGTTAGGAGAAAAAAAAATTATATAGATCAGTTTATAACTTAAC
Organism: Staurois parvus; assembly: GCF_062004578.1. NCBI lineage: Eukaryota > Metazoa > Chordata > Amphibia > Anura > Ranidae > Staurois > Staurois parvus. Next base: position 4,305,343 of record NW_028318682.1, on the reverse strand, counting down.
ACTTCCAAAAATGTTAAAATTAAAAAAAAAAAACTGAGCAATTGAAAGAAAAATGCAATTGACTTTAATGACCCATAGTAATAATCATCATTCTTGGAAAACAAAGACCATTCTTTCAGACCCTGTGAAATGCCATCAAAAAAGTGTCTGAAGAAAAAAGAAAAAAAAATTGGTTTTGCCTTTCACTTATTTTGGCCTACAAAAGTAAAATTTATTACAAAAAATAAAAAAATTCTCTAATTTCATCTTAAGAAATCAAATCATTTTTCCCCCTTTTAACATTTCAGGTAATTATATAGTGCCAATTTATGCAGTACTATACATGTATGTTGTAGATTTACATCAGTCCCTAACCCTCAAGGAGCGTACAATCTAAAGTCCCTATCTTACATTCATACATACACATACTAGGGCCAATTTAGACCAAAGATATATGCTGGTAGGTTAATTGGATTCAGAGTGTGGGAGGAAACCCAGGCACAGGGAGAACATGCAAACTTCAGGCAGGTGGAACTGTGGTTGGGATTCAAACAAACGACCCTAGTACTGCCAGGCGGAAGTGCTAACCATTTAACCACTGTGCTGCCCATACAGTATGGTAGAATGGGGAAATGGGGTAAAGTGTTTCCTATGACAACCCAAACCTTTGTATGATGCACCTAGGAGTCCTATTTAGGATGTGATGGTTAATGTGTCTGTGTTAAGGTACACCAATGGCAGGGAAACTGGTGAGAAAGGACAGTACCAAGTTGAAAGGCTTTCGAAAAAAAAAAAGAAAAAAAAAAAAAAGCTCTCCGTATCCATCTGTCTAACCACCAAGACATTGCCACCTTACCCAATAGTCTTTGCTTTGGACTACTGAATCAGGACTCAAGAACTGGCTACAGCTAGAACCCAATGACTTCATTGAACCTCAGGTGAGCAGTTTTTTAATTTGATTCAGTGAGTCATTAATTAAACCTGGAGACCAGAAAGAAAATAAAAAAATTAAAATTGCTGACAATTGTTAAAGTTTAATCTATGGAAAAAAAAAAAAAAGTTCTAATGGAGAAGAAAAGTAGAGTTGACAGTAGCAAGGTGTCTACATGAAGGGGGGAGAAAGTGAATATCCCATCTTTAAAAGTCTGATTTTTTAGAAGACAAGTGCCTCTTGAGGCTACTGTGAAGCAGTGTACTGCATTAATAACTGGCTCAGCCCAGAACAAGGGAAACCATATTAAAGCTCTTTCATACCAGACAATTGTCAAAGTATTAGTAGATAAAATGTCAAAAAAGGTAAACAGTGACCAAAAAAGGCATACAAAGTGGGAGTTTAAAATAAAGGTAAAAATCTTCAAAACTCCAGTTTCTATCTATTGCAGTCCCGTTTTGCAAGGAATATGAATGTCTTGTACATGTTAAAATGTCAAAATGCATCACTGTTCTCCCTAAAAATAGTATTTATTGCATGAAATGTGACAGCTGAAGTAGGAAAAGAGATCATGCAGATTTTTTTGGATGATTCAAAAACACACACATTCAGTTTTAAGTGAACTGACCCTTTCATGAGCTGTACAACATAGCAAATTCCTGTAGAACAATCAAAGCCAATTAACATTAACCATGTTTATTGTGTTCCATATGATATTGAGATGTCTCAGTTTCTGTCTTGCATTTCAGGTGGGAAAGCGAGAAGACATTGTAAAATGTTAGGCGATACAGTCAGACTGGGCTCTGGATTTCATACATAGCAGAGGACTGGTGCACAGAGACCTGAAGCCGGACAATGCCTTGCTCATAGTAAGGCCAGTCACATAATTGATTGTGTGACATTCTTTGAGACTGTTGGCTGCGTTGTCACTTCAATGTCACATTCCCTATAGGTCACCAGAGATGTGTGCATTGAACAAGTATTTGGTCATCACTCCCAAGTGCAGACTCCTGGGCTTGTGGTTTTGTTGCTCGAACAGGAAACCTTCCCTGAAAAGCTGTGGAAGATAATATTCTGTACCAGGTCTACACGTCCTGGCAGAAGAGTACTAATATTCCTCCACCAGCTCACTGGGAGAAGCCCTGAACATGTTTAACAAAATCTTTTCACAGGACCCAGTCTCTTGACCAGGCCCAGATTTCCCATTAAGCACTCTAGGCATGTGCCCTTCCTAGAGGGACACCCATTTATACATGACTGGATCTAGGGGGTGCCCATCTCCTGCATATCTTTCCCAGATTTCTATTCACTTATTCAAGTAATAAGCACACAACCAGCTTGTATACTCTGGAGAGACATGTGGGAGGAAGAGGCGATTGGGCACATGTGACCTGTGCAGCAGCATTTCTTGGCCACAATCTGCTCTTTGCTGACCGAACTCAGGTGTACCCTCCAAACAGGATAGGCAAGAACCGGTCAGGGCTGCATGGTGGGGACAGCGGACGCTCCTGGGAGTTGTAGACAGGCGCCATGTGCAAGACCAGGGAAGTGCCATCAGTGAAGGTGTGGCGAGCTGTGTGTAGAAGAGATTAAAGCCAAATAACGGTTTCTGGTGTTCCATGTGATGTTGAAAGGTTTCATAAAGGTCTTCGGTTTTACATTTTATGTAGGAATGTCAGAAGAAAAAAAAAAAAATGGTGAAATGTTGTGCAATGCAGTTGGCCTGGGCTCTGGATTTTAAGCATAGCAGAGGATTGGTGCACTGGAGCCTTAAGCCAAACAATGACTTGGTTATGGTCAAAGTCACACAAACTTACTTTGACCTAACAAACTACTGGCAGCATTGTCACATCATCTATAGGACACCAGTCTTTAGTCATTAGTCCAAATGTAGATTCCTGGGCTTTTGCCGTTCTGTATTGCTCAAATGGGAAACTTTCCCTGGAAAGAAGCTGTGCAGGATGATAGATAGACACACATATATACACACACACACACACTGATATTCGTGGCAGAAAGTGCCAATCTCATTCTTCCACCAGCTCACTGGGAGAAGTTCACAAAAGAAGCCCTGAACATGTTTAACAAATTCCTTTCATAAGACCTAGTCTCTCAACCCTCATGAGCTGTACTCCCTATACCTGGAGAGTTGAAAGTCTACCAGGAGGAAGGGCACACTGAAGAAACGGAATTTGTCATCATACAGGACCGGGAACCCAAAAGAGCAACAGAATGAAAACACCAAGGAATTTGAATTTATAATCACAGGACCAGGAATTTACAATGGAAAGGGATAGACATTTTACAGTTTGACTTAGTCCTGTATGATCACAAAATCAATGCACTTCATCCTGAAATGGACCCATGTGACCCAGTCTTAATTGTGATTTCAGAAGATGAAACTTTGTTTTGGGTTCAGAAGTTTAAATTCCTTAGAACCTCAGAATGTCTTCTGGAAATATAAGCTTCTGGGCACCAGAATGCCAAAGGGGACAAGTGCCTCTTGGATATTGTGAGTACAGTTTCCGTTTGATTGGATGTTGCAGTGGAAGTTACTACAGATTTGCCAGCATTTTCAGGGTTTTACTGCTGATTTACAAAAGCTATAGTTTTCTGTGGATAAAGCCCAACTCCAGCAAAAACTTTGTATGAAAGGTTATAATTACGGTCAGGTTTTTATTTTGTTCAGAACAATGTTAATTATCCTTTCTGCATGCTTTATTAAACTTGACAAAAACAGTGGAAAAAAAAAAAAGTTTAACTACTGAAAGCCTCATGAAAAACACACTTTAGCTCCAATACATATGGCCCCTTTTCCCTGCTCTCCTCGATAGACACCTTGTAAAACTACTGATTGCAAGGTAGCAGCTAGTCACATTATCGAGGACGGTCACAAACTAAAAAAAATGAACAAAAAAGTAAAAGGTCTCGTTGATACAATAGAACCTACCTGTTCTGTCTCTCCAATCTAAGCATTGAAAGTGCTGTGGAGCATAAACACCTTTGCAACTGTTTACACTGAGATCACATTATGATCTTTTGATCATACATTTCCTATTTCCATAAGACATGAGGCTAGAAGCTGAAGTGCAATATTGGGAAAAGAATAAAAGGGTGGGGCTATCTCTACAGCATGAACTAAACCAAAGAAAAGGGAGGAGCAGAGACAAAATACTTAAAGGCATAGGACAGTAATGTGGAACATAACACCTTTATAACCGTTTACACAGAGGAAATGTCTGATTAATATCAAGTGGCTGGGCCAAGGTACTTCTGTTAAAGTCCTAATTCAGTACAATGCCACAGGTATGTAAAAATCACAATCATGAATATGAAAGTATTTAGTTGATATGTTGAACACATCTGTTAATAAAGTTTAATATATTTTCATTATACTGTCCAATGGTAAACAAAAGAATTTCTTTTGAATCAGGTAAACAATGATATATTTTGTAGCATTTTTTATTAATCACTTGCCAGCTATTGGCAGGCTCCAAGCAAAACTGGAACTTTTTACAGAAAATATCCTCAGTTATGCTAAAAACAGACATCACAATGACTGAAAAGGTATACACACTTATAGATGTAGCGCCCTTCTAGCTAGCCAGGGGGAGCTAGAGTTAAATTTTGTTAGGAGGGTTGAGTAGCAGCCTGGGTATAATAGGGTCAATTTTTGGTCAGAGCTGAGAGGCTCTATAGGTCAATTGCCTGATACCTCTCCCTCTAGAATCGTGAAGATTCTAGTAGCAGTGGGTGGTTGAGAAGGGGCAGCCTGTACACTTGGGGGACCCTGGCCAATCCCCAAGCAGGTGGCTTAAATGTGAGCCTGCTCAGCAGCAGGAGAGTTTGGGTGGAAGATGGAGGTGGAAGTTAGCGTTCCCTTGGAGTAAGGAGTATATGGGATGCCAAAAGTTCTAAACCCATTAATAAAAATCACAAAAAATCAAGCTCAAGGACTGGTTACTGTCTTCTGGATGCAAGTCTGAGGAATGAGTGTTGCCTTGCTGTGCAGGATTATAGGAGGACCCAAATCTCTAGTGACTAAGGGGGTAGTGCTACATAGACAATGGAAGATCATAAAAACTGATTGCCAAGAAGAACACTGGCTGTGTTAGGCTTCCTTAGTACTCTGCTTTTTTTGCAAATTACCATATAGCAAATATTTCCTGAAGATTTGTTATAGATGTTTATAAATTGATGGTTTTATATCCAGTTTCTCTAAATTTCAAAAATGTAAAAAAAAAAGTGAGTTGCTCATTAGAGCAGCGTTTTTCAACCACTGTGCCGCGGCACACTAGTGTGCCGTGAGATATTGTCTGGTGTGCCGTGGGAAAAATTCCAATTTCATCTGTAACATGTGGCTTCGGCTCACAAATAGACCAATCATTAGAATCTAATGATTCAGTGGTCGGCAAGCCGCGGCTCGCGAGCCACATGCGGCTCTTTACCCAGTCTAATGCGGCTCTTCTGTGTGCCGGGCGCCTGCTCCCCTCCCTCCTCTCGGTCGGCCGCTCCCCTGCCTCCTCTCGGTTGGCAGCCCCAAAAGTCCGCGCGGACCTTTTAATCCGGCTTGCGGATGTGGCTGTCAGGATGTGTGTAGGCGGGGCAGCGTGCCGAACGTGAGGGGAGGGGAGCTAGGCTCCTCTCACAGTCCGCCCTGAAGACCCGAACGGCGCGGGAAGACAGCGAGAGGAACGCAAAAGGTAAGTGAATTGACACGGGGGACTTGGCTTACTAGAAGGGGGGGGGGGGGAATAGTACTGTGGGGGATGAAATACTATATGAGGGATGAATTACTTTATGAGGGATGAAATACTATATGGGGGGATGAAATACTATATGGGGGATGAATTACTATATCAGGGATGAATTACTATATGAGGGATGAAATACTATATGGGGGGATGAAATACTATATGGGGGGATGAAATACTATATGGGGGGATGAAATACTATATGGGGGGATGAAATACTATATGGGGGATGAATTACTATATGGGGGATGAATTACTATATGGGGGATGAATTACTATATGGGGGATGAAATACTATATGGGGGATGAAATACTATATGAGGGATGAAATACTATATGAGGGATGAAATACTATATGAGGGATGAAATACTATATGAGGGATGAAATACTATATGGGGGGATGAAATACTATATGGGGGGATGAAATACTATATGGGGGGATGAAATACTATATGGGGGGATGAAATACTATATGGGGGGATGAAATACTATATGGGGGGATGAAATACTATATGGGGGGATGAAATACTATATGAGGGATGAATTACTATATGGGGGGATGAAATACTATATGAGGGATGAATTACTATATGAGGGATGAAATACTATATGAGGGATGAAATACTATATGGGGGGATGAAATACTATATGAGGGATGAAATACTATATGGGGGGATGAAATACTATATGAGGGATGAAATACTATATGAGGGATGAATTACTATATGGGGGATGAAATACTATATGAGGGATGAAATACTATATGGGGGATTAATTACTATGCTTACTATGGGGGAATATTACTATACTTACTATGGATGACACATACACATCATTCATCTACTCTTGGTCCGGCCCCCGGGTCCAATTATAAAATACTTTATTATTTCATAATAAAGTAATTATAAAATAATTTCTTTGTGTTTGATTCCTATTCAAGAGAATTACTTTATATATAGTCAATATAGGCACAGAGGTAAATTTTTTTAACATTTTCTAATGGTGGTGTGCCTCGTGATTTTTTTCATGAAAAAAGTGTGCCTTTGCACAAAAAAGGTTGAAAAACACTGCATTAGAGAACGATAATACCATGAACTTTGAATACCCATAGTAACCAGCAATCGCTGCTACTGGCTAGAGCTGTTGGCAGTGATCATAAGAAAAAACCCACATGCTGGTTGGCAGTACAACTAGCCTACCCATAGGCAGATTACTTTTAAAGACCCACAATCTCATGCATCTGAATTCTAATTGTTTATTTTAATTAAGAAATTGAAATTGCTTTATTTAAACCTGTAATTAGAATTATGTAGGCTGCAATTACGGACTTCCTAAGAATGTACATCCCCCCCCCCCCTCCCCCAATAACCCCTGAACAAGCATACAGATTAGAAAGTCAAAGCCAAGGCTAAAACTTAATTAGCATACTTGTTCTGCCTTGGAATACCAGCCTTTACTAGCCTCTTCAGAAGTGGAGGTATGTCATGGCAGCTTCTATAGTTTTATTACTCAGGCCCCCTTTAAAAAAATGCTCTTCAGGTTCTAGCTTGTGAAATACTGATTTAGGCATTTGATTGTCATCATGGGTCAAAGAGGGTTTGCTCCACCAAACTGACCATGTTTTGTAAGACTGTGCCTTTCCCTCTTCTCAGTTTAACACTATTTAACTTAAATAAATTTAAAGGAAGTCTAGGATTACCATTACTGTACTGTATATAGTTACAAAGTTCAAATGGGGTTACCCATAGCAACCAATTAGCAAGTTTGTTCCATTATTCTGACAAAGGCATTGAGTTATGTTGTCTGATAGGATTTAAGACACGTGCTACAATATATGATTTAACAGGTTAAGAGTTCACATAGGTCTCGATGGCATATTTAACCATTTGCATGGTGTTTGGTTTGGATGGGTCACAACATTTACACAAATCTTTAGTCAAAAACAAAAAAAAAAAAAAAAAAAAAAAAAAAAAAAAAAATGATTTCTAAGTTTACTCAGCCATCTTTGATTTTTACTTTATGTACAAAGAAACAATGTTTGAATGTTTTTCGTTTAGTTGATCTGGACACTAAATATACTGAACATGCCCAGAAATTAATTTTTTTCTGCAATTGGCTCAATGCTGTTCCCCTTGCTGCAATACTGGGACTGATCATGTGTCTATAACATGAAGATCTTCCCACTAAGCACTTATAGAAAAATTACAGCAATGCATATATACATTTCAACAAACTTTGTTAGCTGGTATTTCCTTGCCTCAAACCACAGTTGATGTGAACAGTCAATGTCACAAAATAAGTTACAGAATGCGGGTAAACTCCAGTACTTCAGTGTGTACATGCATTTGCAATCAGCTTCCATCTGATTTGTTTCACATAGCATAGCTTAGAAAATTACAATTTAAAAACCAAATAACTGCACTTTAGCTGAGAAAAAAACCTGAGACAAAGTTGGTCTCAGACATTTTTGTCTCAGCTTTTTCTCAACTGGAGAACCAACAACTAACTTTTACATTTTCAAATTTCTAAGTTGTGTAAAATAATTAAAGATAGAAACTGATTTGCTATGGATAATGGCACTAGTCGAGAGGGAACATGTCTCAGACACTTTAGTAATCCCTCCCCACCAATGGGTCATCCTCCAAATTTTTATATTTGCATATAATCAGCACTTCTATCAGTGTCCGTTTCTTCACCATGGTTTGCTTATTTTTATGCAAGGCAGAACACTCAGATCTTGCTTCAATAGAATTCATAGAAGGCCATTTATGATCTAGTTCCAAAGTTTGTTTTCTATTTTCAATGACTTTTGAAAATGTGCCATTTAATTTCAATAGGTAGAAGACCCCTGCCCTCCACCACTGTACAATGGAACCTACATTTACAACTGTGTATGCTAAGGAACTCAGATCACCATCAGTACATAGAGAGGCTGGGCAAAGGAACATTTGGCAAAGTCCTACTCATTCAGGAAAAGGCCACAGGTATGTAAAACCAATTTTCATGGCTATAGAAGTATTTTAATTTATGTATTTAATGTATCATCTTAGTTGACATGTTTGATATATTTTCGTTATGTTCATGTTTTGCCATATTTTAAAAAAATTTTGTTTAATACTGAACTAGATTAGCATGATGTTAGCCGATGGCAGCCAGCTAGTGGCAAGCTCTAAGTAAAACATGAGCTTTCCAGACGATTTTTTCAGACTTTATACCAAAATCAGACAGTGCAACGACTGACTGCAAGGTATACCTTCTGACAGACAATGAAATGTCTAACCTAGTACACAAAAAAAAAAAAAAAAAAAAGCTTGGGAGGAGATCCTGTACTAACAATCCAACGTTAGTACAGTGATCTCCCTGCTAAGCTATTGTGTTCTGTCTGGGGAAGTCCTCTGTCCTAACACACCGATCAGCACAATTTTCGGTTATGCTCTGGACCAGCTTTCGGGCACACAGGCCAAAATTGTCAGCAAGTTTCTTTTGAACCGGCCGATACTGCCCAATATTCAGCCTGTGTGTATGGGGCTTTACATAAAGGTTGCCAAAAAGAATGCTGGCTTTGCTAGGCCTTCTAAGCAGAAATCTTAGCAGGTTTTGCAGACCATTGTGGATGCAGCATATAATAACCCTGTCTTCATTGAAGATTAGTTAGAAAAATGAATGGGAATTGAAGACTGAAACCATAATAAGCAGCAATCTTGTAATCTTTAGTGATACGGGGTTGGTTGGAAAACATGAATATAATTGATTCCTATAGAGATCAAAGACAGATCTTTCAGATCCTGTGAGATCCAAGCAGAACAGTGATTTAATTTTTTTTATATCCTTTGTATGTGTGTTGCACTTTTTAGCCTTCAAAAACAGTCTCCCCTTCATGTCGTGTTTCTAACACTGTATGGTAGACTGGAAGGGTAAAGTGTTTGCCATGGACAACAAAAGCATCTGTGTGCTGTACCTTGGAGTCCTGTTTAGGATCTAATTGTATGTTTTACAGTAACCCAGTGGCCATGAAGTTGGTGAGAAAGGACAGGAACAATTTGAGAGCCTTTCTGAAAGAGCTCTCCATGTCCATCTCTGTGCAACAATCCAGGCATCACCACCTATTCTATCTTCATTGAAACTATGAAGTATGAATATCTTGACCCAGGAACTGGCTACACCAGGAACACTACATGATATACTGAGTCCAAGGTGAGCAGTTTGTTTTAAATAACTTGTTTCTAGCTTTAAGACAGGAGACCCACTAAACCAAAAAGTACAAAATTAGAATTGTTGCTGACAAATTGAACAATTTTCATTTATGGAAAAAAGATTGCTATTGCCAACAACTCCACATTTTGTTCAATACAGACATCTTGAGATCAACAATATCCCATCTTTACAACTATATGATTTCTTGAAGATATGGGCCTGATGAGGCAACTGTGAAAGTGTGCTGCATCAGTAACTGGCTCACTCCAGAACAAGGGAAGCAGATTAAAGCTTAATCATGCAAATGCAATTGTCAATGTTTTAGTAGATCTATGACATTTGAAGTCAGCTCAAGTTAATGGATTGCTACTAAAATAAAAGTACACAGTGGAGTTTGAGGTAAAAATCTACAAAACTTTCCATTTTCTTTCCATTATAGCTCTGCTCTTTTCACTAGGAACATTAATGTCTTGCACATGCTTCACAATACATCAACCCTGTTTGCACTAATTACTTATTGCATGAAAGGAGACAGACATACAAAAGGAACAAGGAAAAATGTCACAAAAATGTCTTTGGTTTGTGTATGGGTTGAATCACCAGAAAACCAGTTTTGGGTGAACAGACTCCTGAAAAATGCAAGTCAGCATTGCAAATTCCTTGAAAATAAAGCCAAATAACATTATCTAAGTTTATTGTATTCCATGTGATATTGAAAGGTCTTCTAAAGGTTTTCTGTCTCATTTGTCAGGTGGGAATTCCGGAGGAAATGGTAAAATGCTGTGGAACACAGTTGGCCAGGGCTCTGGATTTCATGCAGAGCCAAGGACTAGGACACAGACATTAAAGAAGACAATGTCTTGCTTATGGACATGGAATGCCACATTATCAAATTGGTGACTTTGGTCTCTCTCAGGCTATTGGCAGCCTTGTGAGTAAATTGTCACATACCACCCCATATGTCTCCAGAGCTGTGTGCCTTGAAGGACGAAGAGTCCTTGGTTTTAACTTCACGTGTAGATTCCTGGGCTTTAGCAGTTCTCTTTGTTGCTCTAACAGGAAACTATCCCTGGGAAAGTGCTGTGGAGGAGGATATCATGTACCAGGCCTTCAACTCCTGGCAGAAGAGTTCCAAAGTCATTTCCCCACCAGCTCACTGGAAGATGTTCACACAAGAGGCACTGAACATGTTCAACAAACTCCTTTCTCAGGACCCTGACTCAGCACTCTGTTCTTTCCATCATAAACTGTATTACACTTGGAGAACTGAAGAAGTCTCAGGAGGGGGAAAGGACAGAGGAAGAATAACTTTTTTCCATGCAGCACCAGGAATCTACATGAGCACCAGCACATACAGGCATATTGCATCACTTGATTCTGAACTACAGTTGCAAGCTGTCCTTTTAACCTGCCAGTTTTTATACTTGCCTTGTTACATCCCTACTTTTCTGTAACCTTTAAACTCCTTACCTTTTTTTTTTAAATGGATCCCTTTTGCCTTCTGCTTATATTGCTCTGTAACCTCATTATTGGGTTTGTGCTATTACAGTGGTAAATTTCACTTTCTGCATGCCTTTTTTAAACCTTATAAAACCTAATAAAAAAAAACCTTTGTGAAAGCAATAGATGTTTGTCTGCTGAATGCCTCATGTCTGGTGAAGCTATTTTATCTCCACGTCACAAGGCCCATTTTTTTCCTGCCAGGTAGCATTATATATAAAAAAAGCCCATGGCCAACTTACATTACAGCACAAAGGAAATTTTAATTGCTTACTTGCAATATTCCTTTGCATTGCTGGAAAAAAAAAAAAAGCCTCATCCTCTAGTAGTGTCTCATGCTCCCTTATGACAGTTTAAAAAAAAAAAAAAAAAGTTCTGAAGGAAGAAGCATAAGAGCTGGGCCATGTAGTGCCTTTTGGGGACCATTTATAAAAAACATAATTTCATTCCAACAGCAAACCAGCCCAGACGTCTGTTAAGGGTTAATGGTTTCTTGGTTGGAATTCAGAAGACTTTTTAGTGAAGTTACACGCAAACAATGGGTGGAAGAGGCTCTTTCCAGAGACAATAGACTGTTTGAATATCTACAGGTGGTCTAAGACCGACAATCCTGAGAACTTAGATTGGCGACTATAAGACTAGCTAAAGTGTATATTCTTAACCAGTACTATTTGTATATTGGGGTTGAGGAGATTGCACCTACAAAAGTTAATTGGACAGTCAAATACAACGGACTTCCAAACAGCGAGTCACCACACCGACCAAGTTAACAATACATAAGACCATACTTGTAAGTCTGAGAAGAGTAAACAAACCTTGGGGAGAGTGATGCGCCAACAGTCTTTTCAAACAGATAGTAAAGAAAATGTATACGAGCGCACCTATAAATGCAAAGTAGCAGCTGTGCACCAGGTAACCATAAACCCCATGAGACAACATAAATCAGAAGATGCAGCGCTACAAAAGAGGAACACTATAAACAAATGAATAAATAGATATATAGATAAATGAATAGATAAATAAAACAGCACTTGAAGTCACCTTGATATCATCACATGAACTGTTTTATTTATCTATTCATTTATCTATACATTATTCATTTGTTTATAGTGTTCCTCTTTTGTAGCGCTGCATCTTCAGTCTTTTCAAACTACAAGGATAACTGGTAGTTTACCCTTTGGTCTTTACAATGGACACGTAAACAGCAGTTTCCTGTGTCATTCTTAAGACCAAAAGTTGAAACTCCGAACTTATATTTTTTTTTACCCACAAAGACATTAAAAGAGACACATTCACTCTCTCAAACAAAAACACATTCAGCAGAGTTGGGGATTGTATACCACTAAATTGAGTATGAAATGATGAAAAGTAAGATTTTGTGAATTGGTATCAGTTATAGATTTCTATCAGAAAGCAAATGTTTTCACACAAGTTTGTATCTCAGGGAAATGAATAACTGAATACACATATCTTCTATGGTTCCTATCCAGGACATTGGTATAATCAAATATATATATCTGGATGAGACGTATATTTTAATACCTGAAATCACCTTTGGTTCTACCCTAGGTGTGAGTCATAAATACTCAAATCGTTTTGTGATCCCTAACTGCCCCCTGGTGGACAGGTGAGAGATAGCTTAGGTACATACCCTTCTCGACCGGCCAATCAAAAAGCCTGTTGGGAGGGTCTTTTAGAACAACAGTTTAGATGGTATAAAAAGCCATGCACCTCATTTAAAAAAAGACTCACTGAAAGAAAAAAACACACTGAAAAAAGAGCCAAAGAAAAACAAGCTGAAGAAATCTGACGAGGCTGAAATCCATCCCTTCTGAAGAACCACTACATCCTTTCAAACTTTTAAACTTTCTACTAAACTTCTAAACCTCTGAATTTCTACCACCTATCTCTCACTTGCCCTGCGGTCATTATTCTGAAGGAGTTTCCATTGCCAGCTGAATCCACTGGAAAGGCATCATCCAGGTTTTGGGAGTGGTGAGACTGTTTAAATCTAATATTGTATTGCATATTTCCTCTGTGCTTAGAGTGATAAGAATTACATTAGAGTGATAATAACTGCATTGGGTGTTTATATAGATATAGAGAGATCCATGTATTCGTGCTAAAATTGTTTGGTGTCATTTTAAAAAGTTTACATATTTCATAAATCATTAATTTTTATTGGTTAGAGTATAATTTATCAGGGAATATTTTCTTCCATTCCTATGGCCACGTTTTGGAAGAAAATGACCTCTGAGATACTCTAAATTATCATTTATTACTAAATTTAATTTTTAATCATTATCTAGAAATATTGTAATCTGTATTACCATTATCTAGAAATATTGTATTGTGTATAATATTGGTATAGTATATATATCTTTGATAGTGTGTACCAGTATCCATTCATCACCAGTCTTTTGCGTTTATATATAATTTTTGTACATAAATTTATATATTTATCTATTATAAGACAATTTGTGTATATGGTACAAAATCATACTGGCTAAAAGGATTCAAGGTATAATAAGTGGTGATCAAATTATTAAGGTGTCCAAATTATTGGTTCATTAAATATTTGCCGTATTCTAACGGCTGGAGGCACTGTAATATTTTATTTAAGGGAAAGGGACACCGTCCTTTATAAATAGAATAAATCCTTACATAAACCACCACAGCCAGCACAGACTGTAAACAGGCCCTTACAGAAAAGGAGAGGGCCATGACATTCACAGTGGAAGGGGGCTTTGTGAGGGAATTGGCTCTGCAGTAGTTTAATTTTATTGCATATTGGTTGTGGAAAGAAACATTGCAAGCAAGTTTAAATGAAGTTGCAAGCCACAGTGAAATTGGGGGGGGGTACAAATCACATTGATCCGCAGCTTTGAAATCACACTTTAGCTTGAAGTAGCAAGATTTCAAAGTTTCGTTCAGTGTGAACCAGGATTTAGGTTTTAGCGATTTTTATGTAAGGCTTAATTAGATCCGGCTTCAATAGAACTCACAGGTGGCACTTTATGGCCTAAATGTCAAAGTTTCTATTTTCATTGACATTGAATGCTTTTTTTTTCCCAAAAAAAATGTAGCAGAAGACCTCCACCCTCTTGAACCCTACAATGGAGCCTACCTTCACAACTGTTAACACTGAGTTAATCTATTGTCAATTCATCAAGAGGCTGGGCAAAAAAAAACCCCACATTTCAATCTGTACAGTGTATACCTCCTCCTAGAGGATAGAATGTTTTATACAATGTCTTTCTACAGTTATACTAAAAGCAAGCAACACGTACATTTCTCCTCTTGTTTCTAGCACAGTATGGTAAACTAGAAGGGTAAAGTGTTTGCTATGAACAAAAACCTTTGTATGACGTTCCTTAGGGTTCCCTTTAGGATTTGATTGGGAACAGGTCTCATTTGTGTTAAGGTAAACAAGTGTCCATGAAATGGGTGAGAGGATACTACTAGCTTGAAAGCCTTTCTAAAGGAGCTCTTTATATGGATCTGTCTAACTACCAAGGCATCATTACCACCTACCCAATCTAACATCCTGGACTACTAAATGACCCAGTACCTTGCTACAGCTGGAACCCTACATGACCTCATTGAGCCTCAGGTGAGTTTGTACATTTAGTTTAGTGGATCTCTTAATAAAACTGGAGACAAGAAAACAAATGCAAATTGTTGACATCAATTGACAAGGTTTATCTATCTTTCTATGGAAATTTCAGGTACTTCTATAGCGCTGTCAATTTACGAAGCACTTTACATATATATATATATATTGTACATTCACATCAGTCCCTAACCCTCAAGGGGCGTACAATCTAAGGTCCCTAACTCACATTCATACATACACATACTAGGGACAATTTAGACAGGATCCAATTAACCTCCCAGCATGTCTTTGGAGTGTTGGAGGAAACTGGAGTAACCGGAAAAAACCCATGAAGGCAGAGGGAGAACATACAAACTCCAGGCAGGTGGGGCCGTAGTTGGGATTTGAACCGACGACTGCCAGCTGGAAGTGCTGATTAATTTACCACACTGCTGCCCATGAAAAATTCTTCTAATTTAATGCTACTGTCAACAACTCTACTTTTCCTCTTTAAAAGAAAAAAAAAAAAAAAAAAAAAAAAAAAGACTGAAAGCACCGATCGGAGTGTTCCGGGGGGGGTAATCCCCAATCAAAATAGCACCGCAGGAGAAAACGCTGTACTAATATTGGTTTAGTACAGCAGCTCCTAGAAGTGTGTACAGGGTTTAAGCCAGACAATGTAACACAATCAAATTGTGCGACTGCCTTAACTGAGACTATGGGCAGATTTGTCACTTCAATATCACATTCCCTATATATGTCACCAGAGCTGTGCGCCTTGAACAAGGAGCATTTGGTCATCTCTCAAAATGTTGATTCCTGGGATTTAGCAGTAGTTTGTTGCGCTAACAGAAAATGGTCCCTGGAAAGAAACTGGCGGATAATTTTCCTGTACCAGGTCTAGACATGCGCAATTCATTTTGTTACGAATTGAAATTCGGACAAAAATGTGTCATTTGGAGATTCTGATGTATCCTAACTTCAGAATCACAAAAGTAAGGAATTTCAATGCATCCAAAAAAAGAATAAAAAAAATAAACACTAATATATACACACACACACACACACACACACACACACACACACACACACACACACACACACACTGGGGCAAAAAAGTATTTAGGTCAGCCACCAGTCCTCTGCTATGACTGAAATCCAGAGCCCAGGCTAACTATATTTCACAACATTTCACCATTTCTTCTGGCATTTCATTTAGTCACTTTCATTATGTTAGAATGATTTATTTCAAATAGTCAGGTTGTTTAGTATGTTTTTCAAATCAATTCAACATGTGAAATTTGAATTTTGGAAGATGGCTATATTCTTTCTGGTTTGGTTTTGGGTTTGATTCAGATTCTGCTTTATTCAATTCTAGAAGTCATCCCAAGTAGGAATTGTCATCTTATGTCACTGTTTTTTACCTTTTATTGTATTGCAATATGTTTCCATTTCAAATTCCTGTAATTTGTTATATAATTTATTGCAAGTTCTCCCACTTAAAAAAGATGAGAGAGGCCTGTAATTGGCATCATAGGTAGACCTCAACTATGAGAGACAAAATAAGGGGGAAAAAAAATACAGACAATCACATTGGCTGATTTGGAAAGAAATTTGCAAATTATGGTGGAAAATAAGTATTTGGTCACCTACAAACAAGCAAGATTTCTGGCTCACAGACCTGTACCTTCTTTAAGAGGCTATTCTGTCCTGCACTCATTACCTGTATCAATGGCACCTGTTTGAACTTATCAGTATTAAAAAAAAAAAAAAAAAAAAAAAAAAAAAAAAAAACACACCTGTCCACAACCTCAAACAGTCACACTCCAAACTCCATTATGGTGAAGACCAAAGAGCTGTCGGACACCAGAAACAAAAAATTGTAGACCTGCACCAGGCTGGGAAGACTGAATCTACAATAGGCAAGCAGCTTGGTGTGAACAAAATCAACTGAACATTTGAAATAAATCCATTCTAACATAATGAAAGTGACTAAACGAAATGCCAGAAGAAATGGTGAAATGTTGTGAAATATAGTTAGCCTGGGCTCTGGATTTCAGTCATAGCAGAGGACTAGTGCATCAAGACCTTAAGCCAGACTTGCTCATGGACAAAGAAAGTCACACAAATGTGTGTGTGACTTTGGCCTTACTGAGACTATTGGCAGCAATGTCATACATCCCCCATATGTCACCAGAGCTGTGTGCATTGAACAAGAGTATAAGTCATGTGTAAATTCCTGGGACTTTTGCAGTTCTTCTCTTTGCTGTTCTAAACAAGAACCTTTCCCTGGAAGAAAACTGTGGGATGGGGATATGATGTACCAGGTCTACAAGTCCTGGAAGAAAAAAAAAAAAAGTGCTCATTCACCAACAGCTCACAAAAGCCCTGAACAGGTTACTGAAAAAAACTATAGAAATTCTGAATTTGTCTTCTGGAAATATAAGCTTCTGGGCACCAAATAGCGAGTCTGGAACCCCCAAGTACTCTTTAGACATCATGAGTAACGTTTCAGGCTCTAATTTAGATTATGCCATGGAAGATAGTACACATTTGTTAAAATATTCATATGAATTTCTAAGTTGTGTAACATAACTAAAGATAAACTGATTTGCTATGGATAATGGCAGAGGTCGAGAGGGAACATGTCTGAGACACTTTATTAATCCCTCCCCACCAATGTGTCATCCTCCAAATGTTTATATCTGCATATAATCAGCACTTCTATCAGTGTCCCTGTTTCTTCACCATGGTTTGCTTATTGTTATGCAAGGCAGAACTCAGATCTTCAACAGAATTCATAGAAGGCAATTTATGACCTAGTTCCAAAGTTTGTTTTCTACTTTCAATGACTTTTGAAAATGGGCCATTTCATTTCAATAGGTAGAAGATCCCTGCCCTCCAGCACCATACAATGGAACCTACATTTAAAACTGTATGTAAATGTTCTGTATGCTAAGGATCTCTCTGATCACCATCAGTACATCAAGAGGCTGGGCTAAGGAACATTTAGCAAAGTCCTACTCATTCAGGAAAAGGCCACAGGTATGTAAAACCAATCAATTTTCATGACTATATTAGTATTTTAATTGATGTATTTAATGTATCATCTTAGTTGACATGTTTTAATTGTTTAATACTGAACATAATGAAAATATAGCAAAGATTTTATTTTTAAAATATGGCAAGACATGAAATATATTAGCATTTTATGTTTGCTGATGGCAGCCAGCTAGTGGCAAGCTCTAAGTAAAACATGAGCTTTCCAGACTTTATACCAAAATCAGACAGTGCAATGACTGCAAGTTATACCTTCTGATAGACAATGGAATGTCTAACCTAATACTCAAAAAAAAAAAAAAACCAACGACAAGAGCTTGGCAGGAGATTGCTGTACTAACGTTGGATTGTTAGTACAGGATCTCCCTGCTAAGCTATTGTGTTCTGTCTGGGGAAGTCCTCTATCATAAACACACAGATCAGCACTTAGGCATTGGTTGAAATCGCTGATCGGCACAATTGTTTGTTATGCTCCAGACCAGCTTTCGTACACACAGGCCAAATGGTCAGCAAGTTTCTTTTGAACCGGCCGATACCGCCCAATATTCAGCCTGTGTGTACGGGGCTTTACATAAGCAGGTTGCCAATTAGAATGCTGACTGTGCTAGGCCTTCTAAGCAGAAATCTTAGCAGGTTTTGCAGATCATTGTGGACGTAGCATATTATAACCCTGTCTTCATTGAAGATTAGTTAGAAAAATGAATGGGAATTGAAAGACTGATCGACCATAATAAGCAGCAATCTTGTAATCTTTAGTGATACAGGGTTGGTTGGAAAACAGGAATAAGATTCCTAAAGAGATCAAAGACAGATCTTTCAGATCCTGTAAGATCCAAGCAGAACAGCGATTTAAGTAATTGTTTTTTTATATCCTTTGTGTTTTTGAGGGCTAAAAAGTGCAACACACACAGACTCCCTTTCAGGTCGTGTTTGTAGCACTGTATGGTAGACTGGTGTCATGGAAATTTTGTATTTACAGGTTGAACTTTAAATGTGTCATATTAGTGTTCATAGGTCACTCGTGTGGCTTAATTAAAGCTCTGAAGGCTGCAATTGGGCCATGCGCATGTACAATGTATGTATTACAGTACTCAGCTCGGTAACGGATGAGATGGCAGATCTGCGCTTATAGACCGGCGTGTATACCACCACGGCATTCGATGCAAATGCCAGCGGCGGTAGGCCGCGGGCCTGTATCCACATAGACTTCGTACCGCAATGCGCCAAGCAGTGCGAACTCAGTGTGTAGGCTCATGTATATCTTACAAGCCATTACCGACCTGAAACTGTATCTGGATGGATGTGTTTTAATAAATCGTATCGGGCCCATTCAGATACAGACTGGCACTGTTTAATCTAGGGGATGCTTGTACAGAGAATTTACATACCACTAGGAGCTAATAGGATGGGAAGTTTGCTCTCCTCAGAGTTCATGGGGGGGGAGGGGAGGACTGGTGTAAAGGGGGAAGGTTGCTTCCCTCAGAGCTCATGGAGGGAGGGGAGGACTGGTGATAGATAAGAGGAAAGGCTACGCTCCAATCGGAATGTACATCCTGTGTATATGGACTCCCCATGCATTGTTCTGTGGGAGGGGATTGACCTGACTCGTGGGGGGCATGTGTGTGTGTAATAAAACCGGGGGCTGAGTCTGAAGCCGGCCTCTGTGAATTCCAACAGCAACCTGACAGTGTCGTGTGATCATTCCTGGGTACCTGGAGCTCCATTTCCCCACATCGAGAGAGCTAAACCAGTTGGAGGCGCAGGAATCATGGAGTTTAGCTGCAGTCGCGGTAAGCGAGATTCGCACAGCTTTATGGGGGATTGCTGCACATCCAACTGCGAGTACTCACGGTAAGGAGAAATTCGTTAAAAGCAAATTTCCAAGACACTGGTAGGGTAAAGTGTTTGCCATGGACAACAAAAGCATCTGTGTGCTGTACCTTCGAGTCCTGTTTAGGATCGAATTGTTGATGTGTCTTGTTTTAACCACTTCCAGACCGGACACTTTTACCCCCTTCCTGACCAGGGCAATTTTCAGCTTTTAGCGCTATCACACTTTGAATGACAATTGCGCGGTCATGCAACACTGTACCCAAATGAATTTATCATTTTTTTTTTTAGATAGATAAAGCTTTATTTTGGTGGTATTTATTCACCACTGGGATTTGTATTTTTTTTGCTATGTAAATGAAATGTCCAAAAAAATTTTAAAAAAGTTTTTTTTATAAAATTTTGCAAATAAATAATATTTCATCATAAATCTTAGCGAAAATTTATTCCGTTATCTTTTTAGTAAAAAAAAAAAAATCCAAATTAGTTTATAAGCAAAAATAATAATTTTTAAACTTTTTTTTTACATTTTTATTTTATTTTTTTATATTATTTTTTATTTTTATTTTTTTTTACATACTGTCACCCTAGCAGTACAGTGTCACCATGGTGACACTGTACTACTTGTGAGGGGTGATAAAGATTTTTTTTTTTTTTTTTACACCGATTGCTTTTACATCCTATATGGGTGTAAAAGCAATCATTTCTCTTTCTCTCTGTGTGCATTCCTGCACTCATTGAGAAATACAGAGTGAGCTGTGATTGGTCACAGCTTGTCACATGGTACAAGGCTTTTGTGAATAGCCTTGTACCATGTGACCTCTGATCATTTACAGATTTCCCACATAGTAAGCAATGATGTCACAAGCGACATCTTGCTTACTACTTTGCATGTAATCACTGATTGGCCAATCAGTGATCACATGATCGGGACCTCGTACAGAGGTCCCGTCCGACGATCGGTGTTTCACTGTGTCCGGAGGACACAGCGGGCACCGGATCGCGGTGCTGCGCGCTCCCAGGGAGCGCACACAAGCAGGGTGCGGGGAGGCCGTTTATAGACGGCCACCCGACCCTGCAGTGCCACCGTCCGGCCGTTTATATACAACGGCCGGTCGGGAAGTGGTTAAGGTAACCCAGTCGCCATGAAGTTGGTGAGAAAGGACAGGACCAATTTGAGAGCCTTTCTGAAAGAGCTTTCCATGTCCATCTCTGTGCAACAATCCAGGCATCATCACCACCTACCCAATCTTCATAGAAACTATGAAGTATTATATCTTGACCCAGGAACTGGCTAAACCAGGAAGACTACATGATATATTGAGTCCGAGGTGAGCAGTTTTAAATAACTTGTTTCTAGCTTTAAGAAAGGAGACCCACCAAACCAAAAAAGTACAAAATTAGAATTGTTGCTGACATAAATCTGAACAACTTTCATTTATGGAAAAGAAGATTGCTATTGCCAACAACTCCACATTTTATTCAATACAGACATCTTGAGATAAACATCCCATCTTTACAACTATATGATTTTTATGCATCAGTAACTGGCTCACTCCAAAACAAGGGAAGCTTATTAAAGCTTAATCATGCAAATGACAATGTTTTAGTAAATCTATAAATTACATTTGAAGTCAGCTCAAGTTAATGGATTGCTACTAAAATAAAAAAAGTACACAGTGGAGTTTGAGGTAAAAATCTACAAAACTTTCCATTTTATTTCCATTATAGCTCTGCTCTTTTCACTAGGAACATTAATGTCTTACACATGCTTCACAATACATCAACCCTGGTTTCCCTACTTATTGCATGAAAGGAGACAGTCATACAAAAGGAACAAGGAAAAATGTCACAAAAATGTCTTTGGTTTGTGCATGGGTTGAAATCACCAGAAAACCAGTTTTGGGTGAACAGGTTCGTGAAAACTGCAAGTCAGCATTGCAAATTCCTTGAAGACAAATAAAGCCAAATAACATTATCTAATTTTATTATATTCCATGTGATATTGAAAGGTCTGATAAAAAAAAGGTTGTCTCATTTTTCAGGTGGGAATTCCAGATGAAATGGTAAAAAAACACTGTGGAACATAGTTGGCCAGGGCTCTGGATTTCATGCAGAGCCAAGGACTAGGACACAGAGACATTAAAGCAGACAATGTCTTGCTTATGGACATGGAATGCCACAGTATCAAATTGTGTGACTTTGGTCTCTCTCAGGCTATTGGCAGCCTTGTGAGTAAACTGTCACATACCACCCCATATCTATCTCCAGAGCTGTGTGCCTTGAAGGACGAAGAGTACTTTGTTTTAAGTTCACTTGTAGATTCCTGGGCTTTAGCAGTTCTCCTTGTGCTGCCACGCAGCTTTACTGTTTAGCAGTTATTACATGTTATGTTATAATGCTATTTGGCATCATCCACACACCCCATTTTTGTTTAGTGGTTATCAAGAGACTGTAGAGTGAGGAAGCTGTGAAACATCACTGGAAATTTACCTATGAAAAACACCTATGTTCATACCTTTGCTACCTTGAAGCATAAAGAAGCATTGGAAAACACCTCTGAAGTTATTCATTGAGTAAACTGTTAAGGCGATCATTCAATTTGCTGCACACATTCTTACAGACTGGGTCTAAACGAATCTCGCCACAAGTACAACCGATGCGAAGACAGAACACTCCTCTTTGTTGCTCTAACAGGAAACTATCCCTGGGAAAGTGTTGTGGAGGAGGATATCATGTACCAGGCCTTAAAGTCCTGGCAGAAGAGTGACAAAGCCATTTCCCCACCAGCTCACTGGAAGATGTTCACACAAGCAGCACTGAACATGCTCCAGAAACTCCTCTTAGGACCCTGACTCTCAACCCTCTGTTCTTTCCATCATAAACGGTGTTCGTTACACTTGGAGAAATGAAGAATTCTCAGAGGGGGAAATGACAGGCGGAAGACACAGGAGGAAGAACTTTTCCATGCTAGTTTATGCTTGCCTTGTTACAACCCTACTTTTCTGTGACCTTTAAAATTCCCCTTACTTTTTTTTTAATCGATCCCTCTTACCTTCTGCTTAGGACATTGAAATTTACCAATGTAATAGCACAAACCCAATAATTGGGTTACAGAGCACTTTCTGCATGCCTTTTTAAACCTTATAAAACCTAATAAAAAAAAAAAATTTAAACACTTTGTGAAAGCAATAGAGGTTTTTCTGCTTAATACCTCATGTCTCGTGAAACTATTTCATCTCCACTTCACATGGCCCATTTTTCCTGCTAGGTTGCATCGAAAATTATATAGGGAAATTGAAGGGAAATGTATGTTCCTCGCCCTCCATTTTGTTTATTTTTATACTCTATACATTTAACTATCTAGACAAAATAAATAGAGAAACAAAATAGATGTACATGCCAGCTGTGTGTATGTGTTATAGACCTGCATCCTTTTAAATCTAGTTTTGCTCAAGGCATGGAAAGTAACCGGTTATTTCTTTGTACTAACTGCACCTGCTTCTACTTATTAACTACTTCTGCTTTAAGGGAAAATACCATTGATTTCTTGTAAATGATTCAAGGTCTGTGCGATCTGAACTGCTACAGATGTCACGTACACAGCCTTGACAAGTACCGAGTGAAATTCCATTCTATGTTTCCCTGTTACAACTTATATATAAGGAGGAGTATTGTGAATAAAGATTAGATTGCTTTCTGGAAGGCTTGGTGTGCGTGTGAATTTCTTCCTTGCAAAGAGCAGTCTCTTGGATCCAACGGGGGCCAAAACCTACCAGTGGTCACTAGAGTCACAAATCCCTTTCAATAGCCCATCACCAACTTAAATTATGGCACAAAGGAAATTTGAAATGTTTTCTTGCAATATTCCTTTGCATGTGCTGGACAAAAAAAAAAAAAAATAAAAAATAATAGGGTAGGTTCTCATTACTGTGTGCTGGCCCAGCTTTTCTGCTTCATGCCTCTGCTCCCTTATGACAGTTTAAAAAAAAAAGTTCTGTAGGGATCTGAAGGAAGAAGCAGAAGAGCCAGGTCAGCACAGACTGTAAATATGCCCTTCAAGAAGAGGAGAGGGCCATGACATTCACAGTGGAAGGGGGCTGTGTTAGGGGATTGGCTCTGCACTAGTTTAATTTTATTGCATATTGGTGGTGGAAAGGAACAATCGGAAGTTTTTGGGTTTTTTTAATAGAAAAAAAAAATTTAAGTGATTTTAACATTTAAGTTATTTGAAGTGCCTACTTTTTTTTCTCTCTGTAATGGTCCTTTCCATCAGCAATCCGCTAGAAAATTAATTTACTGCAGAGCCAATTCCCTAGCACAGCACCCTTCCACTTTGAATATCATTGCCTTCTGTTCTAAAAGGCCTATTTACTGTCTGTGCTGGCCCAGCTTCATTGCGCTTCCCCTCACCTCCCTATACCTTTTATGTAACTGCCAGGGGGAAGTGACTACAACAGACTGCTGACATAACATTCATGATGTCAGCTGCTAGCAGCAGTCTAAGCACTTTAGAAAATCCACACAAGGAAGGTTTTTATAGATAAAGAACACGCATAACATGCACATAATCTATAAGATGGTTGTTGAAATTAATGGTCTTGTGACAGGGTCTCCTTAAGGAGTTATAACTCATGTGATCATTTTGTGTGAAATTCGTTTTACATGCAATTTTATGGCTGCAAATCGTAAAATATTGCAGAATACTGTATTTTGTACTTCCATTAATTAGCAGTACTTACCACTCCTTTAAAGCATGATCCATGCTTGGATCACTTTTCAGAGTAATTTGAAAGGTGGTGAAGAGGGAGATATGTCACCTCCCCACCACTTTTTTTAACCCCCTAAATGGCAGTCCACCACCCTGCAACCGTATACAACTGAGGCAGTTGCAGCACAGCTCTATTCACCCTGTCGACAAATGCAAAAGGCATTTATTCCCATCATGGCCACAGCATGTGTACATCTACAACCACTACTGTTTCAGCTAAAGGGGGGGGGGGGTGTAGTTGAGAAGTGGTGAAACTGAAGCTCAAACATGGGGTTTTACTGCCCCCAATCACGTGTGTGAACAAGCCCTTAAAGTGATTCTAAAAGGCTCTGTGCAGTGGTTTTGCACAGAGCAGCCCGGATCCTCTTTTGGGTCCCCTGTAGGCACTCCTGGCCCCTCCCTTCTGTCGGGTGCCCCCACAAGATGCCTATAGGAACGCTTTTGAGGGGAAAAAAAAAATACTGGTTGTGCTTTTCATGATGCAGATCTGAAAGACCATAAAAATAAATAAATAAATTTGTTCACTTTTTTTTAGTATCTCACCAGCTACTGTAATGTGGCCTATATAGGAGGCTCATTGGAATTAGTGGCAGATATAGAATTAAATAGCAGAGTGGATTCGTTTTAAAGAATTGTTGCTCTATGTATACCAACCTTATGGAACAACATAGTCAAAGTCTGTCATAGTCTACTACATGGTATCTCAACAATCACAGCTGTATATACTTACAGCAACCAATCAGAATCAATTCTGCTAAAAGTCAAATTTGTTACTATGGGCTTACTGCACTTAAAGGGTAAGAGACCTGTTGGGCAATTGGTAGACAGTCAAGAGCAAGTACTTCTTGCCAAGGTGTAATCATGTTTCCCTCTCCCCCCCCCCCCAACTCCAGGGTAAGGGTGGATGTCTTAGAACCTTGCTCAGGTGTTAAGTCTTCTATTGAGAATTCCCCTCACTTTCTGTCAATGCAGAAATCTCTCCAGTAGGGGAAAAAAAGACAAACAAAAAAAAAAAACCACACACTTAGATCAGGGAAGAGTTAGCAATTATGACAATATTTTCAACGCTGTCTATGCTTTACTATCCAAGTTCTTATACAAGCATCATGAGAGCTAGACAGAGCAAATCTCCCCAATTGTGGTCCAAGACAGAAGTAAATACCTGACAGTCTATCCAAAACTAAACAAAATGTTAACCTTAAAACTATTAATGTGATATCACCAAGACTTGAATTTTTGGAAAAACATAAGGCCTCTCAGTGACAAACATGACTTGCCTGGGTAGATCTAGTAACTTTTGGTGGTCATTTGGCAGTTAAAAAAAAAAAAAAAAAAAAAAAAGTACATTTTTGCATATTTCTAAAACAATGATTCTGCAGTCATGTTGTATATAGCCACCTGCTGGTGTGTAAGTTAACATTGCTGGGGGGGGGGGGGCCTAAACATGGTGCATGGACTAGGAGCTCCCGGAGACCGCCAGAAATATGTAGGAGAACCCAAATTAAAAGGTGGGATCTTTACCCTACCCTATCCTGCTGTGTCCCCCTTGCTTGGTGTGGCGCTCCAGGGGTGGATCCGGAGGGTGGGGAGAGTGATTCCCAGCTGGTGGAGAGGCGGGTGCCGCTGGGAACGTAGCGGTGAATGCTGGGAGCGCCCACATGAAAGCTGCAAGAAACCCTGGGAGATGCTCTTTGTGGTGAGGAGGAAAGCAGCAGACAAGAGAAGACCGAAACCAACAGGTATCCATGGTGGGTGACCGCTCTGTCCTCTCCAACCAAGGGTGACGTAACTAGGGTGATCAGAGTGGGGAGAAGTGTCCCACAGAATGGATGGTGGTGGCATAAAGAAGCCAGGAAGGCAAAGAGGTGGCGGTGAGGAAAGCAGCGACTTTTCTAAAGGCTTAAACCAATATATATTTATGGGGAGCTGAGGTGGAACAGAACGCCTGGGTGGTTGGTGGTGGAAACTAAGGCCTCTTGACGCAGGCTTCTCTGTGCCCATTCCTCACCTGGATGGACCTTTGAGGATTCCTGGTCCGATGTCAAAAGACTTGGCCTAGGAAACACCTTGTACCCTTCCAAAAATCAAAGAACCCAACAGCTCGTCCTTATCTCCATAGTCTTGTTCTCAGGGGAGAAAAACACACACGCTGAAGAGGTTACAGTTTGCCAAAGAGCACATTGACTGGCCTAAGAAATGGCACAACATTTTGTGGACTGATGAAAGGAAGAGTGTTCTTTTTGGGTCTAGTAGCCGGAGACAGTTTGTCGGACGACCCCTAAACACTGAATTCAAGCCACAGTACACTGAAGACAGCGAAGCATGGTTGCGCAAGCATCATATGGGGATGTTTCTCATACTACGGTGTTGGGCCTATTTATCGCATACCAGGGATCATGGATCAGTTTGAATACATCAGAATACTTGAAGAGGTCATGCTGCCTTATGCTAAAGAGGAAATGCCCTTGAAATGAGTGTTCCAACAAGACAACGACCCCAAACACACCAGTAAAACGTGCAACATCTTGGGTCCAGACCAACAAGATTGACGTTATGGAGTGGCCGGCCCAATCCCTGGATCTTAATCTAATAGAAAACTTGTGGGGTGACATCAAAAATGCAGTTTGAGGCAAAACCAATAAATAGAGAAGAAGAACTGTGGAATGTAGTCCAATCATTCTGAGCTGGACTACCTGTTCACAGGTGCCAGAAGTTGGTTGACTTCATGCAACACAGATGTACAGCAGTTCTCAGAAACAGTGGTTACACAACTAAATATTAAGTAATTCACTATATAAACTGAAAAATGTTTGAAGATTTTGCTTTTCTTTGAATGTTTGAGTTTGTAAACAAAAATACAAACACTGCAATTTTTTTGAACAGTCTAATATTCACTTTTTTTTTTTTTTTTTTTTTTTTTTTAGAGGAACACAAATTTGATATATTTTTCTTCAGGTTTTGATTTGAAATAGAATGTGTAGTGTTCCCAATGCATTTGTGTATATGGAAATAAAAGCTATTAGAAGGATTTTGAGCTTTATTCACTTCTTTCAACACAGTGATATTTTGAACTCAACTGTATGTAAAAGCATGTAAATTGTTCAACCATTTTTCCATGAAAATTATGCGTTAATACCATTTGTTCTTATTGGTAAAAAATACAATTTGTGTGACACTATCCATGAGACTTGGCAGCATTGTCACTTCAATGTCATACATCATCCCCTATTTGTCACCAAAGCTATGTGCCTTGAACAAGCAGTATTTGCTCATCACTCTAATGCCCCATACACACGATAGGAAAGGGGAAAAAAAAAAAAAAAAAAAAAAAAAAAACACACAGCATGAAAAAGTTCACAGAACCACTGATTAAACGATTTTCTCTCCATTGAGGAGCATTGTGTTTTAACCGATATTGTGAATGAAAAAA